>NC_053041.3:318806441-319126164 GCF_002575655.3 Aegilops tauschii subsp. strangulata
TGCATAAGAAAACCTAACTGCTTTTTGAAACTTAGGTGCTCTCAGCCCTTGACTCGAACGTTGCTTCGGTCAGGATGGTCGTATTGGCCTTTGATGAAAAAAGATTGGCGGGGGGCTGGTCCCTCTTTATGATTTGTGCCCGGTAGGCTTGACTCCCTGGCAACAAAACTGAGGGTACATGGAGGGTAGCCTGCTAGGGGAAACTTGTTTAGTTGAAAGTATAGAGGCATCCGACCTCTACATGGACTTATTTCATGCACAAGTCCCCAGCAAGGTTTATCTTTTTCTTTAATATGCTGATCAAACAAGTACTGACCTTACAGGACACAAACATGAATTAAAGAGATTACAAAATTAGAACTAAAATTTGGCAAGTGCCTACAGATTTAAGATTGAAAAAAGATAAAATACCCGTGATGCCTTCAGTTTTTCCTCTCCTTCTTCAAAACTACAGGAAGAGACAAAGAAGGCGGAGGAAAGGCCTAGCTGGTATTCGGGGCCTCCCCAGGATCAGGGTGGCACCGTTTCCTAGCTAGGGGCAGAAACCGGAGGGCAGGTGCAGATGGTGACGCTGCTAGAAACCCAGACGGGGGCGGCGGAGTCACCGGCAAACACGACTCGTCGGAACGGTCGTCCCCGTTCTTGACGCGTCGTGGGTTGCCGCCACCTTCCGTACCGTTGCCGCCTGAAGCCCCCATCACGACAGCCAAATCGGGCGCCATGCTCTTCGTGTAATCCCACAGAGAGCATGGTCGTCCCCGACAGCCCGGAGATCAAGAGCCACCGCACATTAAGGAAGCATGTGTGGGAACAAGTAGCCCTCCCACACGCCGAGTGGACAGTGCCCGACGAGGTCAGGTCTTCCCTTACTGATGGCAAACCCATTCTGCAACCTCCCTCGGGCGCCGCGAAAGAAGGGAGAATAGGCCACGGTCGACTACCACACCTTCCATCTGTTACGGGCCTCGGCGTCGTGTCACTTGCGTTGCCCCTCACTTAAATTGAAGACATGGATGGCCCAGCGACGAGCACGTCGGAGTAGCCACCTCCAGTGCTACCGCCGCGCCCCCGCGCGCACTCCTAAGGCTTGTGGAAAGATGAGAAAGGAATCTTGCCCCGACGAAGGCGTAACTGCGTCTCCTACGGTCCTGGACCAGACCCACTCCCCAAGCATCAGCATGAGCATTCGACATACCCAACCTCAAGCTATAGCCTGGGGCCTGGCCCCAGGCTCTCCCCTTCGGCATGACCAGCAGAAAGCAGGGAAGTGAGGAAGAGAGGAATGTGGATGAATGCCTCTGCTCCACCCCCTCTCCTCCTTTTATAGGCAAGCCGGGGCTGGGGCTGATTCCCCGATGGGTAACTGCCGCCCTCCTCCACCAATCCTAGAAGACCGGGCCCCTGCCTTGTTGCTCTCCCACACCATGCGCCTCTGTTACCTACCCCACTTGGTGCATGCAGCATACGTGGCTAAGGATAAGGGTGTGGTGGGAAGAGTGAATTGGCAGTTACTCGCCCGTGCGTTAAAGTCATTGATGGGCCATTACAAGAGTGGCCCCACCATGATTGGCGTCACGCGACGCGCGGAAGAACCGGAGACCGGCCCAGGCTCAAGTAATGAAGCAGCATGGAAGATCTCAAGGGGCCAACCACTTCTACGCCCCTGCCTATGCACTGGTTAGGGCCTACCCCGACGATGCCCGACAGCGCATTCGGGCCAAGTCCGGGGGCTGTCGGTGCAATGAAACCTGGGTCAGTTGCCCGGACTGTGCATAGGCCCAAGAACAAGATCAGATCAAAGCACGAGGGATCAGTTCTTTGAAAGACCAACGTGCAGATCAAGAAGACCAAGACTAGCGAGAGAGACAAGATACCACTACGATAAGGACCTCCCTTGGAGGGTAGGCGGGCCTGGCAAGGATAGGCTTACCCCGGAAGCAAGCTTCCAAGATCGTCGTTGATCAGTGTGGTGTCAAGCTCCTAAGTGACTAAGTGGCTGCTCCCTGCCACATGGCAGCTACTTCCTACAGAAAATACCTCCAAACGACACCTGTCCTGAGATGTGTCAAGCAAGCAGGCGCGAAGCTAGCAAAATAGCCCGGCAGGGCCTGCCGAGCAAGCTGTGATGTCATAGTGAGCGGCGCATTTAATGTGCTTTGTCAGCCTGCAGAGTTAGTTATGATTACACTGTTTGCTATCTAATTAGTATGTATAGGCTGATTTTCCACTATGGTGACCCCTTCGCCTATAAAAGAAGGCCCATGGCAACCGTAGAAAGGATTCAGACCCCTGCACATTCATATGCGCGTAGCCACTCTCGCCCCGAGGGAACCTTGCTAGGCAAGCGCGCTGCGCCATTTTCCACCATCAATCCACCAAAGCAGGAGTAGGGTTTTACGCCTCACGGCGGCCTGAACCTGGGTAAAACTGCCCGTGTGATCTCTGCCACGCTGTGTTACTCTTCTCCGCTCTATGTGCAATGTGCCCATCCCCCCGCCGAACCAAAAGGGGCTCATGGCCCCATTGGTGGCCGTGGTTTCCCACGACAATTATAATGATCTGGAGTAATATTGACCATCCAGGAAGCAAATATCTGCACATATTCTGTTGTAATAGCTGTCACCATGAAGTCCCCTGCATTTTATAGTTGACAGTAGCGAATGCAAATAACTACAAAATATATTTATAGCTTCCATTATAATTTTTCATATGAAGACATCTGGTGTTTGACACTTTCATAAGACATGAAGTACTATGACTACAAAACACTTCTGTAACACAAGACTGATAGCTAACAAGTCACTGATGCTCCTCGTTGATTGGTAGCAAGATGTGCTTCATGCTGGCTATGGACCCTCCAGCATGTCCAAGCCCTCATCTTGCTCTACATCATAGTTAAATTTAAAATAATGGAAATTGTTTAGTTAAGCATATGCACTAGTCCAAAACATAATTTGGTGCGGCTCGACAATTTGAAGATCCTCCATGTTCACAGTCCTGTTTATGTCCACCACCATGCACTTGTCCTCACCCTATCCAAGCAGGTCATTCCGGGAGATTCAGAAGGAGTGAACTAAATAGGTTGCGTAAGTGTTTGTTAGACATGTTCAGAGTTTAGGAACTGCTTCAAAAATAAGTTCAGACAGGTCGTTCAAAACTGGCACGCGGAAACTACAATGAAAAGCAATAAAAATTGAGCAATTCAACTGTTCGAGGATTGCTTTTCCTTTGTAGCGAATTTCATAGACACCTCGTCTCTTCCTAGATGTGGAGGCCTGCCCGCATCTGATGATCCTCCTCGCACCCTCCTCCGTCCGGGTACAGCACGACCACTTTGTCAGCAGGAGAGCGGAGCACTGGACCGCTGTGTCAAGAGCACCACGGCATTATATATATTTCAGAAGTAGAAACACACTAAATTTGAATAACATTTGCACATTCTGCAACATGGGGTCCTCTGAGTTGAATATCCTTGCCATGACTTGTGTTGATGCCTGCATCTACTTTTTGTATGATTCTCATACCATGCTCTGTCAGCTCTACCTCTTTTTACTGAGAGCATAAGAGTGTATATTGGAACTGCAAGTTCAGGTGCAACATCACAGACCCAAAAGAGCTTCCTATTCCCCTTTTCCGAAATTACCATCCCTAGTCATTTAATTATGTATTGTAAGCAAGCAAAAAGATAAGAAAAATGTTGGAGTAACAAATCAAACAAAATGTTCTTCTGTCCATTAGTGTCACAGAAAGAATTAATTTGCAACATATCGTTCGCCGAGAAAAAAAGAAGGTGGGTTAACAAGTTTAGCTTACATTATCAAAACTGATCTCTTCAATGGAAACTCCTCCTTTTTCAATCCATGCATTCTGAGAAGTCACCTCCATGTGATATGTATGAATGATTGTTCCTACCAAAACATATACCACACAACCAGAAATGATGGTGGGCAGTTAGTAAAAACAAGTAGACGAGAACCACAAGCAATGTGACTGAACAATGCGTGTATGCACACCGATGTTAATAATTGATTTTCAAACAAAAGATGATTCCCACTGAGAAAATGGCAAATACAAAATTATCAGGGTGCAAGGATGACACTGAATATATACCCCCAAACTACTTTTGTTAGGAAGTTACAAAGAATATCTTATGAACAAGCTGGGACAACAGACTTTGAAGGACTCATGGTTAATTGTTCCTTCTTTCAAAGACAATCAAGAAAGAAAGCACTGTTTAATTTGCCATTGGGGAAATCAAGAACTCCAAATGTTAAATACTAGGTGGTGTTACATATTAGGTCAGAAGACATGTACATACTATTCGACTTGTTTTGTTCTGGTATAGTCGAAAGGAATTTACCAGCTCGCAGTCGCACAAACCAGCATGAAGATGGCAATTACACTTGTAAATTCCTGAAGGTATGCATGCTACGGAGTACAAACACCACTCACGAAAAGTTAGTATAAAGGCAATTCTATCCCATGATTTCCTAAAATGATTTGAAACTTTAGTATGATTAGAAATATTTCGTCTGGAAAATAAAGGAAATAAGAGGAGGGTGTAGCGAGAGCGATGTCAAGGAGGTAACAGGGAAGTGTCGTGTGCTTCTACTGGCGAAGGGAATCTGTCTCACATGGCGCCATTGTCGTGATTGAGCTAGACGTCCTTGGGGGCTGATGACGTGCTGCCCGGCAGAAGGTCAATGGGAGGATGTGGTGGGATTCTACTGAGAGCATTCATCTCCTGTACCAAATACCTCCAGATATAAAATGTTTAGACAAGTTTTCTTCAATAGAAATGTAACTCATTCAGAGCAGCTAGAACAAGATTCAGAATAAAGGACCCTCTGCAATACATGAGCCTCAGAACAATTCCTATTCTTGTCTGACTTCCGCTTCTCTTGCAATCTCTTCTTCTCTGCTTCTTGGTTCCAACTTCAGCAAAAACTCCATCATCTTTGGAGGTACGATGGTAGCAATCCGCACATGTATGATATCCTGAAACATGAGAAAGAACAGTTTAAACAAACAACTACCGCAGAGAAAAATTGCTACCTTGTAGAAGAACTATTGGTTTATTTACAAGGTTCATTAGGTATCATAACAACAAATATGGGAAAACATTACTTACTTCATTCAACGACCAATGGGATGATGTGGTGTGATTCTACTGATAGCATTCATCTCCTGTACCAAATACCTACAGAGATATAAAATGATCAGAAGTCAGTTTTCTTCAATGGAAATGTGACTCATTTAGAGCACCTAGAACAAGATTCAGGATAAAGGACCCTCTTCTGTACATGAGCCTCAGAATAATTCCTATTCTCGTCTGACTTCCGCTTCTCTTGCAAACTTATCATTTGATAGTCTACCTAATTGTAATTGTATACTAATAGTTCATTTGCTTATCCATGCAAAAAAGTTTGTTTACTTGTCAATTTTCGAAACCAAGCCAAACCGATAATCAAGAGAATATAAAAAGATCTATATTGTTGGGCATGCATATTAAAGACTAAAACCACTTAGGCCTCATTCAGTTTGGAGGATTTCTATAGGAAAACGTAGGAACAAGGATTCCATAGGAAAAATTCCTATAGATGCATTCGGTTTGCAGAAAACGCGTACTGGAATTTCATAGGAATACTATTCATATCCTATGTTTTTGGAGGAATCTACACATCCACTCAAAGCTCATTTTGTGCGTAGGAAGGAGGCAAGACATCTCCTTAGGATGGCAAGTGCCATCCTATCAAATTCCAATATTACTTTTAATTCCTACGTTTTGATTTCCACCAAACTGAATGAGGCCTTACCTGAATTTCTCATGGCATTTGTATTTCTCATGAAAATTGGAGGAAGGAAAGAGGAGAGGAATACACCTCGAATAAAGCCTTGACTACAGCGGCCGACAACCGGTGGCCCTGCTCCTTGTAGCCATGGTCGCCTCCTCCCCTCCAAGGGCATCGTCCCCTCCAGCGCACGCGGGTTACTGCCTTGAGGCCCTCGCCTGGACTATCACAGGTACATGTTGTCGTGGTTCGTCTGAACTCTAGGGCTTTGAAGGGAGAAGAGAGGGGGGGTGGTACTGCGGCGTGTGGAGTTTTTCTTCGGTCGACCGAAGGTTGATCGTAGGATATGTGGCAGCTGTGGCATTGAGATCAGAGGAGCGGTGACGCAGCAGCGTCCTCCTCGTTGGTGGGGGCGTGATGGACATAAACGACTCTGGCATGCAAGCAGAGCAAGTTGTGGCGCGCTTACTGATCCTCGCGATCGAATTGATTCAAAAGGATCTGTCATCCATGTTGCTGCAGAGCAGGCATGGCTCACCGCGGGGGCTGCTCGCCATGGCGGAAGAAGGGCCAGCCACGGGTAGTGGAGGAGGGAGAGGGTGAGGTAAGGAGAATTGGTGGCGGCAAGGAGAATCAACGGTGTTGGAAATCCTAGTGGGCCAAAAGAGAGATCGAGTGGCAAGATATGTAATTGAGTTGCTTTTTTTGAATGGTTAGGATTGGTCGAAAAAAGGGGTCATAAACGAGAGGTGGGGCTTACGTGAAATAAAAATCGGTGGTGGCTTCGATCGATCGGGGTGGGAGGGCTAACGAAGGAACCAACGATGTTTCAAAAAAAAGATGAACCAACCAATGGCCTACGGATTGCGACTTTAGGAGTAGAGATTTGGTAAGTGTGATTAATTATTTTCGTAAGTGTGGGAAGGCCACTACGTATCATTATGGAGGAGCTTAATGATGAACGATTATTCACCAATTTTCCTTCAATAGTAGAAGATTTGGTTGTTAGGAAAGGTAAGGATCAATGCATTAGGAAAGTTAAGATTTTAGCTTGGATTCTCATTAAATTGGATTTCATAATTTGGTAACGTGCTATCGGTTCCTACCCATTTGAAAAGTGGCTAGTTTGGAAAGTTTTTATTAGATGGTGAAAAACCAATGTGAAGGAGCAGTGGCGGGAGGTGGGATGAAAAAAACCAGACGAAAAAAAGCCCGGACGCAATCCTACCAACTGCTCCATTAGGAGTAAAGATATAGGCATGGAGGGGGCTGGTGGCTTGCCCTCCAAGGCCCTAGGGTCGTTGGCCAAAGGGGAGGAAGGAGATCCCACCTTTCCGTCCCCACCGATCGCTATCCCCCTTTTTGGGGATCCTGGTCTTATCCCCTTGGGATATGATACTGTTGTTTTAAAGGGAGGATCTTGGTGCGCCTAGACCAGGTTTGTGGGGAATTTCCCCATTGCCCGTGTTCATGTGGGTCCCCCATGCAGGTGGGCCCCACTCCGAAACCTTCCCGGTACAATACCGAAAAACTTGAACCTTTTCTGGAACCCCGATAACAACTTTCCATATACGAATCTTTACCTCCAGACTATTCCGGAGCTCCTGGTGATGTCCCGGATCCCATCCTGGACTCCAAACAACCTTTGCACTTTCCACTATTAATATCTCAATACTACCCTAGCACTACCGAATGTTAAGAGTACAACCCTACGTGATCGAGACTCCACTCCGGTCACTAACCAATAGCCGGACCTGGATGCCCATATTCATTCCTACATATTCCACGAAGATCTTTATCGGTTGAACCACGATGTCAAGGATTCAGCTAATCCCGCATTCAGTTCCCTTTGTCTATCGGTATGTTACTTGCCCGATATTCGATTGTCGGTATCTCCATACCTAGTTCAATCTCATTACCGTCAAGTCTCTTTACTCATTCCGTAATATAAGATCCTGTGGCTAACTCTTTAGTCACATTGCTTGCAAGCTCATTGTGATGCTGTGATGTCTACTACACAACCTTCTTCTTGTAGACTCGTGTTGGGCCTCCAAGCGCAGATTTTTGTAGGATAGTAGCAAATTTCCCTCAAGTGGATGACCTAAGGTTTATGAATCCGTGGGAGGCATAGGATGAAGATGGTCTCTCTCCCTGCAACCAAATAACAAAGAGTCTCTTGTGTCCCCAACACACCCAATACAATGGTAAATTGTATAGGTGCACTAGTTTGGCGAAGAGATGGTGATACAAGTGTAATATGGATAGTAGATATAGGTTTTTGTAATCTGAAAATATAAAAATAGCAAGGTGACTAGTAACAAAAGTGAGCGAAAATGGTATTGCAATGGTTGGAAACAAGGCCTAGGGTTCATACTTTCACTAGTGCAAGTTCTCTCAACAACGATAACATAATTAAATCATATGGAAATCCCTCAACGTGCGACAAAAGTCTCTCCAAAGTTCCTATCATGGAGAACATAAGATGAAATTTCTTGTAGGGCACGAAACCACCTCAAAGTTATTCTTTCAGATCAATCCATTGAGCTATTCCTATAAGTGTCACAAACAGCCCTAGAGTTTGTAGTAAAATAACACTATATCACACACATGAATCAACCCTAATGTCACCTAGATACTCCAATGTCACCACAATTATCAGTGGGTCAATTATATGATATGCATCAAACAGTTTCAGATTTATAAAATTCAATCCAACATAAAGAACCTCAAAGAATGCCCCAAGATTCCTACTGGAGAAACAAGGACGAAAACATGCATCAACCCCTATGCATAGATTCCCCCAATGTCACCTCGGGAATCCGCGAGTTGAGTTCCAAAACATACATCAATTGAATCAATAGAACACCGCATTGTCACCATGGGTATCCCACGTAAGACATACATCAAGTGTTCTCAAATCCATAATAGTATATTATAATGTAATAGTTAAACCTCAAAGGTAAAACTCAATTCATCACAAGAAGGTAGAGGGGGAGAAACACCATACGATTCAACTATAGTAACAAAGCTCGCGGTACATCAAGATCGTGCCATATCGAGAACAAGAGAGAGAGAGAGAGAGATCAAACACATAGCTACTGCTACATACCCTCAGCCCCGAGGGTGAACTACTCCCTCCTCGTCATGGAGAGCGCCTGGATGATGAAGATGGGCACCAGTGATGGTTACCCCCTCCGGCAGGGTGCCGGAACAGGCCCCCAATTGGTTTTTCATGGCTACAGAGACTTGTGGCGGCAGAAGTCCCGATCTAGGTTTTGTTCTAGGGGTTTCTGGATTTATAGGAATTTTTGGCGTCTCTTTCAAGTTAGGGGGGTCCACGAGGCAGCGACAAGGTAGGGGTGCGCCCTAGGGGGGTGGGCACGACTCCACCCTTGTCGTTGCCTCGGGACTCTTCTGGCCCAACTCTTGTGCTTCGGGGGCTTCTTCTGGTCCATAAAATATCATTGTAAAGCTTTAGCTCGTTTGGACTCCGTTTGGTATTCCTTTTCTGTAAAACTCAAAAACAAGGAAAAACATAAACTGGCACTGGGCTCTAGGTTAATAGGTTAGTCCCAAAAATCATATAAAATAGCATATAAAACATCCAAGATAGATAATATAATAGCATGGAACAATAAAAAATTATTGATACGTTGGAGACATATCATGCTGTATTTCCGAGTGGGCCCAGAGATACCTCTCCGCTATACGGAGTGGCAAATCGTAGTCTTGATCCATGCCAACTCAACAGACACCCTCGGAGATACCTGTGGAGCATCTTTATAGTCACCCACTTATGTTGTGACGTTTGATACACACAAGGTACTCCTCTGGTGTCAGTGAGTTGCATGATCTCATGGTCATATGCACAGATACTTGACATGCAGAAAACGATAGCAATAAACTTGATACTATCATATGCTACGTTTATAGTTTGGTTCTTGTCCATCACATCATTCTCCCAATGATGTGATCCCATTATCAAATGACAACTCATGTCTATGACTAGGAAACTGTAGCCATCTTTGATCAACGAGCTAGTCCGGTAGAGGCTCAATAGGGACATATAATTGTCTATGTATCCACACATGTATTTGAGTTGCCAATCAATACAATTATAGCATGGATAATAAACGATTATCATGAACAAGGAAATCTAATAATAACCACTTTATTATTCCTCTAGGGCATATTTCCAACATGAAGAGATGCAAAACTCCACTTAAAAAGATAAGGGAGAATGAATTGCACTACAAAATGCAAGAAAATGAAGACTTGAGCTCCTCCAAAAAGAATCTTGACGAACACTTTGAGTATGAATCAAATCCTTAACGAACCGTCATGAAGAAACTTTTGAAGGACTCCAGATAGATAACAAGATGATCGAAATGAAAGTTAAGTTGAAAGAACAAGATGAAGCCTTGCAATGGTTTATATGGAGCTTCGTGACGAGATATTGAGAACACTTCGAACTCCGGAAAAGAAAGATGAACAACTTGGAACCGAGAATTCATTCCTCATGAACAAATTGCCAAGGAAGGGATTAGTCACTTGGATGAAACAAGAATAAGAATTGTGTTACGCATATCCTTCACCAATTCGAATTGACGACAGGCAATAGATTTAGCATACTACTTATCCTCAAGGAAATAGCGCAAGCTTGAGAAAGCCTTCAACGAATCACCGTTAGGACTTCGGAAAGAATGAATGAATTAATATGATAACAAAGTGTCGGTGCAACAAACCCTAGGTTCGTTGCCTAGACTATGCACAGGCGCAGGAACAAGATTACAACACCAAAATAGATCAAAGCACAAGGGACCTGTTCTTTGAAGGATCAAAGTGCAGATAAAGAAGACCCAAACTAGCTAGAGGGAGAAGGCACAACTAGGAGAAGAACGTCCCTTGCCGGGCAGGCGATCCTAGTGAGGATGGGGTTACCCCCGGAAGCAAGTCTCGAGATTGTCCTAGCAGGCCTGCCAGGGCTCGTGGAGGAAAACCACTCCAGCGCTCCACCTCATGAGCGACGTAGGTCATCGATAAGTGCAGTGCCAAGCCGCAAAGTGACCAAGTGGCTGCTATTTGCCACATGGCAGCCACTTCCTACAGAGAATACCTCCAAGTGACACCTGTCCTGAGACGTTTCAAGCAAGAAGGCGCAAAGCTAGCAAAACAGCTCGGCAGGGCTTGCCGGGCAAGCTGTGATGTGACATTGAGCGGCACATTTAATGCGCTCTGCAGTCTACAGAGTTAGGTATGATAGCACTTTTCTATCTGATCAGTATGTAAAGACTAATTTGCCACTGCGGTGACCCCTTGATCTATAAAAGGAGGCCCATGGCAACCATAGAAAGGATTCAGTCCCTCTCACACTCATACGCGCGTAGCTCTCTCGTCCCGAGGCAACCTTGCCGGGCAAGAGCGCTGCAATTCTCTGCCACTTTCCACTATCAATCCACCAAAGCAGGAGTAGGGTTTTACGCCTCGCGGCAGCCCGAACCTGGGTAAAACTGCCCGTGTGATCTCTGCCGTGATGTGTTACGCTTCTCCGCTCTTTGTGCAATGTGCCCATCCCCCCGCTGAACCAAAAGGGGCTCTTGGTCCCATAGGTGGCCGTAGTTTCCCACGACATCTTTGGCGCGCCACGTAGGGGGGTCACTTGCGCGAACACGCGAGCGTAAGCAACGTGTCATCTTCATCACCATTTTCATATCAACGGCTCCATCGACTATGGCGCCCAAGAAGAAGTCCGGGGCCGCAGGTCATCCGTCCACCTCGAAGGCCCCATCGCTGGCGACCGCCAACGCCGCGGGGAATGCGGAGGCACACGAGGATGTGGTCGCTGCGGGGGATGTGGTCGGTGCAGGCGGTGTTGTCACCACCTCCCCCGAGGCCGAAGCGGGAGCGGAGGCACCTGAGAAGATCAGCACCAACAACATTCTAGCGACCACGCTCTGCAAGGTACGGGTAGAGAGATTATTCCTTCTATCCCTCCTAGCCTAGCCGAGGGGCATAGTCAGGGTGGTGACATTCGCTCTGAGGGGAATCGCAATCCTACGGCCACCCCTGCCGTGGGCACGGTCATAGGACATGCACCGCCTCCGTAGCAAACTGGCCCAACCAATGCTCCGAATGGAGTCATCTGCCCGCGCACGCCATCACCTCGTCACCACACCATTCCAGCGGCTGGCTCCCGATGACGGGAGCCTGGCGCAGGCACCGCCGGCACCGTCAGGAGCCGGGCGACAGTGTGGTCTACATCATCAACGCCAATGCCAAGCACAGCTACGGAGGCCATGGCACGGGCTCTACTGCTGGTGAGGTTTCCGTCGGCAGCTGATCAGATGGATGAGTGGAGATCCACCATTCAGAGTCTGATTGGCTTTGCCGAGGCTGGGGGCTCACAGCGAGCTGGCCCGCCACGGCCTCCCCCGATGACGAGGCCGCCCACACTGCTGGCCGTGCGGAAGGGGCCACCCACATAGTGCAATCCCCACCACGATAACTAGCATGAGGGCCACAAGACCAAGAGCTTGATGACATCTCGATGGCTTCGTCCGATGCTCGAGCCCGTCAAGGCTGACAGCAAGCCCCGGAGGACAGGCGGATGGAGGGCGCGCACTTCACCATTGAGCGACCGCGATGACCACCACCAATCCAACGGGCGCGATGGTCCCAACGCTGATGAGCCTGCACTCGACAGAGGCGGGTATCTGCCTTTTGGGGCTGGGTGCCCTGCCTTCACCCGTGAGCTGCGGCAAGTCCGTTCGCCGTCCGCTCGCACATTCAAGCCAGAGATTCTAGAGAAGTATGATGGGAGAATGAACCCGACAGAGTTCTTGAGCATCTACACCATCGCTATTCAAGCCGCTGGGGGAAGAGATGAGAAGGTTTTTGCCAACTACTTCCCTTTGGCGCTTAAGCCAAACGTGAGGTCTTTGCTGATGCACCATTCTTGTTCGTTGCCATCGACAAGTTTACAAAGTGGCCGAAAGTAGATGCCGTGAGAAAGGTGACCGCTCCGTCAGCTATCAAGTTCTTGAAAGGATTGGTGTGTCGCTTCGGGGTCCCTGCCCGGATCATCACCGACAACGGCACCCAGTTCACGAGCCGCGCCTTCATGCAATATGTTCATGCCCTTGGAAGCAAGGTCTCATTTTCCTCTATTGCCCATCCTAGAAACAATGGACAAGCTGAGAGGGCGAACACTTAAGTGTTGCGAGGACTCAAGACAAGAACATTTGATAAGCTGCAGAAATGCTGCAGGCGATGAATCGACGAGCTGCTGGTGGTTCTTTGGTCCCTCAGAACGACACCAAATCGAGTTACCGGACATATTCCCTTCTCCCTAGTCTATGGGACAGAAGCAGTTATCCCCACAAAACTCATTTACGGGTCGCCTCGAGTGCTTGCCTATGATGAAGTAGCGAGGATCAACACTGGCATGATGATGCTATGCTTCTCGAGGAGAACCGTCTCCAGGCTGCTACGCGTGCTGAGTTGCTATCACAGCTGAAGGGTTCATGCCCGGTGTTTTGAGGAAGGAGACCTTGTCCTTAGGTGCGTTCGGTCTGCCAAAGGTGCAAACAAGTTGACGCCAAAGTGGGAAGGCCCTTACCGGGTAGCACAAGTCACCAGACCTGGCGCAGTCCGTCTAGAGACCGGAGATGGCATTCAATTGCAAAACTCATGGAATATTAAGCATCTTTGCAAGTTCTACCCGTAAGGCGCGGCTGTTAGAGGAAGTTTACAGCCTGTGGAGAATCTAGAGGACCTTCAGTCAGGACTCCAAGGTAATTGGGTTAATCAAATAAATGAGCACTTTAACATGGCACCTTCCCTCCTTGGTCTGAAAAGTATTCAGATGGCTGCCACTGCTAACACTGAACATTCTGTTTCTGAAGAAGGCATGTTACTGTGGAAGCAGCACTTTAAAGAGAAAGCATTGGACAACAGGAGCTCTTTCTCTACCAACATTCCTGTAAGTTGGTTTAACTTTATTGTCCACTTGCTTCTGTCCCCTGATAAGTTTACCTGGACTGTCAATATGTTAAAATCTGGAATGCGGGATCTGTTCACTGCTGTGGAAAATATGGACCAAGCCTTTCTGTTTCATATACCTGACAAATGTCCTACCTCTCATTCACCAATCTGTCAGGTCATGGAGGAAGGTGATAAGGACAAAGGTAAAGAAAATATTGGGGTGGCTGCAAATTTGCATGATATGGAGTCACAGGCCTTGCTGCAACCTTTTGGCCAGGAAAACTTGAGGAAGAGAAGAAGTGGAAAAACTCCACTTGTGGAAACAGAGGTAAGAAGAAGTGACAGAATTAAGAAAGACAATGCTGGTTACAAGAGAAATTCATGCCCTAATAATAATTGTTTACCTTGCAATGTTGTCCCTCCCACCATCAAAAAATCAGTTGTTAAAAACCTCACTGCCTCTTTCTGTAAGGTTACTGAGGGGGAACTGGAGGACATGCTGGCCAAGAAGCCCAAGAGAATGCAAGAGGAGGTTTTGGACAAGGTGCCCTTGGCCAAAGGAGAAGGACATGCTACCACCTCTTCTTAATGTTTAGGGCTCTTACTTGGAGTGTTGTGTGGTGGGATTGTGTTTGTAGTTCCACGCCACCTAGTTTGATGCTACTTTTGACGATTGTAAGACTTGGATCTTGGTGCTTTCTAAACCTTGTATGTCTGTGGCTGTACTCTCCTACTAGTCCTTTCATGTGTTATATTTGGATGCTCTGCTGGAATTATGATATGTTGTGGATCAGGCCATTATGCCGGTTTCTATCCTATTTGGATGATGATCAAGTGATGGTGCTTGCTCTCTGGTACAAAATCTCAATTTGTTTCCATGAATAACACAAACACAAACTGGAATATTCTAAATTGGAACATTAGAGGTATGAATTCTGAGGACAAATGCCTGGCCTTAAGACAGAAGATTGATGAGAGTGATTGTATTATTGTGTGCCTTCAAGAAACCAAAAGAGAGACCTTTGACACAGCTTACTTAAAAAAATTCTGCCCCTCTAGAATTAATAATTTTGCCTTCCTCCCCTCTATTGGAGCTTCTGGGGGCTCCTGGTGGCCTAGAATGGCTCTCACTTCTCAGGAGAAATCATTGCACAAAACAGGTTTTCACTTTCCATGCAGTTCACCAGTTTGATTTCCAATCAGTCTTGGATTCTTTCAAATATCTATGGTCCATGTGACCCACAACACAAAATGGAGTTTATTAACTGGTTTTTAAATATTCACATGCCTGATGATGTTGATTGGATCTTAATGGGAGATTTCAACCTTATGAGGGCACCATCAGATAGGAACAGACCTGGGGGAGATGTTAATGATATGCTTATGTTCAACAAGGCAATTAGTAACCAAGGTTTGGTTGAATTACCTTTGCATGGTAGAAAGTTCAGCTGGAGTAACATGCAGCATGATCCTTTGTTGGTCAAACTTGACTGGTTTTTCACTTCTGCTTCCTGGATGACTTCTTTCCCTAACACAATTGTGCTACCACTTGCAAAACCTATATCTGATCACTTGCCCTGTGTAATAAAAGTTGGTACTTCTATCCCAAAGGCAAGAGTATTCAGGTTTGAGAACTATTGGCTGCATCATTCTGATTTCAAACAGGTTGTTACTTCTGCTTGGAGTATCCCAGTGGGAAACCTTGATTCTGTTAAGTCTTTGAATGCTAAGTTCAAGATTTTTAGAAGAGCTTTGAAGCTGTGGGCTAAATCTCTGTCCTGTCTGAAAACTGCAATTGCAAAGTTAAATGAGCTCATCTTCATGTGGGATTTCTTTGAGGAATTTAGAGAGCTGGATATTCATGAATGGAACTGCAGGGCTATGCTTAAAGAACAACTGCTTATATTGCGGAGGAATCAAAAGATATATTGGAAGCAGAGAGGAAAAATCAAGGGGGTGAAGTTTGGAGATGAAAACACAAAATTCTTTCACACAAAAGCTTCCATCAATTACAGGCATAATCATATTGCTATTCTTCACAATGAGGACCAAGTGGAGATCTCAGATCATGCTGGCAAAGCTGCAATTCTCTTGGATGCTTACAAAAAAAGAATGGGCACATCCCAAAAAACCACAATGCACTTTGATCTGGTTTCTTTGTATGGGCAGAGACAACATTCAGATATTTTTGCTAATCTGGAACTGCCTTTTACTGAAGAAGAAATTGAAGCTGTTGTTAATGATCTCCCAAATGACAAGTCTCCTGGCCCTGATGGTTTTAACAATGAATTCCTCAAGTCATGTTGGGATATTATTAAAGAAGATGTGCTCAAATTCATTTATGATTTTCATGCAGGGCACATCTCCCTTGAGAGTTTGAACACTTCATTCATAACACTCATTCCAAAGGGGAGTACTCCTTTGACAGCAAATGATTTTAGGCCTATCTCTTTACTGAATAGCTGTCTGAAAATTGTTACTAAGCTGCTGGCAAATAGATTGCAAAAGCTGATTCTGAAATTGGTCCACATCAACCAATATGGTTTCCTTAAAGAAAGATCTATTCATGACTGTTTGGGGTGGGCTTATGAATCTTTACACCAATGTCATAAGTCAAAGGAGGAAATCATTGTTCTGAAATTGGATTTTGAAAAGGCTTTTGACACCATTGAACATCAGGCTATGTTGGATATTTTAAAAGCAAAGGGCTTTGGGGACAGATGGCTTACATGGGTCAAATTACTGTTTACTTCTGCATCCTCTGCTATATTACTAAATGGTGTTCCTGGAAAAAAAATTATTGCCTTAGAGGTGTAAGGTAGGGGGACCCTCTGTCCCCTATTCTCTTTGTGCTTGCTGCTGATCTACTTCAGACAATTCTCAACAAGGCAATGCACCTGGGTTTGGTAACTTCTCCCTTGCAAGTGGAGTCATGCCCTGATTTTCCAATTGTCCAGTATGCTGATGACACCTTGGTTATTCTGCAAGCAGATGCAAAGCAATTACATTGCCTCAAAGCCCTTCTCAATACTTTTGCTGATGCCACAGGCCTTAAAGTTAACTACAATAAATCAAGTATGATTCCAATAAATGTGCCAGAAGAGAAGATGGAGATTTTGATAAATACTTTTCATTGCAAGAAGGAATCTTTTCCAATCAAGTATTTGGGAGCACCCCTAGGCCTTCATAAGCCTACTGTTGAGCAATGTTTTCCTCTTGTCACAAGACTGCAGAAGAAGATTGTGGGATTGTCCACCTTTATGACTTTGGCTGGGAGATTGTTGCTAGTGAAATCTGTCCTCAACTCATTGTTGATCTATCTCATGGGATGCCTTGATGTGCCTGTCACCATCAAAACCCAAGCCATAAAATACTTGAGACATTGTCTTTGGAGAGGCCCTGATTTGGAAGACCATAGACCTGCCATGGTGGCATGGAGTACTGTGTGTAGACCTAAAAATCAAGGTGGCTTAGGAGTGATTGATATTTTTGTTCAGAATAAAGCATTGCTTCTCAAGAACCTACATAAGTTCTACAACAGACACAATATTCCCTGGGTCAATTTGATTTGGGAATCCTACTACAGCAATGATTCTCTACCTGGTAATAGCTAGATGGGATCTTTTTGGTGGAAGGCAAACCTTAAGCTGATTCATAACTATAAGTCCTTGGCCAGATGCAACATAGGTGATGGAAAGAGTGCTTATTTTTTGACTGATCTTTGGCACTCACATTGCTTGCAAGACATGTTCCCCCACTTATTCTTGTTTGTGAAAAACAAGGATGCTACTGTTCACATCATTCTCCAAACTGAGTACTTAGAGGACCTATTTCATCTACCACTGACTGTGCAAGCTTTCCAGGAATTTGAGGCTATGGAGGACATATGCATTGCTTTAAGGGCCTCTGATACTTTGGATTGCACTGACACCTGGAGCTACATATGGGGAACTGAGCAATTCTCTGTGGCTAAGGCATATAAAGTACTGATGGGAGTTAAAGTTATACCATAGCAGTTCAATTGGATCTGGAGCAGTTCTTGTCAGCCAAAATATAAGGTGTTCTTTTGGAGACTACTTCATGACAGGCTCAATACTAGAAATCTTCTGAGAAGGAAATCTTTTCAGCTGGGCAACTATAATTGTGCTGTCAACAATTGTCCATAGGAAGAGACTCTTCAGCACCTTTTCTGGACTTGCCCTTTTGCTGCACAGTGTTGGGACCTGATCTGCCCTTCAAGATAGGCAAATGTTTCAATCATGGAAGCTTTTCCTGATCTCAAGCAGAAACTTCATGTACCTTTCTTCATGGAGATAGTTATCCTTGCCTGTTGGGCTATTTGGATCTCCAGGAACAACATGATTTTCCAAGCAATTCAACCTAGCATTCAAAGGTGGAAAGCCATCTTCATGGAGGAGCTCTCTCTTCTCAGATTCAGAGTTAAAAAAAGCTAAGCTGGAGCATACTGTTTTTGGCTGGATAATCTTGTTCTGTAATCCTAGTTCTTAGTTGTTAGTTTTTTCTTTTCTCCTTTTTTTTGGCTTCCTCCTTGGCTTATCTCAAGCCTTTTGTACTTTGGTTCCTTTCTGGGACTTTACTTTTTTAGATTAATAAAAATTGCAGTAGGGTTTTGCCCTACTGTGTATAGTCAAAAAAAAGGCGCGGCTGTCGGGCCCTGCCCGGCAGCCACCTTTTTGTACAGGCCCTGCCTCAGTTGCATGTAACCCCTTGTACAAAGCCAGGCATAGAACCTGAGAAATAGAGAAATAAATGAAGCGCTTGGGGGGCGCGACAAGTTGCAAGCATGCATAAGCATTTCATGAGCATCGCATGTTCATGTAGATAAGATCGCATCTGGCATGATTTTCATCTGCATAAACTGCAGGCTCCCGCCAAGGACTTGGCCTCTAAGAGGAGATGGAAAGATGAGCCTACACTGCTAACTCCGGCAAGACAAACAGATAAGTTCTTTCTCTTATCCATACATGTTCTGTAAGTAAAGACTTGTGCATAAGAAAAGGTCGCCGCCTTTTGAAACTTAGGTGCTCCCATCCCTTGACTCGAACGTTGCTTCGGTCAGGATGGTTGCAGTGGCCGTTCATAAAAGAGGGTTGGCGGGGGGCTAGTCCCTCTTCATGATTTGTGCCCGGTAGGCCTAACTCCCCAGCAACAAAATAGAGGGTACCGACAGGATAGCCTGCTGGGGGAAATTCGTTTACTTAAAAGTATAGAGGCATCCCACCTCTGCATGGACATATACATGCACGACTCCCCGACAAGGTTCATCTTTTTCATTAATATGCTGATCAAACAAGTAAAGACCATACAGGACACAAACATGGATTCAAGAGATTACATAATTTGAACTAAAATTTGGCAATGCCTACAGATTTAAGATTGAAAAAAGATAGGTGCCCCATAATCTCCTCTTTTCGTTTTCCCTGCGCCAGGTATTCCGTGGGAAGAGAGGACGACTAAAGCTGCACCCAAGCAGGAGCCCACCCCGGCCCCGTCATGGCCTGCCGGGCGCAGCTGACAAGATCGGGAGTGGCGAGGCTGCGAAGGAGGGGCACAAGGAGCAGCTCGGAGGTGCCCTGGTCACCACCTCCAGGACCAACAAGAAGCCCCAGCTCGAGCGCCGGTGGAGTCATCCACCAGAGCTCAGCTGGAAGACTGCTGGAGGGGGACGAAGGCACCAAGGGAACATCCCTCCCCGGCTATCTCCCGAAGAGACTTGTGATGATGGTGTCGGAGAGGGAGCGGAAGAGTAGAAAGACGAGGCGGCAGGTCACCAGAAGGGGACGAAGGCGTCGGTGCCATCATACTCCGACCTGACGCCTTGCCACCCGCCTTCTCCGTCTTCCCTCATTTTCTCTCCATCACCATCACTACAGGGAAACGCCGACCTCACGGTCTGGCTCCTGCCCCGAAGAAATGGCGGACGGCCAAGATTGCTAGGGTGCTCGAGGTGCGCCACTCCCCACCTTGGCGGGCAGGAAGGCTCCCTCTTCTTCGACATCGGCCTCGGTTCCGATAGGAGGAGCAGTGCTGGGATTACCAACGCCCCTGAGCCCTGCACCCCGGGTGGGCGTTGAAGGCTCCAAGAACCTGGTTGCCAGGCCAACGAGCTGCAGTAGCTCAAGGCAAGGTACCGCGCTTCCCACCAGGCGCCCAACCGATGCAGAAGAGGCAAGCATTTCACCATGATGGGAAAGCTTGATATCTCCTACACGACGGATGGCTCGCCCACCGCACCGACCCAGGTCCTGGACCAGACTCACTCCCCAAGCATCAGCATGAGCATTTGGCATTGTCAACTCCAAGCTAGGGCCCGGGGCGTGGCCCCGGGCTCTCCCTCTCAGCATAACCAGGAGAAAGCAGAGAATGAGGGAGACGGGAATATGGATGAATGCCTCAGTTCCTCCCCCGCTCCTCCTTTTATAGGCGAGTTGGGGATGGGGGGCTGATTCTCCGGTGGGTAACCACCGTCCTACTCCGCCAATCCAAGAAGACCGGGCCCCCGCCTTGATGCTCTCCCGCACCACGCGTCTCCGTTACCTACCACACTTGATTCATGCAGCATACGTGGCTATGGATAAGAGCGTGGTGGAAAGAGTGAATTGGCAGTTACTCGCCCGTGCGTTAAAGTCATTCACAAGCCATTACAAGCGTGGCCCCACCATCATTGGCGTTACGCGACGCATGGAGGATTCGGAAACCAGCCCGGGCTCAAGTTAATGAAGAAGCAAAGAATATCTCAAGGGGCCAGCCACCTCTATGCCCCAACCTGTGCACTGGTCAGGGCCTACCCCGACGAAGCGCGACAGCATGTTCGGCCCAGGCTCGGGGGCTCCTGTCGGTGCAACAAATCCTGGGCCCGTTGCCCAGACTATGCACAGGCGCAGGAACAATATTACAACAACAGAACAGATCAAAGCACAAGGGACCAGTTCCTTGAAGGATCAAAGTGCAGATCAAGAAGACCTAGACTAGCCAGAGGGACAAGGCACAACTACGAGAAGAACCTCCCTTGCTGGGCGAACCTGGCGAGGATGGGGTTACCCCCGTAAGCAAGTCTCCAGATCGTCTTGGCAGGCCTACCGGGGCTCGCGGAGGCAAACCACTCCACCGCTCCACCTCACAAGCGACGCGGGCCATCGATCAGTGCGGTGTCAAGCCGCAAAGTGACTAAGTGGCTGCTATTTGCCACATGGCAGTCACTTCCTACAGAGAATACCTCCAAGCGACACCTGTCTTGAGACGTGTCAAGCAAGAAGGCGCGAAGCTGGCAAAATAGCCCGGCAGGGCCTGCCGGGCAAGCTGTAATGTGACATTGAGCGGCACATTTAATGTGCTCTGTCAGCCTGCAGAGTTAGGTATGATAGCACTGTTTGCTATCTAATCAGTATGTAAAGACTGATTGGCCACTATGGTGACCCCTTGATCTATAAAAGGAGGCCCATGGCAACCGTAGAAAGGATCCAGACCCTCTCACACTCGTACGCGCGTAGCTCCTGTCACCCCGAGGCAACTTTGCTGGGCAAGAGCGCTGCGCTTCTCCACCACTTTCCACCATCAATCCACCAATTCAGGGGTAGGGTTTTACGCCTCGCGGCGGACCGAACCTGGGTAAAACTGCTGGTGTGATCTCTATCGTGCTGTGTTACACTCCTCTGCTCTTTGTGCAACGTGCCCATCCCCCCGCCGAACCAAAAGGGGCTCTTGTCCCATTGGTGTCCATGGTTTCCCACGACACAAAGCAAGAGGAAACTAGAACAAACCACCGTAAGAATTGAAAACTAATGAAGAAAAGAGAACGAATCACCGAGAATAATTAGAAAATGAACGAAGATACTTGAGGGAATTTAGATGCAAGAGAATGAAGAGATAACAAGGTAACTAGAGAATGCTTGAACGATGCACCAGTAAGAATATGAGCACTAGAGTGGAAAGTTGAGAATGAAGATTTCTAAAATGATGGCCTCTGGAGTATCAAAACGAAAACAGTCCTGAAATGCTTCAGATGGGTATGAAAATAATTCTCACAATCGAACACAATTTTGAGGATGGCATGAAGCCAAAACCATGAATCTTGAAGAGAACGGACCAAGATTTAGGAGAAATTCTTCTTCGGTCTTCGAAGCTAGGAATGACAATGAGAAACACCACAAAAATTGTTGGGACACTTCGGAATAATGAAGAATAGAAAGGTTGAACCAAAGATGAAAAGAATCTGAAAGCATCCTTCGAGGAGGCATCTGACTAATGAAAATTCATTCTTACGTCAAACTTTAAAAAGATTTTGAGAATAGCTCCAGAAAAATTGTTAGAGTCAGGTAAGGTCCTGAGACAAGACATGTGGGTTATGGGCCCACTCAAAAGAAAACACCATTGACCGATTTTTGAAGAGAGATTGCGCCAGTTGAATTAAATGGCTTGACTGAGATAACAACCTTGAAATATCTTGAACGGATTAAGAGTAGAAACACGAATCTTATGAGATCTCTTCTACACTCCGTATATGAGCAGAGAGAGGTGAATGAATAAGAGAGCCTTGGATAAGAAACTACAACATGGGAAAATATGTGAAACAAAAGGAATAGATATGATCAACATCGAAGCTTGAACTGAATCCACCGAAAGAATTTGAGAACGAAAGAACAATGAACTTGAAACTTCCTTAGCATCTTCATGAGAATCACCAGATAGGAATATTGAAGGAAAAGAATGAAGAGACTCCACACCAATAAAATGGATACTTGATTCGAGGTTTCAGACTCCTTGAAGAAAAAGGGTGGGCGGGTGGGATAACGAAAACAACTTGGGACGGTTGAAACGGACGCCATTGAGCAAACTTAGATTTGACCTTGCGAATATTGAAGAGGATTGAATTAACTTGGAGAAAATCACGACGGTTGGAAAAGAATTAATATGACATTCTTGATGAACTAGAAGAATTAGCACTCCGATAGAAGTATGAGAACACCACTTAGGAAAAAGGTATGGAATCAACAGTTGACCTCGAAGCAACTCGAATACCACAATGAAAACAAAACAAAGGATTTGGCTCACAGAATAAGCCGGAGCAAACATATGAAAGAGATTTCGTCTGAAATTTTTGCGGTGGGGCCCACACGGGCTCGATCATACAACGACCATCCACTACTGCAGAGACCCTTTGATGAAACTGTGTGTGATGCATTAATCGCAAAAGGTGATGTAAAAAACCCGTCAAAAAAGATGCAAAACATTTGCGATGGCAGATATATCGAACACGGTTTAGATTTTAGTTGCGTGTGCGATGCTGGGCATACGGTTGATCCATACGAACTGTTTGCGATTAGATAGAACAACAGAAATGGGTAGCCATCAATGTGTGTGCGATATATGGCATACAATTCGCTTTGATGAACTGTTTTCTATTAGGGAAAGCAACGTAAACGGTTAGCCAGATCAAGGTGTGTGTGATATACGGCATGCTGTTCACTCAAATGAACTGTTTTCGATTAGGGAAGAGAACAGAAACGGTTCAACTTAATAAGATGTGTGTGATACGGGGTAAACAGGTCTGTAATCGGAAATGTGTGGGAAGACCGGTAACAACACAAATGATTCCTGTTAACAAGTTGTGTGTGTTGTGAGCAAACGATTGCTGGTATACAATTGTCAGTGATTGATGAAATCATCACCGACGGGTTCCATTGTTTAGTCCATGTGCGATGTGATTTGCTCTATCGGCACAACATCTACGCTCTGTGTACACAACATCAACATATCTTTCCCTAATAATAAAGCGATTATCGCTTCTGCCCGCCCGCTCACCGTCGTCGCGCTTTTGCTAAAAAGTCCCTATGGTTTTTCATTATTCAACCCGCAATCATCATGTTAAGTAAACCTGAACCGGTACGTGTGACCGAGAAAAACACGAGCACGATCCTGCCTCCCTCGATCCCATCTCCACCTCCCTAGCGCCGCCACCTCCTGCAACGCGACACCCGGCATCACCGTGCGCCGCCGGCCACCGCGCGCCACCGCCGCCCATCCAGCCGGCGCGCCTACCCCTACCCCACGTGCCCCCACACCCATAGCCTTCCACCGTCAGTTACAATCGACGCCGCGCACGACCCTGCCTCACCACGCGCCGCCGGCCCGCCCCCGTGGGTGCACGCCGTCGGACCCCCGCGCCCCGTCGCCACGCGCTACCGGAGTGCCTACCGTCGCCGGCTCTCCCCGCCTCGGGGTCTCATCTCTCCCTGAGATCCTCTCCAACCGGGCCCATCCGCCACCCCCAGCCTCCTCAATATGCAACCTCCTGCTCCCCAGCGGGCGCGAGGATCTCGGATCGCCGTCGCCCTTCGGGAGCTCCCTCTCCTCCCTGCCTTCTTTCCATGGCGTGAGGCCGTGAGGGACCAAGTGGCCTACGTCATCACGATGGAGCTATTGTGCTGTTGCGTGTCCTCGGGTCTCCAGGGGCGTCCTCGGTCCCAGCCACCCATCATCCAGATTCAGCGTCCTCTCTCCTTTTTCTGTTTAATGTGAGTAAGCCTCCACTACCCGCTCCCAACTATGCAAAATTTGCAGCTGTGGTTGACATGGGTGACGCCTTGATGCAAAGGTACAGGCTTACATACGTGTTGCTGGCCGCTGCCCTATTACCCCCACCACCAGCAGGGTCGCCCATGACCAGGGCCCCCAAGCTACGGAGTGACATGCTGCTGCTGCCCACCACCATCTGTGAGACATCGAAATCTAGGAAGATGTAGGTTTGTGCGATACTCATGCTCGCCATGTTTTTGCTGAAATGCTCCCATGTAGATGACTAGATATATATAAAGTTCATGTTCATATATTAAGTATTTGTAAAATGTTCATGTCCAATGTTAGTATGCAACAATAAATCACAGCTCCCAGCAGTAGCTACTTACCATTACTCTTATCATCTTAGACTAAGTTGTATGGATTAGATGGCTGATCGCTTATGGTTTGGTAGTAGGTTCTGTTACAATCAAGAGCTGAATTTGGTACAAGGTTGATTGACTTTGTTTCTGTGGATTACCAATTTAGCATCAATGATGGACATTGTTGGTGTGGACTGTTAGAGTTATAATATAGGTCATGTACTTCTTCGTATTAATCCCGTTGTATAAGGGGTTTCCTGCATATGTTACACACCTGTACATGTATATATATCGGCCTATGGCCTCATGGGAATACAAGTTGCTTATTCCTAACATGGTATTAGAGCTAGGTCAATTTTTTGCACGCTGCAACTCGTGCTATTGATCCGTCCCGATCGAGTCCGGCTCGTCTTCCTCCCGCTCGAAGCCGCCGTCGCCGTGGCTGCTCCCGCTCGAAGCCGACGTCGCCGTGGCTGCTCCCGCTCGAAGTCAGCCGCCGCCCTCCCGCTCCCGCAGCTGCTGACGCCGCTGAAGCTCCCTCCCGCCGAAGCTCCCTCCCGCTCGAAGTCGGCCGCCGCCGAAGCTCCCTCCCGCCGAAGCTCCCTCCCGCTCGTAGTCGGCCGCCGCCGAAGCTCTCCCCGTGCTCGGCCACCGCGACCCGCGGGACTTCGTGCTCTCCCTCGCGCGCCCCCGCACCGCGCTCTCTCTGCCCAGATCTGCCAGGAGCCCCTCACGCCAGGCGCCGCCGTTCGCGCGTGGTTTCCCGTGGTCTTCCGCCTGCCGTCCGGTGTTCCACTGATTATCGGTCTCTCCTAAAAAAATGTCTGCTGCATCGGGCTATGTTTCTGTCCCTCGCTGTCCGGTGATCTTCGATGGTACTAACTACACCGAGTTCGCTGTCTTCATGCGCATTCACATGCGTGGCATCCGTCTCTGGGGTGTTCTTTCTGGCGAGGTCTGCTGTCCGCCACGTCCGGTTCCTCCGGTGGCCCCTACTCCGCCGACTCCACTGGTTCTTCCTACGGATGCTAATCAGGCCGCCAAGGATGCGGCTAAGATTGCTGATGAGGCTGCTGATCGTGCCTATGATGAGAGGGCTTTGGCTTATGAGGAGGCTCTTCAAACGTATCATGGTGCTTTGTCTGTTTACACTCAGTGGCTTGATGATGATGCTCGTGCTGCAGCTGTTCTCACTGCTAGTGTTCTGCCTCAGTTTGCTTCTGAGTTTCTGGGTCTTCCTACTGTCTTCCAGATTTGGACCTGCCTTCGTCAGCGCTATGAGCCCTCTGGTGATGCCTTATATCTTTCTGTGGTTCGTCAGGAGCATGCTCTTCAGCAGGGTGACTCTACTGTTGATGACTTTTATGCACAGAATTCTGCTATCTGGCGCCAGCTTGATTCTCTCCGATGTGCTGGTTGTCGTACTTGCCCCTGCTGCCAGGCTGTCCAGGATGATTTGGAGTTTCATCGCGTCTACGAGTTCCTGTCTCGGCTCCGTAAGGAGTTTGAGCCCCGGCGTGCTTAGTTGTTTGCTCGTGGCCGTATTTCTCTCATGGAGGTGCTTTCAGAGATTCGTGCTGAGGAGACTCGCCTACGTGGTGCTGGTTTGCTGGAGGTTCCCTATGTGCTCGCTACTCGGGTTTCTTCCACTCCACCTGCTGCACCGCCCCATTCTCGCTCGAGTGCTCCGCCGCTCTTGCCCACTCCTTCTGGAGGCTCAGGTCGGCCCCGTTCACATTGTGACTACTTCAACAATGATGGTCATATTGAGTCCCAGTGCTACACAAAGCGGAAACACCTGCGCAAGGCGCGATCATCCTCCTCAGGGACTTCGTCATCTCCCTCGCCAGCTTCAGCCATTGCTTTGACTGAGCAGGATATTCTCAGACTTAAGTGTCTGCTCGCGGCTTCAGGTTCTTCCTCGACGGGTACTGCTGGTTCTGTGACTGATGCTTCCCGCACTGAGCACCCGCCCTCTACACAGTCAGGTACATCCCCATGGGTTCTGGATTCTGGAGCTTCTTTTCATATGTCTTCTCATTCTTCCGCTTTGTCTTCTCTTCGCTCGCTGGATTCTCCTGTTCCTGTCTTCACTGCTGATGGTACTCCACTTTCTGTTGCTAGTAGAGGCCATCTTTCCACTCCTTCTTATTCTGTTCCTGATGTTGCTCATGTTCCTCGACTTACCATGAATCTGTTTTCTGCCGGTCAACTTACTGATTCTGGTTGTCGTGTCATCCTTGATGTTGATTCTTGTTCTGTCCAGGATCGTCGCACGCACACTCTGGTTGGGGCTGGCCCTTGCCGCCGTGATTCTCAGGGTCTTTGGGAGTTGGACTGGCTTCATGTTCCTTCCGCTGCCACCACCATTGCTAGTTCCTCCGCTGCTGTCGCTTCTGTTACTGGTTCCTTCAAGCAGTGGCATCATCGACTTGGTCATCTGTGTGGTTCTCGATTATCATCTTTAGTTCGTCGAGGTCTTCTGGGGTCTGTCTCAGGAGATGTCTCTTTAGAGTGTCAGGGTTGTCGTCTTGGCAAGCAGATTCAGTTACCATATTCCCATAGTGAGTCAGTGTCTCAGCGTCCTTTCAATTTAGTCCATTCTGATGTATGGGGTCCGGCTCCTTTCGCTTCGAAAGGTGGTCATAAATACTATATTATTTTCATTGATGATTTTTCTCGTTACACATGGCTTTATTTCATGACTTCCCGTAGTGAGGTGTTGTCTATTTATAAGCGTTTTGCTGCCATGGTTCATACTCAGTTCTCTTCACCCATTCGTGTTTTTCGTGCCGACTCCACTGGTGAGTATATCTCTAAGATGTTGCGTGGTGTCCTTGCTGAGCAGGGTACTCTTGCCCAGTTCTCTTGTCCTGGTGCTCATGCTCAGAATGGCGTGTCTGAGCGCAAGCATCGTCACCTTCTTGAGACGGCTCGTGCTATGATGATCGCCGCCTCTCTTCCGCCTCATTTTTGGGCCGAGGCTATCTCCACTTCCGTCTATCTCATCAACCTTCAGCCATCTGCTGCTTTGCAGGGTGGTGTTCCTTTTGAGCGTCTGTTTGATCGTTCTCCCGATTATTCGATGCTTCGCTTGTTTGGTTGTGTTTGCTATGTTCTTCTTGCCCCTCGCGAACGCACCAAACTGACCGCTCAATCTGTTGAGTGTGTCTTCTTAGGCTACAGTGATGAGCATAAGGGCTATCGTTGTTGGGATCCTGTCGGTCGTCTGATGCGTATCTCTCGAGATGTGACTTTTGATGAGTCTCGTCCTTTTTATCCACGCCCATCTTCCTCGTTTTTTTCAGTGGAGGATATCTCTTTCCTCACTTTTCCTGACTCCCCTATCACTCCCGTCGTGCCTGTGCCTATTCGTTCCACTCCCTTTGCTTCTCCACCCCTCGTCGATTCGCCGCCACCATCTTCCCCGGTCTCCTCACCGAGCATGTCACCGGATTCTACACCTTCATCTCCGGTGACTTCTTCGTCGCCACCCCCCGATTCTACCTTGGCGATTCCTCCTTCTCTTGTTCCATCTTTTCCTCAGCATTACACTCGTCGTTCACGACCTGTGGATGTTTCCTTGGATGAGTCGTCCTCTTCCTCTCAGCCTACTTATGGCTTGCGTTCTCGTCCTCGTTCGCCTATTGATCGCTTTGGATTTCCCTCCGCTGGTGCTGCTGTTCTTGAGCCGACTTCTTACCGTCAGGCTGTTGTTCATCCTTAATGGCAGTTTGCGATGGCAGAGGAGATTGCTGCTCTTGAACGCACTGGTACCTGGGATCTTGTTTCTCTTCCTCCCGGAGTCCGTCCCATCACTTGTAAGTGGGTCTACAAGGTTAAGACTCGCTCCGATGGTTCTCTTGAGCGTCACAAAGCTCGTCTCGTGGCTCGTGGTTTTCAGCAGGAGCATGGTCGTGATTATGACGAGACTTTTGCTCCTGTGGCCCATATGACCACTATTCGTACACTTCTTGATGTTGCCTCTGCACGCCACTGGACTATATCTCAGCTTGATGTTAAGAATGCCTTTCTTAATGGTGAGCTGCGTGAGGAAGTGTACATGCAGCCATTACCTGGGTATTCTGTTCCTGATGGCATGGTGTGTCGTCTTCGTCGCTCTCTCTATGGCCTTAAGCAAGCCCCTCGCGCCTGGTTTGAGCGTTTTGATTCTGTGGTCACTACTGCTGGTTTTTCCGCAAGTGCTCATGATCCCGCATTGTTTATTCACCTTTCTCCTCGTGGTCGGACTCTTCTTCTTCTCTATGTTGATGATATGGTCATCACTGGGGATGACCCTGAGTATATTGCCTTTGTCAAGGCCCGTCTTAGTGGGCAGTTTCTTATGTCTGATCTTGGACCTCTTCGCTACTTTCTTGGGATTGAAGTCTCTTCTACCTCTGATGGCTTTTTTATATCCCAGGAAAAGTATATCCAGGATCTTCTTGCTCGTGCTGCTCTTTCTGACGAGCGCACTGTTGAGACTCCTATGGAGCTCAATGTTCACCTCCGTGCTACTGATGGTGATCCTCTCCCTGACCCGACGCGTTATCGTCATCTCGTTGGCAGTCTTGTCTATCTAGCTGTCACTCGTCCGGACATCTCTTATCCGGTTCATATTCTGAGTCAGTTTGTCTCTGCTCCCACATCGGTTCATTATAGTCATCTCCTTCGTGTTCTCCGATATCTTCGGGGCACGATCTCTCACCGTCTTCTTTCCTAGCTCCAGTTCTTTACAGCTTCAGGCCTATGCGGATGCTACGTGGGCTAGTGATCCTTCTGATCACCGTTCACTTTCTGCTTACTGTGTTTTTCTTGGCGGTTCTCTCATTGCCTGGAAGACGAAGAAACAGATTGCAGTTTCCCGTTCGAGTGCTGAGGCTGAGTTGCGAGCTATGGCTCTTTTGACGGCAGAGGTGACTTGGTTACGGTGGTTACTTCAGGATTTTGGTGTTTCTGTCACTACACCGACTATGCTTTTATCTGACAGTACAGGTGCTATTAGTATTGCGCGCGATCCTGTGAAGCATGAGCTCACCAAGCATATTGGTGTTGATGCTTTCTATGTGCGCGCTGCTGTGCAGGATCAGGTTATTGCTCTTCAGTATGTGCCTTCCGAGTTACAGTTGGCGGATTTCCTGACGAAGGCCCAGACTAGAGCGCAACATGGCTTTTATCTCTCCAAACTCAGTGTTGTTCCTCCACCATGAGTTTGAGGGGGGGTGTTAGAGTTATAATATAGGTCATGTACTCCTTTGTATTAATCCCGTTGTATAAGGGGTTTCCTGCATATGTTACACACCTGTACATGTATATATATCGGCCTATGGCCTCATGGGAATACAAGTTGCCTATTCCTAACATGGACTACCAATTTAGCAGCAATTCTGCTGTAACTTTGGCAACACAACCAACATCAAGTGCCACACTGGTATTCTAGGCTCGGTTTAAAATTCGAATTAGTGATGCTTTAATCTATGAGTAGTTCATCGTCCGTTTCTGAATTATGAAGGATTGATTTTATTCACACAAGATTCTCTACCTGATTTTTTCAGTTAGATAAAAACAGTTATTGGCTGCTCCTATTATCTACAATAAGTATCTCTTTTGACACTCCTTTACGTAGAAATTGTCACCTAATTTAAATAAGGCTGCGAGTTGAAATCAATAAGCAGCTTGGGATCAATCGCAAGGGTGAGGAGTGGGTCCGTTAATCCCTATGGGAACAAAAATATCACCCAACCGAGGAGGAAGAAGGTGAGGTGCTGAGGAGGAGAATGGATGGAGTAAGAAGACCCAACCGATGAGGAAGAAGATGCCGCTGGGTGTGAAGCAGCAGGACGAGGAAGATGGAGGAGCGGCGCTGGGAGGAAGAAAGAACAACTGAGGAGAGGCGGCACATTACAAAATATCTCTCCCGCGACAGCAGTACAAAATTACTTTTTGCATTACCAAACTGTACTATGTGGCAAACTGTCCTCGGTTTCTTTTTATATATGGTTTTCTTGAGAACCATGCATACTAATCATGCAATGGTAGGAGTAGATTCATCAACCATGATGTGCCTAGCATTTTCATGCACGCTAGCAATCATTAGGTGATTCCCGGAGCTTCTCGTGGTTGCAGCAATCTCATGAGCTAGCTTGTTGCCTGAGCGCCTCACAATCATGATTTCAGTGCTGTCAAAAGCGTTCATAGCTCTCTTTACATCCTCCAGTACTCCGAAATAGGCGGACTTGCTTATCTTGCGATTCTGTAGTTCCTTGCCAACTATAGCGCAGTCTACCTCCACAATCAGGCCTCCTCTATAGAATTTTGAAACTGTCCTTGGTTTTTAGCCTTACTTTCTTTTAGAAATTTGCAGTATGTCAAGTTAATAAGCCCTAGATAGTGGAGACAATATCAGCCAATCTATACTCTGGTTGCATGTTACCTAACTGCTAATTGCTCCACTTTGGTATTTGTAAGCACAAACATAATTAATGGATGTTGTATTAAAAAATGGTCATCCGTCAAATGTTAAAACCATGCCTTAATACAAGATCGGTTAAGTTAAAGAGTTAACATAGTACATACATCACTTAATTAAGTTTCCTAAAATTTGTACTGTGGAATAAACATTTAATAATTTGTGTATATCGTTTTCATTTAAAATTTCTTACGGTTGCATTTTACTAATGATCTGTCTTGTGAAAAGACTAGATTTTGCCGAAAGTACAAGGCATCTAAAAAATTAAAATTACAATGAGATTCTGATATCACCGAATAACCAGTACTGCCGCTAGAATGAGTTGTTGCCGCCGCTCCCTACCGGAGTCGGCTTGACCTTGTCCATGACAGCCAGGAAGTCCATGCACGTGCCCCTAAAAGACCAGTGTCCTAGAGTCCCAGTCGTCACCGTTGAACCCTTGCATAGATCTGAAGTACTTGACATCAAATCTCGCAACATGACAAGAAACCCCGACCTCACCGCTCCAAGCAGATGACAGGAATCAATGTCGGCGCTTCGTCGACTATGATTCTCATGTCTTGTGTGATGTGATTTTTAGGTGGGTGTGGCTTCCATTGCAATACATGCTATATTCATCAGGGCAGTTGATGATGGTGCAGTTTTTAAGGACTAAAACAGAAAAGTGCAAGGGTACTTTTTTTTCTCCCGGTGCAACGCACGGGCATATTTTGCTAGTATACTTAAAAAAGAGAGCACTGCAAAAACCAAATTAAGCATGCAATTACACAAGTGAGTACACACATGACATTTCCACACACCAAAGTAAGCAATTACATGCATACTAAACTAGGAGAAACGAGCATCTAATAATCTACTTCTTGTTGTGATGACGCTTGCCATTGCTCTACTTCTGGCTGGATCCCTTGCAGTTTTGGGGAAGGAGGCACTTCCTCATGTCAGCGATCTACATGTACATCTCGTAGCTCATGTACGCCTCCTTGGCCACGTACAGGATGTGAGCTTTGTCGAGTTTCTCCATCCAGGCCGAGTGCCAGGCACGCTTGTCCTTGTTGCTGGAATCCTTCATGTCTCTATAGTAGGAATGGATGATGGCCTCGACAAGGTGAACCAGTGAGTCCTTCTCATGAGCGTTGCTGCCGTAGATCTTGTATTGGCCCTAGATGTCGATAAGATTCTGGTAGGCGATGCCCGAATTCTTGAGCACCTTTATATCATTAGTGATGTCCACCGTAGCGAACATGTAGTGGGGGCTGTTGACAAACCTGGCGAAACGCTCGCAAGGCCTTGTGGCCAGGCAGTAGTGGTAGATGAGGACGTGATCGCGCACACATATCTGCGCGACAGTGACCTTGGGACGAGACCCGCATGAGCACGGGTGTACTCGAGGTTGAACTCGACCACCTTGTACTTCTCCTCAGCAAGCAACAACTCAAGGATGTGGATGGAGTGCTTCACCCAGACCAAGTTGTTGGTGTACAACGCCGAGAGCTCCGTGAACCTTCTGCGGGTGTCCACCATGGGATGCATGGTGAACTGCTGCTCGTCCTCGGCGGCCGCTCAGAGCGCCATTGGAGCCGCACAGGATACCCTCTAAGAATTTGTCATGGTGGGTGTGCTTCTTGCAATGGTGGGGCGAGATCGAAAGGTTGAAGAGACACAAGGGTTAAATGGCGGTTGTAATAAATGGGGGTCGGCCAGCCTGTAATCATCACGTCTTGTCACCGTGTTCATAGCGGAGGATTCCAGTGCACGCTTGACAACACTGGAATGTATCGTCGGTGAGCCTGTTCCCGCGCTACTGCGCAGTTTACCATGCAAGCTTCCTGCCCGACTTGTTTGGCCATGCGTCGGCTAGAAGGGGGACAAATCGTGGGCGTTTATTGGAAAAAGGCTTTATAACGAAGCGTGTGGAATTACTTTGGTCATAAGTTTACCCGTGGGTGATGAGGTCAAGGTTACACAGAAGGGTGATGATGGACACTCGAGTGTGATAATTAATTCTGCGCTCACAGGGCACATGGTGGAAGAAACCAACTGTTTGCAATAATGTCGAAGATCGAAGTCGAGTTAGCTATACAGATCGTGTGCTATGAGATCGACAAGGTAAACAGATTCGAGAATGGTTAATAAAATCTAAGTCCATTGCATATTAAGGTCAAAATAGTGCTACCAATATATGAGTCTCATACGATGCCATTTAAACATTGTACCACAAAAGCTCGATATATTACAAGGTTCAAATTCCCGAGTTATATGGCTCAAATTTGAAGATTACAAGGTTGAAGCTGATATTAGAAATGAAATTTAGCTCATCAGCTACAAGCGCTCGCACTGATCCGCTGAACATGGATGTCAGAGAGGTTCAAACTAATATTACCACTTGTCAGTCTTGTTTCGAAACCTCATAATTTTTGCGAAGGGGTCATCCACTGAGAAGTCATGTATGGGGTTGGCACAATGAATTTCGATTACTCTGTTATCTGAAGATCCAAAATCAAATTCAGCATTTTTGGAGCCTATTCCATTCTGCCGCAGCCGACGATGCTGATCAACAAACCATTCATTTTTCCGAAATAAATGTAGGGAAAACCTGGCGAATGTAATCACTGGTAAGGTCCCTCAGTACGAGTTCAAAGTAATTTCTGAGAGATGCAGATCTAGGCATTCGATGTGATTGTTATATTGTATCACATTATCTGCAAAAGAAGAAAACGTGTTAGTGCCTACATGCAGTTTTGAACACTACTACATGCCTATTTGCTTTGCAGGATTTGTAAAATGCACTAACATGCCATCTTTGATCCGACATGATTAACATGGGCATTTGATTACAATGTAGAAAAATGTAGCCTTCTTCACAAGAGGTTGGAGTGGATGAAAAGTTCCCTAAGAAAACTAGTACATATGAATCCAAAGGAGAAATGCTGATGGATTGTAACCATATGAATCATGCAACCAATATGGGGGGAAAACATGTATTTACTGAAATCCTCCAAAAAATCCTTCAGAAATCATAGTAAATTGTCATTGTAAACTTGGATAAAGGTGTCACAAATTGGACTCCCTTATGGTTAACATTTAACAAGAAAGGAACATCACCTCGATATATAGCTTCTCCAGGCATGGAAATCATCTCAGGAAACTGACAACTTTCTTCCAGGTTGGAGCCGATAGATTCTAGTGCCAAGACCTTCATTGTGCATAGTTTCGGGGTCAAGCTTGTCTGAATCATTTTCTGGATGACAGACAAACATACATCTTCAAAAATAGAAATAATTTTAATTTCTAGAAGGAGAGGCAGAAAGCGGCTGTTGTACCTGAACGGGTGTGGATCCAATAACAAGTTCAGAGTATTTGTCAGACGAGTAGCCCACCACTGCCAATTTCGGCGCAGAAATGACGTTGATTCTTGTTGGACCTTCTTGATCAACTACAAGTAATATCTCAAGTGAAGGTGTGTCCTCAATGACCATACCGTGGTACACATCTTGTGATGTCTTCTTGCCGCACCAGCAACACACATAATAGTCTGGAGAATCATGGAGGTGATGTGGAAGCTACTCAACCCATTGATCGCCTGAAGACGAAGGTACTCGAGTGCAGTACAGCCACAGAGCAGGCGCTTCATGTCACCATTTGGGAGGCAGATGGTGACGAGCTTGAGGTGCTTCAATCGTGGTAGAATAAGAGCGGGCACATCATTAGGGGCGGAATGGCAGTTTCTGAACTTCGCGACACGCAGTGTGGGCGCTAGGCGGAGCGCGGACGTTGGCAGCGAGCGCATATGCCCATCATCAAACGTGAGCTCCTCGAGATGATCTAAGGCGGGGGATCAGAACCAGTCATCAAGCTTGGCTTAGTCCTTGGAGAATGCCGAGGATCTTGGAGAATGCATCCAAGCTTTTGCGATAGCCATGGCAAAGCTCGTGGGTCTCGATGAAGTCGAGAGGGATGGTGTTCCATAGGGGGGCCACTGTCGGAAAGGACGGTTGTCCGCGCCCCATATTTGATTGGGAGGAGGGAGATGATGACTGTCAACATATCATCGGGGAGGCTGCTGATGAAGTCTAGGCATGCTGGAGTCGCTTGTGGTTCATGCTCGACCTGCCTTCGCTTGTTGGCAGCCCCGTTCTGCACCTCCAGCGTCTCCTTGTCAGCGGCACTTTTTGATAGAAGTGGGAGTATAGGGATTATTTATTTAAAACAGGGCAATAGAAAAGTGTATTGGTAATTAGAAGTTAGTAGGTAGGAATAGAGTAAGAAAATGGAATAAAAATTGGTTGCTTAAATACTACACAATTCATTTGATATTGCGGGGTAAGTCAACATGCAGATACTTGAAAAGAACACTTACTTCGAACAAAGTTTGGACGGATGATATCGTAGGGGAAGAGCATATATCTCAGGACCAGGCTCTTTTATGTCCAGTGTAACTTTAGTGCCAGCTTTGAGTACATAAAAATTTGAAATTTCTTTCCAAAGGCCAGTGCCCAAATAGGAGTCACCACGTTCATCAAGTCTTATAGTAGCAACGATTGTATCCATGGTTTGTGTTCAGTATGACATCCCTGCAATCTTGATTTATGTAAAGGGAAAGATTTTGTACTGCAGATTCTGTTGCATCGCAAGAAACGCGCTGCAGAAATTGGTAGGATTGTTAAAAAAAATATGGTAACATGCAAATATGGGCCCAAATTTAAAGAACTGTACAATAGTTGAAATCGAAGGACAAAATTCTATAATTAAATAGATAGGGTAAACATGATGTCATGGAAATATGACAATAATTGAAAGAACAATACATCATTAATTTGCCTAATATAGAAAGAAGAGGACAAAAAATCCCCTTTGACATATATGGTGCATGTGGCACCTTTTATCCAAACATAGCAATATTTAGTATATGTTTAGGAAAGTAGGCCATGCCAACCGATTTTGGGTGAGATTGAACATACTGCGCGCATACTCAAGTCATCTGGTACGGTGAGATGGAACTCCATGGATGTCTGGAGGAGGCCGCAAAGCCCTGATGTGTCCGCGCACTGTACACTCTATGAATGACAGAAAACCCTCAAATCATGTCGAATAAAAATGAATTCACGGTGATTTCGGCTGGGTGATTAAAGGAGGCAGAAGAACTGGGATAAGAGATGCAATAATATCTCATTAAAATAGTTACCTTGTCCATGAGAAAAACCCCTCAATACGGCGGATTCCCCAACCGGGCGGAGTTGGGTCGATCGTGACCAGTGTTGAGAAAGTCGATGGCGATAGGCGGTGGCAAGCGGAAGTGGCGAAATGCGGTGGGGTTTGCCGACAGCCTGGCGGCAGCGGCAGGCGTCGAGCTAAGTGATTGCCGCCGTGATAGGCGGTGCCATGCATAGACCGGGAGGAGCTTGTGCAGTTGTGAATGGGGACCGGAGGGGGTGGCGGGCGGGGTGAGGGTGAGGGTTTTTGTGACGTGGAGATGGTGAGGGTTTTCTTTTTCTCTTTTGAATTGGGTAGTGAGGGTTTTCTGTCCCACAAAGAGTTTTGGAGGCAATGGTTTGCTAGAGACAACCGTGTGTGATTGACGTAACAGGGAAAATTAAAGTCATTGCACACAGTTCCAATTTTGGGAACCGTGTGTCATTGACGTACTACCTCCATCCTGGTTTATTGGTCCCCTTTGTAATTCGTACCAAATTTTGAACAAATATTTAACTAAAAAATGTTTATGCATGTCACCAAAAATTATATCATTGAACACTATGTTTAAATACGCATCGAACGATATAATTTTTCTGACCTGCACTAACATTTTGTCAGTTAAATCTTTGGTCAAAATTTAACACAAATTACAAAGGGGACCAATAAACCAGGACGGAGGTAGATTCCATCAACCGAACTGATTGCATCCATATCCCACATTTAGACATAAGTAAACATGGACTAAACACACCCAGACATAGATAATAACCGTACACAAGCATACTTCAACCATAAGTGCATAGTTCAACTGTCATTAAGCATACTCAAGCGCACATAGTTCGATCCCACATCTCATCTCATCTGCCGGCATGATCCCGAAGCTTATCCAGGTACTCGGCGTAGGCAGCGTTCGCCACCCTGCGAGAATACTTCTGCTTGAACGGGCGAACGGCTCGTCCTCTAGCATGCACCAGAACACTTTCATACGTGTCATGAAGCTTTTGGTTGCAAAATGGGCATCGATAGGCGCCGTCCCAGGTCCTAATACGCCTGTTATGCATTCCTGCATAAAAGCACCCTCGGGATTTGCCTCTTGTACCTCCTCTGGCCATCTTCATCCGCGCTGTCTCAATCGTCAGACAGCACCTATACAAATAGTTAAAAAATGGGGCGTCAAATTAATGTTTACAAACTAATCTCTAGCGAACATTTGGTAGTTGCCAAAATTTATCATCAAATTAATGTTTACATGTCGTGAAGTAGGATTAGGAATTTATGGTTCTTTTTTATACATATCCAGAGATTATGGTTTGATTTTTAAGAACATTCGTCTATGTACAGACCAATCTTGAAGAAAATATTGGCACAAACATATATGTAGGTCATTCAAAATCAATTGTCAAGTCCTGGCTAGGAATTATTAGCATGAACACTAACCCTAGTCGGATTACTAGCAGAAATCATTTGCACAGATGAAACAACTAACCACTTATCACTCGTACCATTCAAACAATCAATATACTACACGGATCTAACGAAACTTACTCAGATTTCATGGATTGGGAGGACATAACCATAGGATTTCTATTCCAAAAAGGGGGAGGCAGGAGTAACCAGAGAAACCCTAAGATCTATTTGAGACATAAATGGGTATAGATGACTAACCGGTTGTCCGTCGTCGTCGGAGTCGTCGCCGGAGTGGTCGTCGGAGTCATCGTCGTGGTCGTCGCCCAAGTCGTCACCGAAGTTGGTGTGGACCTCCGCCTCCGGCTATGGAAGCACGACGCCGTCGATGATGTCAGGGTGCAGCAATACTTCGTCGGCGGTGATGGCAACCTCTTGCTCCATCTCCACGCCGTGCTCCGGTGCTTCAGTAGCCTCGACATTGCTACTCCCTCCGATGGGGCGCTTCGGTGACACCCTCATACACTGACGGCTTTGAGGACTGAGAGCGGCATCGAGGATGCAAGCGTAGAGAAAGGATTATGTGTGTGGCAAGGATGGGGTGTGCGGCCGCTCGGGCGCGCCATTAATTTGGAGTAGTGGGAGAGAGGCGGGCGGCAGTCAAACCGCTGGCTCACCTCCCGGTGAGCCTGCGCATCGGACTGCTGGCATGCCTACCGTCATTTCACATAGCTACTCGCACGCCTCCCGATGACACTGCACAGCGAGCACGCCTCCCATCAATTCACACACCTGCACGCACGCCTCCCGGTCTGCCTGCACGGCGGACTGCTTGAATGCGGCCCGTATATTGTTTTTCTATTTGGATGATTAATGCTGCCGATTTATTGCTTAACCGAAGCATGGCACGTATCCATTGTTGGTCTAACGCTCACGCTTCGAATAAATAATCCTTTTGCGATATTGGTTCCCAATTATTAATAATCTCCTTTTTGTAGGAAGATAAATATTACATCAAAACTGGTCCCAAATTTGACCAAAAAACTAAAATTCCACTTTGTATTGGTATCCATATGACAACATGATAAGTTTCATGAATTTCAAATAAGTTTTGGATGTACTAGAATTTAAAAATCAAGATTCTCAATGTTTGAAATTTCTTGCATGGGGAGTAAACATGCACCCAGTGAGACACATGTGTTTTTGCAATCCATTTAGGTGCACTGTCACATGTGCATGTAGCTCAAATTTGATTTTTTTTCACATTATACCCCTAGAAAATCAATCAATGTACTATAACGTCTTCATGATCTCTGTTTTTTTCAAAATTAAAACGTCCCTCCTTTGGTAACATATGTTCACCGCGGGATAATTTAACATGCATCGTAGTTGCGGTTGATTCACGGTGTGTGTGTGTGTGTGCGCGCGCGCGCGTGCGTTTGGGGCTGGGGGTTGCTGGCAGTACACTACAAGTCGTGAGCCACCCTGTGGGTTGGCCATTTTGTGAGGCAGATGCCTCATCAGAGTCGTTAATTCATTATTTAAAACATTACACAACCCTTTCATAAGTACATGTTTTGGCTACATGCAGTCGATGGTTGTCCTACACGACACTTGATACTTGCGTGTGACGCTTTCTTTGGGCCCACGAGGTTGTCGTCCATCACTTTGACGAACTGCCAGCAAAGAGGTTAATTTGACCAGCAAGATAGAATATTTTTTGTTTGTGTTATAGTGGGAGTATATAGTACACGTCGAAGAGGTGGGAGGGGACTAGCATATATACCATACGTACGTGTCCATGAACAAGTTCACCTCACTCAGTGTCGGGACTTTTCAGTTTCCGAGGCACGTGCCACATCAAAGTTGTGAAATTGGCTATTCAAACATCACACAACACTTCTTTGGGCCACATGCATGCATGTCGTGGTCTTCCTAGGAAACTCATGTGTGATGCTTCCATCTGTGGGCCTGCGAGGCCATCGTCGATGCATGCATCACTTTGACCTACATCGGGAGAGGTTAATTAATTTAACCATCAAGGAGGATTCTTTTTGGATTGTACTATGGTAGGAGCATATAGTATGCATTGAAGATGGGGGAAGGGGACCATCATATGTAGTACGCTTCATGATCCTCGCTCTGTGTGGGGACTTTACGGTTTACGAGGCATGTGCCACATCAAAGTTGTAAATTTTGGGTATTCAACATATGTTTGGCCCACATGCAAAGCGATGGTGGTTGTCCTCTCGCACCCACTTAAGAGGATATCAATGATATCGATGCTTTCCATTTGTGGGCCCGCTTGGTCCATCACTACTTTGCCTGACAATGAGAGAGGTCAATTTGACTTTAGGAGGTGATTATTATTTTTGTTTGTAATAATGCATATATATAGGTCATGCTCTGGGATGACATGATACAGTTTGAGCACACACATGCATGTGTACGCATGAATCCCTCCCATCAAGTCGAAGTGGCTAGTACCACGACACATCATGAACCGATCTCGCTTTGTGTGGGGACTGTATGATTTTCGAGGCACGTGCCACATCAATGTTGTGAAATGGTATTCAAACATGCATGCATGCATCACCTCCATACAGATGCATGTAGTGATTGTCTTCAAACGGTACAATCCCGCGTGTGGTTATCAGCGACAAGCCTATATATTCATGGGCCCGTGTGGACATCCATGATCACCTTGACCGACAACAAGATAGGTTACCATGGAGGATTCTTCCTTTGGTTCGTGTTATCGTAGTATAGGTCATGGTGAGACTCAGACCTAATTAAGTTTTAGCGCATACTATGCACGCATGCATGCATGAATCCCTGTCATCGGCTTGAAGTGTGGTGTGACATACATATGCATCGTAAACTAACCCTCGCTCAGTGTGGGGATTTCTGGTTCGAAAGCACACAGTGCCACATCAAAGTTGTTCCATTGTGTATTCAAACACACCTCTCCATACATATGTTTGGGACACACGCACGCAGTGGTTGTCATCAGGGACTAGCTACTTGCGTGATTATTGGCGAGCTAGCCCATCTCCGGGGTTGCATGGACGGCCATCACTTTGACCTACAACAAGAGAGAGGTTGTATGACTAAGGTGGATTATTCTTGGTCCATTTTACAATCCATCTTGGTGAGATGCCCTCTCTGGCCCGCTGATTGAAAGTGTGTGTGTGGGGGGGGCTGCTACTTCACACTTTGCTAGGTGAACCTCCATGGGGGGCATGCATTCATAGCTTAGGATTCCATTCCTGCCGACACAAGGGGGGGGCAAGCAATACCGTGCACTTTGCGAGATAGGTGCCACATCGAAGTTGCATTTGCTATTTGAACATCAAACCACCCTTTTCATACATATATTTGGTCCACATGCAAGTGTGTTCGTGTTCTGACCCTCTCCCGTGTCATTTTTCGCCAAATTTATGAACATTAGACAAGTCGGATGATGCAACAGACACGAATCACTCACACTAAGCGTGTGCCATGCCGGTGCCCGTGTCACGCACATCCACACAGTACATTGAGCTCCACGAGGCTTCCTGTGACACCCAAAAAATTTATTTGGCTTTTTCAAACTTTTATTTGATTTGAGGGGTGTTATTTAAAATTTTCTTCTAAAGGACTCTCCCTCTCAAAAACTTTCTTTTTTGACAAGTGTTTTGTTTGGATTCACCCAAGACTTGATTTTTGGTCTTGGAGGTTTTTCCTTCTTATGAGGACTCAAAACCAAATGCTTTTCACTTGGGAAATTTCTTTTGAAAAATCTTTTGAAATAATCATATGGCATTTGGAGTGATCTTTTCCCCTTTTCAAAATCTCCTCTTGCCATGACCTAAGTGGAAATCCCCCCCAAAAGCCATTCCCCATCTTTGTGTCAAGTTATTCTTCAAATCCAGCAAGTTGAGCCTCTCCATGTATTTGTTTCCATTTATTTCTCATCTAAAATAATTTCTGCCTTCTACTTTGGCTCTTGGAGATTTACAAAGGAACTACCTTTTCTCCTTTGAGCTTTGCCTCCAAACCTTTTTCCCTGGCTAGTCCTTAGAGCCCTCAACCAAGATCCATGAAGATCCACTGGTCTCCAGTTCAAATATTTCAAATTGTGCTTGCTGCAAGTTTGGACCATATTTGCCAAATTTGATGAAATTCAAGTGTTTTCTCTTCCTAAAAATCTGAGAAAATTCAGGCAGCCTCTGGGTGCATTGAGAGGTCACCTCACCAAGTCCCAGCTCCAGAATTTTTTTTCTTCATGCCCAATCATTTCGTCGAACACCTGAAGGGCACTGTTGCTGTCATGTTCAGAGATTCAGAGATACAGTTTCAGTGAGCACTGTCGTTTGCTTCAGAACCCGTTCTCGATCTCGCCAGTACCACGGTGGCGCCTTGCTCCCAGTCCCCTCCTTCTTATCCCTGCGCCGCACTATCGCCTGGAAGCTTGCGGGCGTCGGCGACGAGCAGGAGGAGGTGCGCCACCCCGTGAGCGACGGCAGCAGCGGCCTTTGCGGCTGCCAGAGAGGCGCAGCGTTGGACAGCGCCGCCCAAGCCACGAGAGGCCACCGCGTGGCCATCCACTCACCCGTGCACGCTGCCATCCGTCGTTGTGAACTGCTAGGCGCGGAGCACGCTCCCTGCCGCCGCCGTGCCCATACGGCCGCCCCGTCGAGGATCGGCGCATTACGCCTAGCCTGACCGAGGTTTAGCGGTGGAACGGCACCAGCGATCCTCCCTGAGGGTGCCTAGCCCCCTAAACCCCCTGCCCAACCTCTGCCTCACCGTAATTGCTCGCCGGAGCGATCCCGTTCACAGCCACCCCCTCAGATCGCCTATAAAAGGAGGCCCCGAGCTCGAACTCGAACCCACACCACCTCTACACACCACCAATACCACGCCAAGCCACTTGAAGAGCCCCGAGGGAGCCTTCTTCCCCAACTCCGGCCGCCTCGACCCGCCACGGGACCCAGCTCGATTCGCTGCCGTGCGTGCACCTCTACCCCTCAGCTCTTGCCAGTAGCTTCCTAGTTCATCCACTCTCCTGATCCGCGCTTCAATTTGGAGTTTGCAGCACCCACCGGAGTACTCCACCATCGCCCGAACCACCGTCCGCCGGAGAAACTGGCGCCGTCGACGTGGTGCTCTCCGTCGGCCAAGTCCACCACCCACCGACGTGGAAGAACACACTGAACATCTTGGTACCCTCCGATCTCCCTGCCTCGCCGTGGTTCAACGCCGGCGACCACCGCCGCCTTCGGGCGCCGGTGAGCTCCGTTGGAGTTTTTAAACCTGACGGGTGGACCCCCCCGTCAGCCTCTCTTCTATTTCCCTCGAACCGTTTTCTGATGGCGCCTTCGGGCAGAATGCGTTTTCTCTTTGGGCTGGCGCATTTCTTTCCGAACCGTTTTCTGTTTTCTCAAACAAGTCCCTGTTTCTTTTCTGTTTCATCACAAATCAGTCCCTGGACTAAAACCCTTATATCTTTTTAATAAAGAGGATTTTTGATTGATTCTTTTTCTGTCAGGCTTATATTTTTGTCTAGTTTTTTATAGTATTTATTTGGAAAAATTTTGGAACAATCTTTATGCACGCGATGATTTTTACGTTAGTGTACGGTTTCGCTATACCGTAGGTTCCGGAGGAGGTGACGGAGCCGCGAACTTCGCCGAGCTAGACTCCGACTTCTCCGAACCAGGCAAGCATGTTTGAACCTTTGATATGATAGGTGTTTTGCATGTTTGCATGAATGGTTGTGCGTGGCATATGAGCATCGGTGAGTATTGCGTTGCATGTAAGGCAACTATCCATGTGTTTCAAAGATACTGTGATCTTTGATGAGAGATGACCTGATCATGTGGTGACATGAGAGGTAGTAAGATGGTATTGTTGTAGCATGCCAGTCTTACGTCATCCGATAAACTCCGACGATAACGTGGACTGAGCCACGTTACCGTTCCTTCCCTTTCGTGCTACCACATGTTTTCTGCAAAGGATACGGTTTAGTAAGTTGTTAACCTCTTTCTTGTACACACCAAATAGAGGGGCCGGGATGAGGGTTCCATGGCCCTGGATTAAAGCCAGTCATCCGGTCAGGGGGCATGGGTGTTTCCGGTTGGGACCGAGAGGGGGGCACCCCTTAGAGCGCGCGGTATAAATTTGATCCCATGCTACACGAGGTTGTAGCCTCCCCGTCTCAAGGTTTTTCTTGAACGTTGCCGAGGGTGATTCCTGGCATCGGAATGTTGAATGGGTGTGTACTGGTTAGATGTGTTTCTCCTAAAACACCGTAAACAGAACTAGTCCCTTGTGACTACTGAAATCCGTTGGCTGTGGTTAATAGTACAAACTCTGCAGAGTCAAACCCTTCCGAGTCATCGTGTCCATGGTCAAGGACCGTGGCCAACTTATCCATATCTATGTCAGTCCCTATGTCAGTCTCCATGGTAAATCCCCGGTGACAAGTTTGAGTGGAAAACCCGGTTGAATTATTTTTCCTGTGGACGGACTAATCTTTTATTTACCTCATACCCGAATGTTCTCTTGAAATGATTTAAATTCATGAGCTGCTGAAATATCTAGTTATGTAATATAAGCCCTTTATGTGATGTCGCTCAGACGTCCGGCTGTGGCATTCTTGTCATTTACTATTGATATAAGCCCTTTATGTGATGTCGCTCAGACGTCCGACTGTGGCACTCTTGTCTTTTACTTTTGATATAAGCCCTTTATGTGATGTCGCTCAGACGTCCGACTGTGGCATGCTCGTTATTTACTTTTTTTGATATAAGCCCTTTATGTGATGTCGCTCAGACGTCCGACTGTGGCATGCTCGTTATTTACTTTTGATATAAGCCCTTTATGTGATGTCGCTTAGACGTCCGACTGTGGCACGCACCGTCATTTATTTTCCACTATAAGCCCTTTATGTGGTGTCGCCTTGACGCCCGACTGCGGCATTGTTATTTCATTCTGTACCCTTCCGAGGAGTCATTCAGACACTCGATTGGCCTTCAGTATTACTTTGGGATTTCGGGAGGACTACCGCCCGACTTCCCTTTTATACTTCCATGCATGGCTATCTCATTGCCTGAGTGCGCTTTATTAAATCTGTTCATATGCATCATGTTTACATTTGCTATATCTTATGTCCGAACTGTCTTGCGAGTACTTTCATAGTACTCACCTGGCTTGTTGATTTGGCCAGATGTTGACGAAGGCGATCTCATGGATGAAGAGTTTGATAGTGAGTCTGACGCCTAGAGGAGTCCCAGTCAGTCCCGTGCGATCCTTGATATTGGTCACTTGTATTATATTCGCTTCCGCCACCCACAATAAGAATCCTCGAGCCTCACTCCGACGCCGAAGAGCTGTTAGATTCATGAGTCATGTCACCCACGTCACTGTGATATACCCACCACCGCTTTTATTGTGAGGCAGTAGTTATGCCACCCTATCCGCCTTTATGTGTTATTGGCGTGCTTGTAATAAATTGTTGAGCAGTCTCCGCTCAACCCTGTATTATATTTAGTACTCTTGGTATTCTTTCGTGATCAAGAATTTGTCTACCAGTGAGGAGGATTTCTTCTCTACTGGTCCGTAAAAGGGATCGGTTTCTCAATAAATATTTTTATTGGAAAACCGGTCGTGACAAGCTTGGTATCAGAGCCAGGCTGACTGTAGGAAGCCACTAGGTGCGATCGCTAATCGGTTATTAGCGTTTTTAGTGCTTTTTCAGCATTTTGTAAATGTAGCTATTTTCTGTTGGTCATCATAAATTTATGATATGACTACTCAGAATTTTTGCCGACTTTTGTAGATGGCTGGCAGCAACTGCGAGACTCGGGTGTTCACTAATGTGCCTGAAGGGTTTGTCAAACTCCTCGTCTCCATCACCAAGCTCGCGATCGGGCCAGCGGCGCGTCCGGAGTTCACGCTTTACCAGCACAAGCTCAGCGATGACGTGTCTATGCACCAGGCCGTGGTGCAATTCAAGGGAGGACGTTCTGCGTCTCGCCACTTCCGTTTTGTGGGAAGGGCCATGCCTACGGAGAGGCATGCCATGCAGATGGCCGCCCGTGAGGCGATAGCTCGCCTTCGGGATATTCCTCCTTCGATGAAGACTCGTCGCTACCGCTACCTCCCATGCCATGTGCCATATACTTGTCACTATGCATTCGCCTGCCATAGGGGAGAGCGGGATGAAGCCATCGAGATGATTGTGGAGTATCTCAAAGCTCTGGAGGCAGCTTTCGACGACCTCGTGGACGGTCTTGTGGCTGCCCGTATGGACTTAGTTCGGGGATATTCTACCAACAGGAGGGAGCTTCTCCAGATGGCACCACCACTGACATTCGTCTCATCCTCGGCATCTTATTCACCTGCCATTTTGGCCACCGCTCGCCGTCTGCCTACCACTGAGGAGTTCGACCGGGTCATTGCTCCTACTCCAGTCAGAGCTGCACCGCCTGCCGCACCCACACTACCGCTTGTGCCACCCGCGCCATCACCTCAGCGCAGTGCTACGCGCCTGGAGCCTGTTAGGGAGGAGGTGGAGGTTGAGTCTCCCGCACCGCTGGGTCTTACCCTCGGCAAGGGGAAGGATATCTTCACCATCTCCGACTGAGTGCGCCTAGTAGCCGCGCAATGTGTCTGCATGTATGTTATGTTTTATGTGTACTTAAGTTGGTAGTAGTTGTGTGCGCTGCATTCCGGAGGAGTGTGCTAGCCTAATAACATGTCAGGAGTGTGTACGCACATCCTGAGTGATGTATCGTATGTTTGCGTATCGCGTGTAAGATGTGTGCTAAGCAGTCCTTCTCCATGCGCAGTCAGATATTTTTCTTGGAAAATCTTGAGGTCTTTTAAATTTTTTGTCTTTGCAAGATTTTCCTTGTGCCACACAGTTCTTCTCATGATTTTGCAAAATAATACCCCAGAGTGGAAAATGTCTCGTCCTTGGACCCGTTCCATGCCAAATCCAACCGAAGAAGTTTATGGAACACAGACCAGCAACAACTTCACTCAGGGACAGTCTAGTCAACAGGACAGCGAGGCAGCCTTATCTCAAGTATGCCGCCTCTTCGAACAAAGCCAGCAACAACACCAAGAGATGATGAATCACGTCATCAATATGGGAAGCCACCGTGAGCCATATCAACCACACTCCAAGTTGTCTGAACTACAGAAGACTCGCCCTCCAACGTTTGCTCACACTGATAGGCCACTTGAAGCCGATGATTGGCTTCGAGACATCGAAAGAAAGCTGATTATTGCTCAGTGTTCAGATCATGAGAAGGTGCTTTATGCACCTCACTACCTCACTGGAGCCGCTGCAGCATGGTGGGAGAACTTCCTACACATGCATCCCAGTGAACACAACATCACCTTGGAAGAGTTTAAGGAAGGATTTCGTGGGGCACACATCCCTAGGAGCATCATAAAAATCAAGAAAAGAGAATTTGATGACCTCAAGCAGAGAGGCATGTCCGTGACGGAATACAACGGTCAGTTTACCCAGCTATCTCGTTATGCCTACGATGAGCATATGACCGAGAACAAAAGGATGGAAAAGTTTTTGGACGGCCTGGCGCCAGCACTAAGATGCCAACTGGTTGTACATACTTTCCCAGATTTCAAAACTCTGGTTGACAAGGCCATTACCTTGGAGAATGAGCGCCGCAGTCTGGAGGATATCCGTAAGCGGAAAAGGGACAAGACGACTCTTGCTCACAACAATCGAAGCAAGACTGAGGTTCAGAGGAATGAAGCGAGAAAATCCACGACGACTGCTATAAGGCCAACCAGACAGTTTCATTCAAGGGACAAGGACTTCACGTACCGTCCAGGGGTCACTTGCTATGCTTGTGGTGAAGAAGGCCACTATGCCAAACAGTGCCCAAAACAAAGGAACTCGGCCCCCAAGCCGAACAATGGTGGGAACAATCCAGCCCCCAAGCGCAACAATTTCAATCCCAACAACAATCACAGGAAGGGTCACCTGAACCATGTGACCAGGGAAGAAGCCCAGAATGCCCCAGACATCGTACTCGGTACGTTCCCTATCAACATAGTACCCGCCACGGTTTTGTTTGATTCTGGAGCTTCTCACTCGTTCATTTTGAAGAGTTTCGTTTTGCAACATGGTTTTCCGATTCTTCCTTTGGAAAAATCTATGGATATCAAGTCCCCCAGGAATAAGCAGATCACTCAGAGTTACTGCCAAGGAGTGATTATTGAATTCGAAGGACTAAAGTTTCAGGCTAATCTCATCGTGTTGGAAAATAAAGGACTGGATGTTATCCTAGGGATGGACTGGTTGACCACCAACAAGGGATTTATTGATTGTTTCAATCGGACTATGATTCTCACTCATCATCACGGCAAGACAATAAAGGTTACAGCTCAAGAGAGACCACGGTCACGGCAGCCAAAGTTGAACAAAGTGGATATTTCAGAACTGAGAAAAGTTCCAGTGGTGTGCGAATTCCCCGACGTATTCCCTGAAGAACTACCAGGCATGCCACCAGACCGAGAGATAGAGTTCAGCATTGAACTAGCACCTGGCACCACTCCCATCTACAAGAAACCTTATAGAATGGCACCCTCAGAGTTGGTAGAATTGAAGAAGCAAATAAAGGAATTACTGGATAAGGGATTTATTCGAGCCAGCTCCTCACCATGGGGTTCGCCAGTATTATTCGCCAAGAAGAAGGATGGTACACTGAGATTGTGTATAGACTATCGAGCTCTCAATATGGTCACCATCAAAAACAAATATCCGATGCCACGGATAAATGATTTGTTTGACCAGCTCGCACAAGCCAAGGTGTTCTCAAAGATTGATTTAAGATCCGGATATCATCAATTAAAAGTGCGGACAGAAGATATCCCTAAGACAGCATTCACCACCAGATACGAATTATATGAGTTCACAGTGATGCCTTTTGGACTAACGAACGCCCCCGCATATTTCGTCCACCTCATGAAAAAAGTGTTTATGAAATTTATGGACAAATTTGTTGTGGTATTCATTGACGATATTCTGGTATACTCAAGGACACCAGAAAAACATGCCGAGCATCTCAGAATTGTATTGGGCGAATTAAGGAAACATAAATTGTACGCCAAATTTAGCAAGTGTGAATTTTGGCTAAGACAAGTTGGTTTTCTGGGCCATATATTAACCCAAGAAGGCGTGGCCGTAGACCCAGAAAAAGTCAAAGCCATACTTGAATGGAAACCACCAGCCAACGTGACCGATGTGCGGAGTTTCCTAGGAATGGCTGGATATTACCGGAGGTTTATTGAAGGATTCTCCACTATGGCAAAACCAATGACCCAGTTGCTCAAGAAAGACAAGAAATTTGTATGGACGGAAGCATGCGAGAAAATCTTCCAAGAACTCACGAAGAAACTAACAACAGCACCGGTTTTGACCGTGCTAGACATACACAAGAGTTTTGAAGTGTATTGTGACGCATCCCGGAAGGGCCTCGGATGCGTACTGATGCAGGATGGCAAAGTTGTCGCGTATGCTTCCAGGCAACTACGGAAGCATGAGGAGAATTACCCTACTCATGACTTGGAGCTAGCAGCCGTCATCCATGCACTCAAAGAATGGAGACACTTTCTACTGGGAAATCGTTGTGAGATATATACGGACCATAAGAGCCTTAAATATATTTTCACACAACCAGAGCTAAATTTACGACAACGACGCTAGTTGGAATTGGTCAAGGACTATGATGTCGGCATTCACAATCATCCAGGGAAGGCCAATGTAGTGGCAGATGCTCTTAGTCGGAACCCCAGCCCGGGCAACGACAGTCCACAGAACTTGAGGCCTGAGTTTCAGCAGGAGTTCGCTAGACTCAACATGGTGTTAGTCTCTGAGGGCACCGTATCAAATTTGGAGATACATCCCACCCTAATGGAACAAATTAAGAAGGCTCAGCAGGGACATCCCAGCATCGAAGGTATAAAGAGAAAAATGAGCCTAGGCAAGGCTTCAGAGTTCGTCACAAACGATGAGGGAGTATTATGGTACGGGGACAGACTTTGCGTACCAAACATTGAGGAACTCAAGCATCAAATCCTAACCGAAAGCCACACCGCTCCATACTCGATCCACCCTGGAGGAACCAAAATGTACAAAGACATTCAGGAAAGATTTTGGTGGCACGGTATGAAAAGGGATATAGCCGCATTCATTGCTTGTTGCGATTCATGTCATCGCATTAAAGCCGAGCATCTAAAGCCAGCGGGGCTGCTACAGCCAAACCGGATACCTGAATGGAAATGGGATGAAATTGGGATGGACTTCATTGTCGGACTACCTCGTTCACAACGCGGAAATGACGCCATATGGGTCATCACAGATAGGCTAACCAAGGTAGCACATTTCATTCCCGTGAAGACGACCTACTCCACTCAAAGACTTGCCGAACTTTATCTCTCCCGTATAGTTTGTCTGCATGGAGTCCCAAAGACTATAATATCCGACCGAGGCACTCAATTTGTCTCTAAATTCTGGGATCACTTACAACAAGCTCTGGGCACTCAACTAGCATTCAGTACAGCGTACCACCCTCAGACTGATGGAGAAACGGAACGCGTGAACCAAATCCTAGAGGACATGCTGAGGGCCTGTGTGCTCACCTATGGATCCAGTTGGGAAGAGAGTTTGCCATATGCCGAGTTTGCCTACAACAACAGTTACCAAGCCAGCTTACAGATGGCACCTTTTGAAGCATTGTACGGACGGAGGTGTCGTACCCCACTGAATTGGTCAGAAACAGGTGACAGCCGTATCTTCGGCCCATACATGCTTAAAGAGGCCGAGGAGAAAGTAAGCAGATCAGGGACAAACTCAAGACAGCGCAAAGCCGACAAAAGAGCTATTACGATCAAAAACATCGTGAGGTCAGTTTTGAACCCGGTGATTCCGTATACCTACGAGTGTCTCCTATGAGGGGCCTGCAACGGTTCAAAATTAAGGGGAAACTAGCCCCAAGAATTATTGGACCATTCTGTATAGTTGCACGGAGAGGCATAGTAGCCTACCAGCTAGACCTACCCAAAGAACTGTCAGACGTCCACGACGTGTTCCACGTCTCACAATTGAGGAAATGTGTGAGCAACCCGGAGAAGCATGTATCTCATGAGAGCATTGATGTGCAACCAGACCTCACCTACAGAGAGTGGCCAGTAAAGATATTGGAAGAGTCTGAAAGGAGGACCCGTCAGAAAACAACTAAATTTTTCAAGGTCCAGTGGAGCAATCACACCGAGGAAGAAGCTACATGGGAAAGAGAAGATTTTCTTCAGGCAGAGTACCCATATCTATTTGAGGATCAGCAGAAATCTCGGGGACGAGATTTTTCCTAAGGGGGTAGGTGTTGTGACACCCAAAAATTTTATTTGGCTTTTTCAAACTTTTATTTGATTTGAGGGGTGTTATTTCAAATTTTCTTCTAAAGGACTCTCCCTCTCAAAAACTTTCTTTTATGACAAGTGTTTTGTTTGGATTCACCCAAGACTTGATTTTTGGTCTTGGAGGTTTTTCCTTCTTATGAGGACTCAAAACCAAATGCTTTGGAAAAATCTTTTGAAATAATCATATGGCATTTGGAGTGATCTTTTCCCCTTTTCAAAATCTCCTCTTGCCATGACCTAAGTGGAAATCCCCCCCAAAAGCCATTCCCCATCTTTGTGTCAAGTTATTCTTCAAATCCAGCAAGTTGAGCCTCTCCATGTATTTGTTTCCATTTATTTCTCATCTAAAATAATTTCTGCCTTCTACTTTGGCTCTTGGAGATTTACAAAGGAACTACCTTTTCTCCTTTGAGCTTTGCCTCCAAACCTTTTTCCCTGGCTAGTCCTTAGAGCCCTCAACCAAGATCCATGAAGATCCACTGGTCTCCAGTTCAAATATTTCAAATTGTGCTAGCTACAAGTTTGGACCATATTTGCCAAATTTGATGAAATTCAAGTGTTTTCTCTTCCTAAAAATCTGAGAAAATTCAGGCAGTCTCTGGGTGCATTGAGAGGTCACCTCACCAAGTCCCAGCTCCAGAAATTTTTTTCTTCATGCCCAATCATTTCGTCGACCACCTGAAGGGCACTGTTGCTGTCATGTTCAGAGATTCAGAGATACAGTTTCAGTGAGCACTGTCGTTTTCATCAGAACCCGTTCTCGATCTCGCCAGTACCACGGTGGCGCCTTGCTCCCTGTCCCCTCCTTCTTATCCGTGCGCCGCACGATCGCCTGGAAGCTTGCGGGCGTCGGCGACGAGCAGGAGGAGGTGCGCCACCCCGTGAGCGACGGCAGCAGCGGCCTTTGCGGCTGCCAGAGAGGCGCAGCGGTGGACGGCGCCGCCCAAGCCACCAGAGGCCACCGCGTGGCCATCCACTCACCCGTGCACGCTGCCATCCGTCGTCGTGAACTGCTAGGCGCGGAGCGCGCTCCCTGTCGCCGTCGTGCCCGTACGGCAGCCCCGTCGAGGATCGGCACATTACGCCTAGCCCGACCGAGGTTTAGCGGTGGAATGGCACCAGCGATCCTCCCTGAGGGTGCCTAGCCCCCTAAACCCCCTGCCCAACCTCTGTCGCCGTAATTGCTTGCCGGAGCGATCCCGTTCACGGCCACCCCCTCGGATCGCCTATAAAAGGAGGCCCCGAGCTCGAACTCGAACCCACACCACCTCTACAAACCACCAATACCACGCCAAGCCACTGGAAGAGCCCCGAGGGAGCCTTCTTCCCCAACTCCGGCCGCCTCGACCCGCCACGGGACCCAGCTCGATTCGCTGTCGTGCATGCACCTCTACCCCTCAGCTCTTGCCAGTAGCTTCCTAGTTCATCCACTCTCCTGACCCGTGCTTCAATTTGGAGTTTGCAGCACCCACCGGAGTACTCCACCATCGCCCGAACCACCGTCCGCCGGAGAAACTGTCGCCGTCGACGTGGTGCTCTCCGTCGGCCAAGTCCACCACCCACCGACGCGGAAGAACACACTGAACCTCTTGGTACCCTCCGATCTCCCTGCCTCGCCGTGGTTCAACGCCGGCGACCACCGCCGCCTTCGGGCGCCGGTGAGCTCCGTTGGAGTTTTTAAACCTGACGGGTGGACCCCCCCCCCCCCCCCCGTCAGCCTCTCTTCTATTTCCCTCGAACCGTTTTCGGATGGCGCCTTCGGGCAGAATGCGTTTTCTCTTTGGGCTGGCGCATTTCTTTCCGAACCGTTTTCTGTTTTCTCAAACAAGTCCCTGTTTCTTTTCTGTTTCATAATAGATCAGTCCCTAGACTAAAACCCTTATATCTTTTTAATAAAAGAGGATTTTTGATTGATTCTTTTTCTGTCAGGCTTATATTTTTGTCTAGTTTTTTATAGTATTTATTTGGAAAAATTTGGAACAATTTTTATGCACGCGATGATTTTTACGTTAGTGTACGGTTTCGCTATACCGTAGGTTCCGGAGGAGGTGACGGAGCCGCGAACTTCGCCGAGCTAGACTCCGACTTCTCCGAACCAGGCAAGCATGTTTGAACCTTTGATATGATAGGTGTTTTACATGTTTGCATGAATGGTTGTGCGTGGCATATGAGCATCGGTGAGTATTGCGTTGCATGTAAGGCAACTATCCGTGTGTTTCAAAGATACTGTGATCTCTGATGTGAGATGACCTGATCATGTGGTGACATGAGAGGTAGTAAGATGGTATTGTTGTAGCATGCCAGTCTTACGTCATCCGATAAACTCCGCCGATAACGTGGACTGAGCCACGTTACCGTTCCTTCCCTTTCGTGCTACCACATGTTTTCCGCAAAGGATACGGTTTAGTAAGTTGTTAACCTCTTTCCTTGTACACACCAAATAGAGGGGCCGGGATGAGGGTTCCATGGCCCTGGATTAAAGCTAGTCATCCGGTCAGGGGCATGGGTGTTTCCGGTTGGGACCGAGAGGGGGGCACCCCTTAGAGCGCGCGGTATAAATTTGATCCCATGCTACGCGAGGTTGTAGCCTCCCCGTCTCAAGGTTTTTCTTGAACGTTGCCGAGGGTGATTCCTGGCATCGGAATGTTGAATGGGTGTGTACTGGTTAGATGTGTTTCTCCTAAAACACCGTAAACGGAACTAGTCCCATGTGACTACTGAAATCCGTTGGCTGTGGTTAATAGTACAAACTCTGCAGAGTCAAACCCTTCCGAGTCATCGTGTCCAATGTCAAGGACCGTGGCCAACTTATCCATATCTATGTCAGTCCCTATGTCTGTCTCCATGGTAAATCCCCGGTGACAAGTTTGAGTGGAAAACCCGGTTGAATTATTTTTCCTGTGGACGGACTAATCTTTTATTTACCTCATACCCGAATGTTCTCTTGAAATGATTTAAATTCATGAGCTGCAGAAATATCTAGTTATGCAATATAAGCCCTTTATGTGATGTCGCTCAGACGTTCGACTGTGGCATTCTTGTCATTTACTATTGATATAAGCCCTTTAAGTGATGTCGCTCAGACGTCCGACTGTGGCACTCTTGTCTTTTACTTTTGATATAAGCCCTTTATGTGATGTCGCTCAGACGTCCGACAGTGGCATGCTCGTTATTTACATTTTTTGATATAAGCCCTTTATGTGATTTCGCTCAGACGTCCGACTGTGGCATGCTCGTTATTTACTTTTGATATAAGCCCTTTATGTGATGTCGCTTAGACGTCCGACTGTGGCACGCACCGTCATTTATTTTCCACTATAAGCCCTTTATGTGGTGTCGCCTTGACGCCCGACTGCGGCATTGTTATTTCATTCTGTACCCTTCCGAGGAGTCATTCAGACACTCGATTGGCCTTCAGTATTACTTTGGGATTTCGGGAGGACTACCGCCCGACTTCCCTTTTATACTTCCATGCATGGCTATCTCATTGCCTGAGTGCGCTTTATTAAATCTGTTCATATGCATCATGTTTACATTTGCTATATCTTATGTCCGAACTATCTTGAGAGTACTTTCATAGTACTCACCTGGCTTGTTGATTTGGCCAGATGTTGACGAAGGCGATCTCATGGATGATGAGTTTGATAGTGAGTCCGACGCCTAGAGGAGTCCCAGTCAGTCCCGTGCGATCCTTGATATTGGTCACTTGTATTATATTCGCTTCCGCCACCCACAATAAGTATCCTCGAGCCTCACTCCGACGCTCGAAGAGCTGTTAGATTCAGGAGTCATGTCACCCACGTCACTGTGATATACCCACCACCGCTTTTATTGCGAGTCAGTAGTTATGCCACCCTATCCGCCTTTATGTGTTATTGGCGTGCTTGTAATAAATTTTTGAGCAGTCTCCGCTCAACCCTGTATTATATTTAGTACTCCTGGTATTCTTTTGTGATCAAGAATTTGTCTACCAGTGAGGAGGATTTCTTCTTTACTGGTCCGTAAAAGGGATCGGTTTCTCAATAAATATTTTTATTGGAAAACCGGTCGTGACAAGCTTGGTATCAGAGCCAGGCTGACTGTAGGAAGCCACTAGGTGCGATCGCTAATCGGTTATTAGCGTTTTTAGTGCTTTTTTAGCATTTTGCAAATGTAGCTATTTTCTGTTGGTCATCATAAATTTATGATATGACTACTCAGAATTTTTGCCGACTTTTGTAGATGGCTGGCAGCAACTGCGAGACTCGGGTGTTCACTAATGTGCCTGAGGGGTTTGTCAAACTCCTCGTCTCCATCACCAAGCTCGCGATCGGGCCAGCGGCGCGTCCGGAGTTCACGCTTTACCAGCACAAGCTCAGCGATGACGTGTCTATGCACCAGGCCGTGGTGCAATTCAAGGGAGGACGTTCTGTGTCTCGCCACTTCCGTTTTGTGGGAAGGGCCATGCCTACGGAGAGGCATGCCATGCAGATGGCCGCCCGTGAGGCGATAGCTCGCCTTCGGGATATTCCTCCTTCGATGAAGACTCGTCGCTACCGCTACCTCCCATGCCATGTGCCATATACTTGTCACTATGCATTCGCCTGCCATAGGGGAGAGCGGGATGAAGCCATCGAGATGATTGTGGAGTATCTCAAAGCTCTGGAGGCAGCTTTCGACGACCTCGTGGACGGTCTTGTGGCTGCCCGTATGGACTTAGTTCGGGGATATTCTACCAACAGGAGGGAGCTTCTCCAGATGGCACCACCACTGACATTCGTCTCATCCTCGGCATCTTATTCACCTGCCATTTTGGCCACCGCTCGCCGTCTGCCTACCACTGAGGAGTTCGACCGGGTCATTGCTCCTACTCCGGTCAGAGCTGCACCGCCTGCCGCACCCACACTACCGCCTGTGGCACCCGCGCCATCACCTCAGCGCAGTGCTACGCGCCTGGAGCCTGTTAGGGAGGAGGTGGAGGTTGAGTCTCCCGCACCGCTGGGTCTTACCCTCGGCAAGGGGAAGGATATCTTCACCATCTCCGACTGAGTGCGCCTAGTAGCCGCGCAATGTGTCTGCATGTATGTTATGTTTTATGTGTACTGAAGTTTGTAGTAGTTGTGTGCGCTGCATTCCGGAGGAGTGTGCTAGCCTAATAACATGTCAGGAGTGTGTACGCACATCCTGAGTGATGTATCGTATGTTTGCGTATCGCGTGTAAGATGTGTGCTAAGCAGTCTTTCTCCGTGCGCAGTCAGATATTTTTCTTGGAAAATCTTGAGGTCTTTTAAATTTTTTGTCTTTGCAAGATTTTCCTTGTGCCACACAGTTCTTCTCATGATTTTGCAAAATAATACCCCAGAGTGGAAAATGTCTCGTCCTTGGACCCGTTCCATGCCAAATCCAACCGAAGAAGTTTATGGAACACGGACCAGCAACAACTTCACTCAGGGACAGTCTAGTCAATAGGACAGCGAGGCAGCCTTATCTCAAGTATGCCGCCTCTTCGAACAAAGCCAGCAACAGCACCAAGAGATGATGAATCACGTCATCAATATGGGAAGCCACCGTGAGCCATATCAACCACACTCCAAGTTGTCTGAACTACAGAAGACTCGCCCTCCAACATTTGCTCACACTGATAGGCCACTTGAAGCCGATGATTGGCTTCGAGACATCGAAAGAAAGCTGATTATTGCTCAGTGTTCAGATCATGAGAAGGTGCTTTATGCACCTCACTACCTCACTGGAGCAGCTGCAGCATGGTGGGAGAACTTCCTACACATGCATCCCAGTGAACATAACATCACCTGGGAAGAGTTTAAGGAAGGCTTCGTGGGGTACACATCCCCAGGAGCATCATAAAAATCAGGAAAAGAGAATTTGATGACCTCAAGCAGAGAGGCATGTCCATGACGGAATACAACGGTCAGTTTACCCAGCTATCTCGTTATGCCTACGATGAGCATATGACTGAGAACAAAAGGATGGAAAAGTTTTTGGACGGCCTGGCGCCAGCACTAAGATGCCAGCTGGTTGTACATACTTTCCCAGATTTCAAAACTCTGGTTGACAAGGCCATTACCTTGGAGAATGAGCGCCGCAGTCTGGAGGATATCCGTAAGCGGAAAAGGGACAAGACGACTCTTGCTCACAACAATCGAAGAAAGACTGAGGTTCAGAGGAATGAAGCGAGAAAATCCACGATGACTGCTATAAGGCCAACCAGACAGTTTCATTCAAGGGACAAGGACTTCACGTATCGTCCAGGGGTCACTTGCTATGCTTGTGGTGAAGAAGGGCACTATGCCAAACAGTGTCCAATACTAAGGAACTCGGCCCCCAAGCCGAACAATGGTGGGAACAATCCAGCCCCCAAGCGCAACAATTTCAATCCCAACAACAATCACAGGAAGGGTCACCTGAACCATGTGACCAGGGAAGAAGCCCAGAATGCCCCAGACATCGTACTCGGTACGTTCCCTATCAACACAGTACCCGCCACGGTTTTGTTTGATTCTGGAGCTTCTCACTCGTTCATTTCGAAGAGTTTCGTTTTGCAACATGGTTTTCCGATTCTTCCTTTGGAAAAATCTATGGTTATCAAGTCCCCCGGGAATAAGCAGATCACTCAGAGTTACTGCCAAGGAGTGATTATTGAATTCGAAGGACTAAAGTTTCAGGCTAATCTCATCGTGTTGGAAAATAAAGGACTGGATGTTATCCTAGGGATGGACTGGTTGACCACCAACAAGGGATTTATTGGTTGTTTCAATCGGACTATGATTCTCACACATCATCACGGCAAGACAATAAAGGTTACAGCTCAACAGAGACCACGGTCACGGCAACCAAAGTTGAACAAAGTGGATATTTCAGAACTGAGAAAAGTTCCAGTGGTGTGCGAATTCCCCGACGTATTCCCTGAAGAACTACCAAGCATGCCACCAGACCGAGAGATAGAGTTCAGCATTGAACTGGCACCTGGCACCACTCCCATCTACAAGAAACCTTATAGAATGGCACCCTCAGAGTTGGTAGAATTGAAGAAGCAAATAAAGGAATTACTGGATAAGGGATTTATTCGAGCCAGCTCCTCACCATGGGGTTCGCCAGTATTATTCGCCAAGAAGAAGGATGGTACACTGAGATTGTGTATAGACTATCGAGCTCTCAATATGGTCACCATCAAAAACAAATATCCGATGCCACGGATAAATGATTTGTTTGACCAGCTCGCACAAGCCAAGGTGTTCTCAAAGATTGATTTAAGATCCAGATATCATCAATTAAAAGTGCGGACAGAAGATATCCCTAAGACAGCATTCACCTCCAGATACGGATTATATGAGTTCACAGTGATGCCTTTTGGACTAATGAACGCCCCCGCATATTTCGTCCACCTCATGAACAAAGTGTTTATGAAATTTATGGACAAATTTGTTGTGGTATTCATTGACGATATTCTGGTATACTCAAGGACACCAGAAGAACATGCTGAGCATCTCAGAATTGTATTGGGCGAATTAAGGAAACATAAATTGTACGCCAAATTTAGCAAGTGTGAATTTTGGCTAAGACAAGTTGGTTTTCTGGGCCATATATTAACCCAAGAAGGCGTGGCCGTAGACCCAGAAAAAGTCAAAGCCATACTTGAATGGAAACCACCAGCCAACGTGACCGATGTGCGGAGTTTCCTAGGAATGGCTGGATATTACTGGAGGTTTATTGAAGGATTCTCCACTATGGCAAAACCAATGACCCAGTTGCTCAAGAAAGACAAGAAATTTGTATGGACGGAAGCATGCGAGAAAATCTTCTAAGAACTCAAGAAGAAACTAACAACAGCACCGGTTCTGACCATGCCAGACATACACAAGAGTTTTGAAGTGTATTGTGACGCATCCCGGAAGGGCCTCGGATGCATACTGATGCAGGATGGCAAAGTTGTCGCGTATGCTTCCAGGCAACTACGGAAGCATGAGGAGAATTACCCTACTCATGACTTGGAGCAAGCAGCCGTCATGCATGCACTCAAAGAATGGAGACACTTTCTACTGGGAAATCGTTGTGAGATATTTACGGACCATAAGAGCCTTATATATATTTTCACACAACCAGAGCTAAATTTACGACAACGACGCTGGTTGGGATTGGTCAATGACTATGATGTCGGCATTCACTATCATCCAGGGAAGGCCAATGTAGTGGCAGATGCTCTTAGTCGGAACCCCAGCCCGGCAACGACAGTCCACAGAACTTGAGGCCTGAGTTTCAGCAGGAGTTCGCTAGACTCAACATGGTGTTAGTCCCTGAGGGCACCGTATCAAATCTGGAGATACATCCCACCCTAATGGAACAAATTAAGAAGGCTCAGCAGGGACATCCCAGCATCGAAGGTATAAAGAGAAAAATGAGCCTAGGCAAGGCTTCAGAGTTCGTCACAGATGATGAGGGAGTATTATGGTACGGGGACAGACTTTGCGTACCAAACATTGAGGAACTCAAGCATCAAATCCTAACCGAAAGCCACACCGCTCCATACTTGATCCACCCTGGAGGAACCAAAATGTACAAAGACATTCAGGAAAGATTTTGGTGGCACGGTATGAAAAGGGATATAGCCGCATTCATTGCTTGTTGCGATTCATGTCAGCGCATTAAAGCCGAGCATCAAAAGCCAGCAGGGCTGCTACAGCCAAACCGGATACCTGAATGGAAATGGGATGAAATTGGGATGGACTTCATTGTCGGACTACCTCGTTCACAACGCGGAAATGACGCCATATGGGTCATCACAGATAGGCTAACTAGACCTCACCTACAGAGAGCGGCCAGTAAAGATATTGGAAGAGTCTGAAAGGAGGACCCGTCAGAAAACAACTAAATTTTTCAAGGTCCAGTGGAGCAATCACCCCGAGGAAGAAGCTACATGGGAAAGAGAAGATTTTCTTCAGGCAGAGTACCCATATCTATTTGAGGATCAACAGAAATCTCGGGGACGAGATTTTTCCTAAGGGGGTAGGTGTTGTGACACCCAAAAAATTTATTTGGCTTTTTCAAACTTTTATTTGATTTGAGGGGTGTTATTTAAAATTTTCTTCTAAAGGACTCTCCCTCTCAAAAACTTTCTTTTATGACAAGTGTTTTGTTTGGATTCACCCAAGACTTGATTTTTGGTCTTGGAGGTTTTTCCTTCTTATGAGGACTCAAAACCAAATGCTTTTCACTTGGGAAAATTCTTTTGAAAAATCTTTTGAAATAATCATATGGCATTTGGAGTGATCTTTTCCCCTTTTCAATATCTCCTCTTGCCATGACCTAAGTAGAAATCCCCCCCCCCCAAAAGCCATTCCCCATCTTTGTGTCAAGTTATTCTACAAATCCAGCAAGTTGAGCCTCTCCATGTATTTGTTTCCATTTATTTCTCATCTAAAATAATTTCTGCCTTCTACTTTGGCTCTTGGAGATTTACAAAGGAACTACATTTTCTCCTTTGAGCTTTGCCTCCAAACCTTTTTCCCTGGCTAGTCCTTAGAGACCTCAACCAAGATCCATGAAGATCCACTGGTCTCCAGTTCAAATATTTCAAATTGTGCTTGCTGCAAGTTTGGACCATATTTGCCAAATTTGATGAAATTCAAGTGTTTTCTCTTCCTAAAAATCTGAGAAAATTCAGGCAGCCTCTGGGTGCATTGAGAGGTCACCTCACCAAGTCCCAGCTCCAGAATTTTTTTTCTTCATGCCCAATCATTTCGTCGAACACGTGAAGGGCACTGTTGCTGTCATGTTCAGAGATTCAGAGATACAGTTTCAGTGAGCACTGTCGTTTTCTTCAGAACCCGTTCTCGATCTCGCCAGTACCATGGTGGCGCCTTGCTCCCTGTCCCCTCCTTCTTATCCCTGCGCCGCACGATCGCCTGGAAGCTTGCGGGCGTCGGCGACGAGCAGGAGGAGGTGCGCCACCCCGTGAGCGACGGCAGCAGCGGCCTTTGCGGCTGCCAGAGAGGCGCAGCGTTGGACGGAGCCGCCCAGCGCCGCCCAAGCCACCAGAGGCCACCGCGTGGCCATCCACTCACCCGTGCACGCTGCCATCCGTCGTCGTGAACTGCTACGCGCGGAGCGCGCTCCCTGCCGCCGCCGTGCTCGTACGGCCGCCCCGTCGAGGATCGGCGCATTACGCCTAGCCCGACCGAGGTTTAGCGGTGGAACGGCACCAGCGATCCTCCCTGAGGGTGCCTAGCCCCCTAAACCCCCTGCCCAACCTCTGCCTCGCCGTAATTGCTCGCCGGAGGGATCCCGTTCACGGCCACCCCCTCGGATCGCCTTTAAAAGGAGGCCACGAGCTCGAACTCGAACCCACACCACCTCTACACACCACCAATACCACGCCAAGCCACTGGAAGAGCCCCGAGGGAGCCTTCTTCCCCAACTCCGGCCGCCTCGACCCGCCACGGGACCCAGCTTGATTCGCTCCCGCGCGTGCACCTCTACCCCTCAGCTCTTGCCAGTAGCTTCCTAGTTCATCCACTCTCCTGACCCGCCCTTCAATTTGGAGTTTGCAGCACCCACCGGAGTACTCCACCATCGCCCGAACCACCGTCCGCCGGAGAAAGTGTCGCCGTCGACGTGGTGCTCTCCGTCGGCCAAGTCCACCACCCACCGACGCGGAAGAACACACTGAACCTCTTGGTACCCTCCGATCTCCCTGCCTCGCCGTGGTTCAACGCCGGCGACCACCGCCGCCTTCGGGTGCCGGTGAGCTCCGTTGGAGTTTTTAAACCTGACGGGTGGACCCCTCCGTCAGCCTCTCTTCTATTTCCCTCGAACCGTTTTCTGATGGCGCCTTCGGGCAGAATGCGTTTTCTCTATGGGCTGGCGCATTTCTTTCCGAACCGTTTTCTGTTTTCTCAAACAAGTCCCTTATATCTTTTTAATAAAAGAGGATTTTTGATTGATTCTTTTTCTGTCAGGCTTATATTTTTGTCTAATTTTTTATAGTATTTATTTGGAAAAAATTTGGAACAATTTTTATGCACGCGATGATTTTTACGTTAGTGTACGGTTTCGCTATACCATAGGTTCCGGAGGAGGTGACGGAGCCGCGAACTTCGCCGAGCTAGACTCCGACTTCTCCAAACCAGGCAAGCATGTTTGAACCTTTGATATGATAGGTGTTTTGCATGTTTGCATGAATGGTTGTGCGTGGCATATGAGCATCGGTGAGTACTGCGTTGCATGTAAGGCAACTATCCGTGTGTTTCGAAGATACGTCATTCGATAAACTCCGACGATAACGTGGACTGAGCCACGTTACCGTTCCTTCCCTTTCGTGCTACCACATGTTTTCTGCAAAGGATACGGTTTAGTAAGTTGTTAACCTCTTTCCTTGTACACACCAAATAGAGGGGCCGGGATGAGGGTTCCATGGCCCTGGATTAAAGCCATTCATCCGGTCAGGGGGCATGGGTGTTTCCGGTTGGGACCGAGAGGGGGGCACCCCTTAGAGCGCGCGGTATAAATTTGATCCCATGCTACGCGAGGTTGTAGCCTCCCCGTCACAAGGTTTTTCTTGAATGTTGCCGAGAGTGATTCCTGGCATCGGAATGTTGAATGGGTGTGTACTGGTTAGATGTGTTTCTCCTAAAACACCGTAAACGAAACTAGTCCCTTGTGACTACTGAAATCCGTTGGCTATGGTTAATAGTACAAACTCTGCAGAGTCAAACCCTTCCGAGTCATCGTGTCCATGGTCAAGGACCGTGGCTAACTTATCCATATCTATGTCAGTCCCTATGTCAGTCTCCATGGAAAATTCCCGGTGACAAGTTTGAGTGGAAAACCTGGTTGAATTATTTTTCCTGTGGACGGACTAATCTTTTATTTACCTCATACCCGAATGTTCTCTTGAAATGATTTAAATTCATGAGCTTTTGAAATATCTAGTTATGTAATATAAGCCCTTTATGTGATGTCGCTCAGATGTCCGACTGTGGCATTCTTGTCATTTACTATTGATATAAGCCCTTTATGTGATGTCGCTCAGACGTCCGACTTTGGCACTCTTGTCTTTTACTTTTGATATAAGCCCTTTATGTGATGTCGCTCAGACGTCCGACCGTGGCATGCTCGTTATTTATCTTTTTTGATATAAGCCCTTTATGTGATGTCGCTCAGACGCCCGACTGTGGCATGCTCGTTATTTACTTTTGATATAAGCCCTTTATGTGATGTCGCTTAGACGTCCGACTGTGGCACGCACCGTCATTTATTTTCCACTATAAGCCCTTTATGTGGTGTCGCCTTGACGCCCGACTGCGGCATTGTTATTTCATTCTGTACCCTTCCGAGGAGTCATTCAGACACTCGATTGGCCTTCAGTATTACTTTGGGATTTCGGGAGGACTACCTCCCGACTTCCCTTTTATACTTCCATGCATGGCTATCTCATTGCCTGAGTGTGCTTTATTAAATCTGTTCATATGCATCATGTTTACATTTGTTATATCTTATGTCCGAGCTATCTTGCGAGTACTATCATAGTACTCACCTGGCTTGTTGATTTGGCCAGATGTTGAAGAAGGCGATCTCATGGATGAAGAGTTTGATAGTTAGTCCGACGCCTAGAGGAGTCCCAGTCAGTCCCGTGCGATCCTGGATATTGGTCACTTGTATTATATTCGCTTCCGCCACCCACAATAAGAATCCTCGAGCCTCACTCCGACGCTCGAAGAGATGTTAGATTCAGGAGTCATGTCACCCACGTCACTGTGATATACCCACCACCGCTTTTATTGCGAGTCAGTAGTTATGCCACCCTATCCGCCTTTATGTGTTATTGGCGTGCTTGTAATAAATTGTTGAGCAGTCTCCGCTCAACCCTGTATTATATTTAGTACTCCTGGTTTTCTTCTGTGATCAAGAATTTGTCTACCAGTGAGGAGGATTTCTTCTCTACTGGTCCGTAAAAGAGATCGGTTTCTCAATAAAATTTTTATTGGAAAACCGGTCGTGACACTTCCCCTCTCAAAAACATCTATCCGCCTGCAGGTTTTTTCAGTCTGATAACACAGGGTTATTATGTTTCGACCATATTTTATGTTTCTTGTTCCCGCTCCCGCTTGCATCCCTCGAAGATATCTGCCCGCCTCAAAGGTTTTTCTGTTTCATAACACACGGTTGTTATTTCCGGACCATGGGCGATGCACCATCATCCAAATTTTCAATAGCCCCGGCATTTCAATCCCGCGTAATAAAATTTTCAGTAGCCACGTCATTTCCTCAAACACACCCTCGACCCCCTCCACACACACACACACCAAAACCTCCTTGGGCATGCATGCGCGCACACACACGCACCCCTCCCTCTCTCAAAACCCTAGAAAGGTCGCCGACGCAAGGCCTCCATTGTCAACATCTGTCGGTTTGCCCGTGCAGCTTACCCATCGATCTCCATACCCAGGCCGCCGTGAGTTTCTTAAATGACGCTTGCCAAACGCCCCCTTTCCCACAGATCCCCATCTCCATCCCCCAGTCCAGAGTGTCACAGCCTATGCCTGGCTACGCTTCTCGTGGAGCTCGAGGAGCGACTGGCCCAAAAGAGGTGTATCGCGGTCTCTTCGCCCGAAGTCGCCGAGGAAGCTGATGACCATTACTGGCCGCAGGCACTCAATCAGCGGGCTAGAGTATGCGGGTATGTCGCAGACGCCAGCTACGACATCGAGGTCGTCGACAGCGACGGCCTGATATGGGCTATGTCACAGGTTAAGTGGCCTACCCCCAACCCCCCGGGTTCAACCGCCGTCGATCTCATCGATGGTCTCGCTGCTGATCTCCTCTGGCTCGCTGTCAAGAATTATCCATCCTACATCGCCATCGAGCCCCTTTTGTCATTTCTGAAGGACACCTTCCACGACGCTGGCTTGGGATCCACAGCTTCCATGTCATACCTCATCGATGGTGACCACGAGGAGGGCACCCTCTCCGGCTCTTCCAAGGGGAAAGAGCCCATCTGATCTTCCAAGCGGAAAGGGCCTGTCTGTGACATCAGGGAGGGCACCCTGCAGCCGTGCTCATCCAAGGGGAAGAATCCCATCTGCGACAACATGGAGAGCATCCAGGGTCAATGCTCTTCCCACGGGAATGAGCCCATCTGTGACAAGTGAGGAAAACCCATGATTTGTTTTGCCGTGACTCTTCACATGGGGGGGGGGGGGGGGCGAACCCATGATTTGTTTTGTCGGGTCCCTTTTGTAGAGTAGTGAGAATATATCCAGTATTAATTGCTATATTTGGTTGTTTGTAGTATGCCTTATTTATTTCAGTTGTTCACAATGTGATGCTCTATATGTGCAACTATTTATTGTGCAGTACATTTCATCAATCCAGTTTTAAACATACCGATAGAAATGAAGGAAATATGCCCTAGAGGAAAATAATAAAGTTTTTCTTTTATATTTCCTTATTCATGATAATGGTTTACTATTCATGACAGAATTGTATTGATCGGAAACCTTAATACATGTGTGGATACGTAAAAAAATAATGTGTCCCTAGTGAGCCTCTACTAGACTAGCTCGTTGATCAAAGATGGTTATGGTTTCCTAACCATTGACATGAGTTGTCATTTGATAACGGGATCACATCATTAGGAGAATGATGTGATGGAGACCCATCTGTTAGCTTAGCATAGTGATCGTTCAGTTTTATTGCTATTTCTTTCTTCATGTCAAATACATATTCCTTCGACTATGAGATTATGCAACTCCCGGATACCTGAGGAATGCCTTGTATGCTATCAAACATCACAGCGTAACTGGGTGATTATAAAGATGCTCTACAGGTATCTCCGAAGGTGTTTGTTGAGTTGGCCTAGGTTAAGATTAGGATTTGTCACTCCGAGTACCGGAGAGGTATCTTTGGGCCCCCTCGGTAATACTGTCGGCATCCTGGGAACGGGGGTGCCCAGACTTGCCTGCCTGCGGCCCATGGCGTGGCTCCACCAACGGCCCGGTACGGCCCAGCTTCGGCGGCGACAACACAAGACCCTCGCGAGGCGGACAACGCCAAGACCTCCCTGGGGGCGGCCTCGCTAGGCTGGCTCCCGAGGAGCTGAGATATCTATGCAGGGGGCACCTCAAGAGGTTCATGTGACGTGATCCGTGATGACCAAGGCCAGGCGGGCGCCAGCGGGCGCAATGCACCAGTTTCCTCTTTCGTGCTAAAGAGGCAATCGCAAGCGAGGAGTCCCGAGGCGTCAGGCAAAGGTTTCCTTATCGGTGCAACAAGACCAAGACTAGCAAGACGGCAGGACGGAGGTCATCGCGGAGCCCACAGTAGCGTCACCACCAGAGCCTTTGGTAGGCGAAGACCACCTTTTGTCAGGATAGCTTGTACTAGTTGTCTCCCTCCAAAATTGGCCGTTGTGGGATCCCTTCCCGCCTACATTTGGGAAGAGGACCATGGCCTTTATAAATAGGACTAGCCACAACCACAGGAGGCAACTGATCTTGGGTCGGATCCATTCCATCCTCACACCCACTAGCTCATCAAGCTCAAGAACACCTCTCCTCCAGAGGCTGTTTACCCACTATACTAGTTCATCCTCAGCCCTCGAGGCAATCGACCACCACACTGGAGTAGGGTATTACACCACGCGCTGGCCCAAACCAGTAGAAACCTCCATGTCTCGTGTTCTTTGGATTCATCGAGCTAGGCCGTGGAATCATTGGGTAGGCAGGCTGCGGAGAAACAGTCCTTCGTGCGCACCCCAGAGTTCGAAACTCTCAAGGGTCTATGGAACCCAGAATCCGACATTTGCCGCGCCAGGTAGGGGTGCGCCGAAGCTTTTCCTCCTTCAATCCATGCTCCACCGCTCCACCAGTTCCATGGCTGATGCTCGTCGAACCTGCACTGAGTGCCGGGCCACTCTCAACACTCGCGTCGCCCAGACGGCACCCGTCGGCGGGCCTCCCCGTTGCTCTCCGTCACCTGCTGCCAACGCCGCCACCGGCCCGGTAGGGAACGAGCAACAGGCTTCGTTGCTGCACCCCTCCGTACGGCGGGACGGACGCACCGCCACCCCGTCGCTAACTCCGGCCGGTTCATCATCTCACGCTCGCCGCGGGCCGATGGACGCGCAGGCTACGCTGCTCATGGCGCGCGAGCTCCTGTGCTACCGCCCAGTCAAGGACCTCTCCGAGGACTGGCTGGACCGCATCGCCGAGCTCGTCAGCGCCACTTGTGGCTCTCCTGCATCATCCCTCTCGTTGCCTCGTCCGCCTCCCGCTGTGGGCGACGTGGCCCATGGAGCGCCTCCACCACCTCCGTGTCAAGACATCGCCCTCGCACCAAGACGCGTGGTCCCGTGGCGTGACCCGCCGTGCAGGGCGCCCGCACGTGAAGAAGGAAGCTTCCAGGAGGTCCCTCAGCCGCAAGAAGATGCTCCTGCACTCCCAGCACCGCCACGTCATGATCGTGCGCCGCCCGCGGTGGTGGCGCGTGGGTACCAAGACTAGGCTCTGCCACCATAGCGGGCTCCAGTGGCTACAGCAGGCTGTTGTGCCTTCACCCCTGAGCAATGCAGCATCGTCTGGCCTGGGAAGTTCAAGCCCGACCTGCCTCCATGCTATGATGGCACCCCTGACCCTACTGAGTTCCTGCAACTCTACGAGCCGAGCATCGAGGCGGCCAACGGCGACGAGAAAGTCATGGCGAACTGGTTTCCCGTGGCCCTCAAAGATGGCACGCGCTCGTGGCTCCTGAACTTGCTGTGGGATCAATCTCCTCTTGGGGCGAGATACACGAGCGTTTAGTCGCCAATTTCCAGGGCACTCGCGACCACCTGCCGGCCGCGGGTGACCTGCGGCGCATCAAACAGCAGTCAAGGGAAACTCTGCAAAAGTACATCCAGTGCTTCAACAGTGTCCGCCTCAAGATCCCCAAGGTCACAGATGAGGCCATCATCTCTACGTTCTCAGATGGCGTCCATGACGTCAAGATGAAGGAGGATCTCGCCATCCATAAGGACCTATGCACGGCTCTAGAGATGTTCAACATGGCGAGCAAGTGCGCGAGAGCTAAGGAAGGACGCCTCTCCTTCCTCGAGCTTCCAGGTGTCGACCCAGAGGACAAGAAGGCCAAGGCCAAGGATGTGAAGCGCAAGGGAGCGGCCGTGCTCACGGCTGAGCCAGAGATGAAGCGCGGCCACGACCACCCGGAGTCGTCCAAGGGCAGCTGTCCATTCTATGCCTTCCACAATGTGCACAGCCACAACACCAACGACTGTCAGGAGCTCAGGGCCATCCGTGATGGGTGCTTCGGTCGACGCCCCGAGCGCAAAGACCGGGGCTATGGCTGGGGAGGAGGACAACATGGAGGACGCTGGGACGACTGCGGCCCCCGGTAGGAGTGGTGCACCATCCTCGTGAGGACCGCTGGCAGGACCAGCCTCGCAAGGGCGACTGGAGGGATCAGCGTCGGGAGGACCATCCTCAGGGCAAGGCTGGCCTCCCTCCGCTATCACCACCGCTGAGGATCGACGATCATCATCAGGGACGAGGGGGCTGGGGGCTTCCAGGAGCCGCGCGCCATCACCTGCATCTTTGGTGGCCATCAGGCCCCGGCCTCCCAGCGCATCTTCAAGCAGTTCACGCGTAAGGTAAAAGCGGCTCTCCCATCAGGCTACGCGCCCGCTCCAGTGGTCCAAGTGCACCATCACCTTCAGCTCGTCAGACCAGCTCAAGTGCGCGGCAACTGCCGGTGCCCTCCCAATGCTCTGCTTGCCCATCATCAGCAATGTCCTTGTCACCAAGACCCTCATCGATGGCGGTGCAGGGCTCAACGTTCTCTCCATCGATATGTTCGACCGCCTCCAAGTGCCATATGATGAGGTGAAGCCGACCAAGCCCTTCTTAGGAGTGACTGACGGCTCCACCACCCCGATAGGGCAGATACGCCTCCTGTCACCTTCGGCAAGCGCGACAACTACCGCACTGAGCTCATTGACTTTGACGCCGCCCACATTCAGCTTCCGTACAACGCCATCCTCGGGTACCCAGCCCTGGCCAAGTTCATGGCAGTGACTCTGATACGTCTCCATCGTATCTACTTTTCCAAACACTTTTGCCCTTGTTTTGGACTCTAACTTGCATGATTTGAATGGAACTAACCCGGACTGACGCTGTTTTCAGCAGAACTGCCATGGTGTTATTTTTGTGCAGAAATAAAAGTTCTCGGAATGACCTGAAATTCACGGAGAATATTTTTGGAATTTATAAAAAATACTGGCGAAAAATCAAGACCGGGGGGCCCACACCCTGTCCATGAGGGTGGGGGCGTGCCCCCTGTCTCGTGGGCCCCCTGAGGCTCCACCGACCTCAACTCCAACTCCATATATTCACGTTCGGGGAGAAAAAAATTAAAGAGAAGGATTCATCGTGTTTTACGATACGGAGCTGCCGCCAAGCCCTAAACTCTCTTGGGAGGGCTGATCTGGAGTCCGTTTAGGGCTCCGGTGAGGGGAATCTGTCGCCGTCGTCATCATCAACCTTCCTCCATCACCAATTTCATGATTCTCACCGCCGTGCGTGAGTAATTCCATCGTAGGCTTGCTGGACGGTGATGAGTTGGATGATATTTATCATGTAATCAAGTTAGTTTTGTTAGGGTTTGATCCCTAGTATCCATTATGTTCTGAGATTGATGTTGCTATGACTTTGCTATGCTTAATGCTTGTCACTAGGGCCCGAGTGCCATGAATTTAGATCTGAACCTATTATGTTTTCATGAATATATGTGAGTTCTTGATCCTATCTTGCAAGTCAATAGTCACCTACTATGTGTTATGATCTGGCAACCCCGAAGTGACAATAATCGGGACCACTCTCGGTGATGACCGTAGTTTGAGGAGTTCATGTATTCACTAAGTGTTAATGCTTTGGTCCAGTACTCTATTAAAAGGAGGCCTTAATATCCCTTAGTTTCCAGTAGGACCCCGCTGCCATGGGAGGGTAGGACAAAAGATGCCATGCAAGTTCTTTTCCATAAGCACGTATGACTATATTCGGAATACATGCCTACATTACATTGATGAATTGGAGCTAGTTCTGTGTCACCCTAGGTTATAACTGTTGCATGAGGAATCGCATCCGACATAATTATCCATCACTGATCCAATGCCTACGAGCTTTTCACATATTGATCTTTGCTTAGTTACTTTACCGTTGCCACTGTTACAATTACTACAAAACTCCTACTGTTACCTTTGCCACCGTTACCGTTACTTCCATACTACTTTGCTACTAAATACTTTGCTGCAGATATTAAGTTTTCCAGGTGTGGTTGAATTGACAACTCAACTGCTAATACTTGAGAATATTCTTTGGCTCCCCTTGTGTCGAATCAATAAATTTGGGTTGAATACTCTACCCTCGAAAACTGTTGTGATCCCCTATACTTGTGGGTTATCAAGACTATTTGCTAGCGCTGTTGCCGGGGAGCATAGCTCTATTCTTTGAGTCACTTGGGATTTATATCTGTTGAGCACTATGAGGAACTTGAAAGACGAGAAAACCAAGATTTATCCCTCAACTACGAGGGGAGGTAAGGAAATGCCATCTAGCTCTGCACTTGATTCTCCTTCTGTTTTGAGTAAACTTGCGACACCTAAACCTGCTTCTACTATTAATTCTAATATCGCATGTTATTGATGATGCCACTTCTGCTATGCATGATGCTTATGATGAAACTACTTCTATGCTTGATAATACTGTGCCACTAGGTGAATTTCTGGATGAACAACTTGCTAGGGCTAGAGAGAATGAAATTATTGAAACTGATAATATTGATGAAAGTGATGATGAAGATTCTCCTCCTAGATATGAATTGCCTGATGTACCTGAGGGTTATGTTATGGATGAAGAAACTTCTAGAGATTTTCTTGCTTGCAATAATAGATATGATCTTAAGAAACTGTTAGCTAAGCTGAAAGAAAAATCTTTGAATGCTAGAATGAAATATGACCCTGCTTTTGCTACTTCACCTATCTGTATTTCCGATAAGGATTATGATTTCTCTGTCGATCCTGACATAATTACTTTGGTTGAATCTGATCCTTTCTATGGCTATGAATCTGAAACTGTTGTGGCACATCTTACTAAATTAAATGATATAGCCACCCTATTCACTCATGAGGAAAAAAATTCGTTACTACTATATCCTTAGGTTATTTTCCGTTCTCATTAAAGGGTGATGCTAAAACATGGTTTAATTCTCTTGATCCTGGTTGTGTGCGTAGTCCCCAGGATATGGTTTATGACTTCTCTGCTAAATATTTCCCCGCTCATAAGAAACAAGCTACTTTAAGGGAAATATATAATTTTGTGCAAATTGAAGAAGAGAGTCTCCCACAAGCTTGGGGAAGGCTTCTCCAATTACTTAATGCTTTGCGTGATCATCCTCTCAAGAAAAATGAAATACTTGATATCTTTTATAATGGATTAACCGATGCTTCCAGAGACCACCTGGATAGTTGTGCTAGTTGTGTTTTTTGGGAAAGAACTGTGGATCAAGCTGAATTGCTAATGAATAATATGTTGACTAATGAAAATAATTGGACACTTCCTGAACCAACACCTAAGCCAACTCCAAAGAAATGGGGTATTCTATTTCTCAGTCCTGAAGATATGCAAGAGGCAAAGAAATCTATGAAATAAAAGGGTATTAAAGCTGAAGATGTTAAGAATTTACCACCTATTGAAGAAATACATGGTCTTGATAACCCGACACAGGTAGTAAGGGTAATTTCTCTTTATAGATATGATAAAGCTGAAATCCCGTCTACTAAGTTTGCTAGCCAATGCTTGGATGAGTTTGATGACTTTATGGTTAAACAAGAAAACTTCAATGCTTATGTTGGTAGACAATTGAAGCGCAATGCTTATATGATTGAACACTTGAGTGATTATATGTCTAGATTTAAAGGTGAACTCAAACTTATTAGTAAACATGCTTCTATTGTTACCACTCAACTAGAACAAGTGCTTAAAGCTCAAAATGATTTGCTTAATGAATTAAATAATAAGAAAAATGATAATGATGTTAGAGTTATGACTAGAGGGGGTAAAATGACTCAGGAACCTTTGTATCCTGAGGGCCACCCTAAGAGAGTTGAGCAAGATTCTCAGAGAACTAATGTTGATGCACCTAGTCCTTCTAAAAAGAAGAAAAAGAAAAATGATAGGACTTTGCATGCTTCTAGTGAACCTGTTGTTGACACACCTGAGAATCCCAATGATATTTCTATTTCTGATGCTGAAACCCAATCTAGTGATGAACACGAACCTAGTGATAATATTAATGATGATGTTCAGGTTGATGCTCAGCCTAGCAATAACAATGATGTAGAGATTGAACCTGCTGCTGATCTTGATAACCCACAATCAAAGTATCAACGTTATGATGAGAGAGAGTTCGTTGCTAGGAAGCACAGTAAAGAAAGAGAACCATGGGTTCAGAAGCCCATGCCTTTTCCTCCCAAACCATCCAAGAAAAAGGATGTAGAGGATTTTGAGCGCTTTGCTGAAATGATTAGACCTATCTTTTTTTCGTATTCGTTTGGCTGATATGCTTAAAATGAATCCTTATGCTAAGTACATGAAGGATATTGTTACTAATAAAAGAAAGACACCAGAAGCTGAAATTTCCACCATGCTTGCTAATTATACTTTTAAAGGTGGAATACCTAAGAAACTTGGAGATCCAGGAGTACCAACTATACCATGCTCCATTAAAAGAAACTATGTTAAAACTGCTTTATGTGATCTTGGAGCCGGTGTTAGTGTTATGCCTCTCTCTTTATATCGTAGACTTGATTTGAATAAGCTGACACCTACTGAAATATCTTTGCAAATGGCCGATATATGAACTGCTATACCTGTCGGTATTTGTGAGGATGTGCCTGTTGTGGTTGCAAACGTTACTATTTTAACAGACTTTGTTATTCTTGATATTCCCGAGGACGATAGTATGTCTATTATTCTTGGTAGACCCTTTTTGAATACTGCAGGGGCTGTTATTGATTGCAAAAAGGCAATGTCACTTTTCATATTAATGGTAATGAGCATACGGTACACTTTCCGAGGAAACAACCTCAAGTCCACAGTATCAATTCTATTGGAAAAATTTCAACAATTACTATTGGAGGTTTTGAATTTCCTCTTCCTACTGTCAAGAAGAAATATGATATTCTTATTATTGGGGACGTGCATATCCCCGGTTAGGTAACCTAGTGCTATTCGAAAATTCTCTGGTTTCATGCGATTCAAAATGAGTTTGTTAACAAGACTTGTTGAACCTTGTTAGTGGATTCCTTTTGATGAGCATGAGATGGATGAAGTTAGAAAGCACAACTCTCTGTACCCTCCTTTTACTTTCTGTTATTTAGATTAAGTAAAGCAAAAATAGTATTTTCTGTCTGTTTTCTGAATTATCCGCGCAATAAAAAATACCCCGAAAATAAAAGTTCTCCAAATTCCCTGAAATTGAATATGATTTTTTGTAGAATATTTAAGAATATTTGGCACTGAAAACACCAGAGGGGGCAACCACCTGGCCACGAGGGTCCAGGGTGCGCCCACCCCCTCGGCGCGCCCCCCGCCTCGTGGGCCCCACGTGGCCCCCTCCATTTATTCCAGCACCCACACACTTCGTCTTCCTCCAGAAAAAATCACCACACACTTTGTTTTGCTGTGATTTTTGATCTCTTTGCTCAAAGCTCCACTCACAAAACTGCTTTGGGGGATTGTTCTTCGGTATGTGAATCCTCCAATGGTCCAATTAGTTTTTGTTCTAGTGCTTTATTCATTGAAAAAAAATTCTACTTAGGTGACCCTGTTCCTGAGCTTGCATGTCAAATTTATATGGTCCCAAGTAGTTCTAATGCATGATATAGTCTCCAGGCACTTGTGGGAGTAGTTGCTATCAATTTTGTTGAGTTTGGTTCACTTTTATTTTAGTTATTAAAAAATTTAGAAATGTTTCAGAGGAAGAAATATGTTTAGGAAAATGTACCAAGGTGGTTCTTCAAGGAAGCAAGCACCAAGGCTCGCGATACGTGAGCCGGACTATGAACTACCAAGAGAAGCTCAAGTGCGGCCTTGTGAATGGCCGTCAGAAGATTTTATGGTCCGAGCAGGCATTAAGGAGGAATTTGACGCGTACGTGGATAATGCTGAACTCGAGGGCTTCGTGTCAGATAAGTGCCCCCAACATTACTACATAACTGACTCCTTTGTAAGAAGGTTTAAATTTACATCATCACGCAATTCTCACATGGTCCTGTTTGATCTTTATGATAAATCTTATACCATGGATTTAGAGGATTTTAATACTTCTTGTAAACTCCCGCAGTGGGGTAATGCTAGTGAACCTCGCAAATCTGAATATAAAGACTTTCTTGCTAGTATAACTGTGGGGGAATCTAGGGAAATCACGCAAGCTACCATACGGAGCATTCATTTTCCTGCCATACATTATTTTGCTCCCTTTATAGGTGGATGCATTAACGGTAAGCACGAGGCATGTCACATGGGCGTTCCCGATCTTAGTGTTCTCAAGAGTGCTGTATTAGGAGATAAACAATATAACTTGGGAGCTTTTGTTGCACGAAGGTTGCATCATAACAGTATTAGCGGAGATTTGTTTGCACTACTGCAGGATGCTGCTAACGCGACAGTGTTGTATGAAACTCGTCGGAATGTGTAAAACGTTTGCGATGACGGATGCATCAAACACGGTTCAGGTTTTAGTTGCGTGTGCGATGAAGCGCATATGGTTCAGTTCAATGAATTGTTTGCGATGAGGAAGAACAAAAGAAATGGGCAGCCAGATGGAGGCGTGTGCGATACACAGCATACGGTTCACTCTGATGAACTGTTTGTGATTAGGCAACACAAAAGAAACGGTCAGCCAGATCAAAGGTGTGTGCGATCTATAGCATACGGTTCACTCGGATGAACTGTTTGTGATTAGGCAAGAGAACATAAAGGGTTCAATATAACAAGATGTGTGTGATACACGGCAAACAGGTCTGTAATCAGAAATGTGTGCGAAGACCGATAATAACACAGACGATTGCTTCTAATAAGACGTATGTGATATGCTCTGTCTACACAACATCTATTGGCCATTGTGGGACGGGCGGTCATCCGGATACGCCATAAGGATGAGAAGAGGCATTCCTATCAGCAAGGACTAGCTGTTCCACCAGTAGCTTATGTAAGAAAACTATCAAGTTAAGTGTGCTCAGGCTGGAGCAGCCATCGGATGGGTTACTGGATGGGATGTTGTGTCGATGTTAAATTAGGTGACAGGATGGGTCATTCCGGTCAAATGACCGAAATGCCCCATTCCCTCAGCTAATTTAACCTTGAGGTCCTTGTTTTTTTAACACATGTTAAAGAAGGTCTACCGCATTACTTTTTGACAATGTGCGATACCTGGCATATTGTTGATCCATCCGACCTATTTGTGATGGAATAGGCCATGTGTGTTGTGGACAAACGCTTGCTAGTATTCAACCGTTTGGGATTGATGAATTCATCACCGACGGGATCCCTAGTGTGGTCCGTGTTCATCTGATTATCATCTACTTCTTGTGCTAGCTCGATGCTAAGTTTCCATTAATTGATGGCGTTTTATGAAGACGCCACCGTTTCCTGCCATTTCCTCACCTGTTTCTCGCCACCCTGCTATATTGCGCATAGGGGGCGCGTGACACACGGGGGCGACAAGCGCATCCTGTAGCGCATCCACCTTTTCCAACCTTGCCAACCCACCAAAGCGCCGCCTCTGCCATCAACCTCGTTGACGAGGAAAATGAGCAGGCGCAATGTGATGGATGACGTTGTGATGCGCGTCATCGCCAGGGTTGAGCAGACCATTGGTGCATGGCGCTTGAGTGCCACGGATCAAGACAGGCATGTCAGCGCCGACAGGCTGCAGCTCGCTGCACAACATGATCGATGGCGTGCCTCAGAGCAAGCTAGGCACATCTGCGCCGGTAGGCTACGGCTCGCCGCACAGCGAGGCCGTTGGAGCGCCGCAGAGCGAGAGGCGCGGCGCGCCGCACAGCAAGAGCGGATCCATTGGCACTTGCCTGTTGTCGACATGGCATCGCAGCTGGGTACGTGTCCCGTCAGTACCCCCATTCCTCGCCAGGAGTGGGCAGAGGCCCTCAGCGCCGTACTTGCACCAGATGAAGGCCACGCCGAACTTGCACCGGATGCCCGCCGCACCGTTCGCATGGGTGCCGCCGTTCGCCTTGTCCGCGGCCTGCTGGATGCCAACGCGCTGGTCCGTAGGCTCGACCGCCTCCTTGGCCCAAGTGTCCACCTGGGCGTAGTAGAGGAACATGGCCGTCGCATCCTCGAGCTGGTGATCTCCAATGAAATAGCCAACTTGGAGCTCGAGATCGCGCTCCAGATGTACCGCGAGCGTGTCGACCGCTTGGACGAACGCCTGCACGAGTTCAGGTAGAGCCAAGAGCTACCCTAGGCAAGGGCTGCTGGTCATGGTCTCATGGACGCGTTTTATTTTGTAAAGTTGTTTCGACGTGGATAGCTTTGTATTCACAACAATCATAGTATTGCTCTGTTTATTACTCTGTTTCAATGTGTGTACTCTGTTTTCCATTCTTATATGTTCTGTTTCAATGTGTGTATATACGCTTTCCATTCTGTATATGTGGATGATAACAGCTAGATTCAAATTAGTATACAAAAACAGATAGAAAATGGAATTCATAATATATATATATATATTAATTGTTCATTAGATCATCACAGAATATATATATATATAATATCATCACATATACGTGATGATACTTAAATACTAGGTACAATGCATAAAATTGAAAACGAACAATACTAAAACTAATAATCCCTCCTGGGGCCAGTATTCCGGCAGCCCCTCGCCAGCAGCGCCCTGGTGCGCGGTGTCTTCCCAGTGCGGAGGCAGTACTCCGACTCCTCCGCCTCACAGCGCTTGACATACCAATCTGCCTCTTGCTGGCAGACGCGCGCGGCCGATCTTGCCAGTTCGTTGGGCACCCACCGGAGCTCCTCGTTGGTGGCACGCTGGAGCTTATCGGCCCACCTCCACGCAACAACGAGGCGCCCAGCGCCTATGGCCTTCCTCGCGAAGTACCAGTCTTCATACACCTCCTCGGCATGATGACATGCCTGCCCCCAAAGCTCCGCCGCCTCCTTTTTCCAGGCGGCATCACGGGCTTCACAGGCTGCCTGGTACCTGGCTTCCTCCTCCACCATCTCCTTCTTTAACGCCACTTGCCGGGCTTTCTCAGCCGGCGGCAGTAACTTCCATAGACAAAGATTGTACTAGCCACCAAACCAATCCAAAGTTGGGGGGTCTGGCGCAACCTCGTCAGGAGACGCGTTGGGGTCCTCGTCGCTGCTAATCGAGTGAGCGTCCTTGGGGGCGGCAACTCCGCGTCAGCGCGTGGGCAGACCGGCGGCGCCGTGGCAGAGATTTGAGAGAGAGAGAGAGGGTGAGCGAGGGGAGGATGTAGATGAGAACGCAGGCGGGACGACGTGAGCAAGGTAGTATTTATTGGCGGCTGGAATCTAGATCGATGGGGACAGTACACACGCTAGTCGTCGGAATTTACGAGTACTGTAGTTTGAATTACACACAATTCCCGCAGCAAATCCGTGTGTGAACATAATAGCTGACAGTTTTGAATACAGACCCATGTCCTATTAACGACCACCGCCAATCACCTACTAAACCTCGAGCCGCGAGATAGAGTGCCAATCATGTGCGGGCCGGTTGTCTTGCCAGTTCTTTACATTTTCTTTTTTGAACACCAGATATTTACATCGGTGGAGGGGAGACGGATCAGGATCAGGATCAGCGAAGAAACTCCGGCGAGGTTGGTAGAACGGCAAGATTCCGATGACTTTGGCAGAACAGCAAGGCACCAAAGTTGAGGTCGGACGAAACGACATAATTTGGTTGGGGCTTCGATCAAGGGAGTAGACGTGTATTTATATGTGCGTACATCAGCCTCTAAAACGGCCAAAGAAGTCCTTGATGGACACTGCATGGGCACACAAGTTAGATGTGTATTTTGTGTCGGAGACAGTTTCGAGCGCAGGACAGATTGGATTAAAGAAGAGGAAGGAGATTGGGTTGGATCAAAGAAGTGGAAGGAGACCCGGTCAGCTGTGGTAGCACATCGAGCTGTTTGTGGGGGACGTGCTCTGGTAGAGAGGAAGAAAAGAAGGAGATCGAGGGAAGAAGAGGAAGGAGACTGGGTCTCGTGCGACAACACATGGTGTTTTTTTTGGGAAGGAAGGCCCAGCCCAATTTGGCCCAATCTTAAACGCACATCAATTATACACACAGAAAACTAAAAACACAAGGAAAACAACTTATAAAGGTATGGAGAACTATGAAATCCTCTTCGCTTTAATATTAGGTAAAGATGAGTTATGTGATTTGGTGAACGAATGTTGTTCGGAGTCCCGGATGAGATCACAGACATGACGAGGAGTCTCAAAATGGTCGAGAGGTAATGATTTATATATAGGACGATGGTATTCGAACACCGAAAGTGTTTCCGAGGGTACCGGGTACTTATCGGGTCACCGGAAAGGAGTTTCGGGCACCCCCGGCAAAGATATGGGCCTTATGGGCCAGGAGAGGGAACACACCAGCCCTCAAGGGGCTGGTGCGCCCCTATAGTGGCCGGAGCTATGAAGAGAAGGAAAGAGGGGAGGGAAAGGAATGTTTTGAGTAGGACTCCCCCTTCCTTCCCTCCCCCCCTCTTTCCTTCCCCTTCTTCTTATAAGGAAAGGGGGGGGGGCGCGGGGCAAGGCAGCAGCCCTAGGGCTGCCGCCAAGTCTCTTGGGGTGCCCTAGGGGCTGCCTACTCCCCTCCCACCTATATATACATGGGTAGGGGGCGCCACACAAGCACACACGACATTGTCTCAGCCGTGTGCGGCGCCCCCGTCCACCGTTTACTCCCTCGGTCATATTTTCATAGTGCTTAGGCGAAGCCCTGCGGAGATCACTTCACCATCACCGTCACCAGCCATCGTGCTGACAGAACTCATCTACTACCTTGACATCTTGCTGCATCAAGAAGGCGAGGGACGTCCCCGAGTTGAACGTGCGCAGAACACGGAGGTGCCGTGCGTTCGGTACTTGATTGGTTGAAGCGCGAAGAAGTTCGACTACATCAACCGCGTAGTGAAACACTTCCGCTTACGGTCTACGAGGGTACGTAGACACACTATCCCCCTCGTTGCTATGCATCTCCATGGATAGATCATTGCATGTGCATAGAATTTTTTTTGTATTCCATGCAATTCTTACCAAGAGAGGTGGGCGGTGATAGTCATACTGCTTACCACAAATGTCTTATTTTGATTCGACGCTATTGTGGGATGATGCGGCCCAGACCAACCTTACATGTCCACGCACATGAGACTGGTTCCACCGACAGACATGCAACTAGTTTTGCATAAAGGTGGCTGGCGGGTGTCTATTTCTCCTACTTTAGTTGAATCGAATTTGACTGCAGCCGGCCCTTGAAGATGGTTAAAACAGCAAACTTGACAAAACACCGTTGTGGTTTTATGCGTAGGTAAGAACGGTTCTTGCTAGAAGCCCGTAGCAGCCACGTAAAACTTGCAACAACAAAGTAGAGGACGTCTAACTTGTTTTTGCAGGGTATGTCACTACTGCAGGATGGTCCAAACGCGACAGTCGAATCAGAGACCCTTCAACGAAACTGTGTGCGATGCAATAATCGCAAACGGGGGTGTAAAAGACCATATAAAAAGGTGCAAAATTTTTGCGATGGCGGTGACATTAAACACGGTTCATTTTAGATTTGTGTGTGCGATGAGTGGCAAACGGTTAATCCAGAAGAACTGTTTGTGATGATGCAGAACAACAGAAGTAGGCAGCCAGATGAGGGTGTGTGCGATATACAGCATACAGTTCACTAGGACGAACTGTGTGTGATTAGGCAACACAATGGAAACGGTTCAACTGAACAAGATGTGTGTGATACGCGGCAAACAAGTCCGTAATCAGAAATGTGTGCGAAGACCAATAATAACATAGACGATTGCTGCTAATAACCCATGTGATTTGCTCTACCTACAGAAGAATAACATGTATATATATAACTGAAATAAACATCCAATTACATAAGTGGATATACAGATCATTCGCACACACCTCAATAAACAATTGCATGCATCCTAAAGTAGGAGAAACAGTCGTCTAGTCATCTACTTCTTGTGACACTCCCGCCACTGCTCTATGGCTCGATCCCTCGTCTGGGGCAGGAAGAAGACACTTCCTCATGTCAACGATCCGCCTGTACATCTCATAGCTTGTGTACACGTCCTTGGCCGCGTACTTGACGTGTTGTACATCTAGTCTCTCATGCCACACATTGTGTCAGGTGTTCTTGTCCTTCTTGCTCTCATCATTCATCTTCATGTAGTAGGGTCGATGATGGCTGAGGCGAGGTCAACCAGGGAGTTCAGTTCGTTGTTGTCGCTGCCCCAGACCTTGTAGTGGTGCTGGATGTTGACAAGATTCGGGCATTTCAAGCCTGAAACCTTGAGCACTTTTAGATCGTTGGTGGTGTCCACCATAGCGAAACTGTAGTTGGGGCTGTTGATAAACCTGGAGAAACGCTCGCAAGGCCTTGAGGCCAGGTGGTAGTGGTAGACGAGGATGTCATGTCACACGCACAACTGGGTGACGACAACCTTCTGATCGTGCCCAGCACGACCGATGGTGTACTCGAGGTCGAAGCCGACCACTTGGTACTTGTCCTCGGCAAGGAACTGCTCCATTGTTTGGATGGAGCTCTCCACTGAGACCAGATCATTCGTGTACACTACTGAGAGGGCCTTCCCCCTCACATTGGTCTCCACGACGTGATAAGTGGTGAACTGCCCACCGTTGTCGTAGTCGGCCGCTGGGAGCGCCATTGGAGCCACGGGGAGCGCCATTGGAACCGCTAGATGTCCTCTCTATATGTGTCGTCGTGCGTGTGCTTATTGTGTCATGTGACGCGAGTGATGAAGGTAAATTGCTGCAGAAATAAAAGGGGGCTGGGCGGCCAGGATTCTCGGCGCGTCTGCATGGATGTTTTTGCAGCGGGTAACTGCATCGTCGCACCGCACCCGATGCAAACGCATGCACACACACATGCGTGATCGTGCGCCGGCCCCAAACACTGGCAGCGCGCGTGTTGGGACGAGGGCAGAGCACCCGGAGGGACGCGAGAGCAGAGCGCGCGCGGCGGGACACGAGCAGAGCGCACCGCGACCGCCTCAACCGCAAGCAACCACACGCATAGAGCAGTTGAGCACGCAGGAAATGGTCGCCTACAAGCCGGCCGACAGTTGCGTCGCTGCTACTACCTCCGTCTTGGACTATAGTCCCCTTTATATTCTGTGCCATACTTTGCCCTTAAATTTAACCAACAAAATGTTAATGCATGTTAAAAAAATTATATAATTGGAAACTATGATCAATTATGAATCCAACTATATAATCTTTGGCGACATGCATTCGTATTTTATTAGTAAATCTGTCACATCCCTAGTTCTAGTTATGCCTAGTGCTAGCATCTGGTGTTGCATCATATTTATTTTTCACAAAAAGTTGAAATGGGGATGACAGAACCCCCAGCACCCCCCCTGAAAACAACTAGGGTTTACTAAAATCTTTTTCAGTGAACCTGAAATGCCCTTCTAAAATGTCCATCATTTTTGTCCTGGGTTAGAACCTCTGGCAAAATTGGTTCACAATTTTCTAGGTCATCTTATGGTCACTAGATTAAATCATATGCCATTTGCATTTGGACATTTAAATGCTACTATATATTTTAAATGTCCAAATAATCCCAAACTGAAATGTTCCATGTTGGATATGTTCTAAACAGTGGGCATGTGCAGTTTGGTGATTTTTGGAAATGCCTAAGTATTTTTAGAAAAGCCACAAAGTTGTAGAAAAATAGAAAACAGGAAATAAAAGAGAGAAAGAGACTTACCTGGCTTACCTGGACGGCCCAGTAGGCAGCCCCCCTGGTAGGCCCAGCCCGGCGCCGCTGCCAGTCATCTCCCACCTCTCGCCAGTAGGACGAGAGGCGTGTGGCCGCCATGCTCGCCCACGCGCCCCGGCCACCTCCTGCTTCCCGCCGCTGCCCCGACGCGTCTGGACGACGCCACGCACCCCCCGACCTCTCTCTCCCTCACCCGTGGCCTCTCCCCTCCCCTGGACCTCTACCTCTCACCCACCTGAATGGGTCCGTCGCCGCCGCACGCCATAGCTGCGGCCACCGGCCACTAGACTCCTAACTGACGAGTCCCCGGGCTCCGCCTCCTCGCGCTGAAGCTCTCCGCCAAGCAAAGCATCCCCGTATGACCTGCATCGCCGTCGGCATCGCCGTCTTCAACCTCGGCCGCCCGAGATCGCTGGCAGCCTTCCATCGTCACCAACCCCTCCCCGAGCTCGCCGTCTCCTTCATACAAACCGCCGTGAGACCCTCTTGCTCCTTCCCCTATCTCCACACTCACGCACTTGCTCTAGCTCCGACCCCACCGTACCCGCAAACTCCACGCCGCCGGCGATGTCACCGCCGTCGCTATAGCCACCGGGGCTCAAAACCGAGTGAGGCACCGTACTCCACACCCTCCCAGGAGCCGAAAACCCCCACCTGCTCGATCTACGGCGCACCACATCGCCGTTCCCGACCACGCGCGAACCACGCCACCGCAAACGTCATCGTCGGCGTCGATTCCGGCGACCCTCGCGTCCAGCTTGACCATCGCACGATGCGGGCGAGAAAGGGCTATGCCCTGGTGCCCTCAGCGTGCCAAACCACAGCCTGTAGGAGAAACCCGAGCCGCTCCGGTGTGCCTCCGCCGCGTTTTGGTCGCGGCCGACGGAACTCCGGCGAAGCCGACGTGGCACTGTCATTAGCTACTAATGACCCAACTAACTAACCAGCTGACTATGGGCCCCATGCCTTAATTAACCCTGGGATTTATTCCCTGTTTAGTTTAGGTTAATATAGCCGGCCCCACATGTCATTTTGACCATGCCATGTCAACGTTGACCCGGACCCACTTGTCAGCATCTGTCCCTGCCCTGTTACACTAACGTGCGGTTCCCACTGGTCAGGTTTGACCTGGGCCTCCTCTGTTGACTTGCCGACGTCACACCGACATCATGCTTACGCAGTAAATGTTTCTGGGATTTCAGATAAATCATAAATGATTTATAAATTCTAGAAAATGCACAAAACTTCTAAAAATCATAGAAATTAATCTGTAACTCCAAATACAAAGATTTATACATGAAAATTGATCAGAAAAATCCAATCTATCCATTTGTACTGGTTTCATGCATGTTAGAACAACCTAACCTTGTTGTTTAGATGAAACAAGATAATGCACTTATATGAGTTCATATTTTGGGTTTGCATTTGAATCCTTGATCCAAATGAACTCAAACCATCCTATTCAAAGCTGCATTAGCCCTCATTTTTACATGTCATTGCATGCATCATATTGTTCCATATTGCCACGTAATGATTGTGTTACCGGTGTGATCTTCGTGGTAGGTTCTGCCTCCGAGGATATTCACGAGTATCCAGCTGAAGGGCAGTACCCCTCTACCACTCTGTCAGGCAAGAAAAACCCCCTTGTTCATTCCGATACAATCCCACTCTCTCGCTCCTACTCTCTTTTACTGCATTAGGACAACATCGATTCAATTGTTACATGCTGCTGTAGCTGAACCCCTTTTCCTCTGCATGACCTGTCATTGCCACAGTAAATAGATGAAACCCACTAGCATGAGTAGGAGTTATTTGAGCCCTGATGTGCCTACTCATTCATGCTTGTTTGTCATGCCTGCTACTGCTTAGAGTTGAGTCTGGTCTGATTCATCGGGAATGAATTGGAATGGTGATGAACATGTCCTACTGTGTGTGAGCTAAGTGTGTGACCACGATTTGGTAAAGGTAGCGGTGAGAGGCCATGTAGGAGTACATGGTGGGTTGTCTCAATGAAACCGTCCTTAGGAACTGAGTTCTGTGTTTGTGATCCATGAACAGCTACTACCACGCGTTGGGCCCCAAACCAATGGACCCTCTCGACTTATTAACTGCCTTGATCTCTGTCCAGGAGTTGCAACTAGTTTCTTGCGTTTGTAGGATATGTGTTGGAGGCCGTGCGTAGCGCTGACCCTAGGGGTGGGCTATGATGCGGTAGATACACCGTGGCATGGTGTACCGGGCGCCCGTTTGGCGTCTCGGGAACCCTGCACACATCGTTTGGGGCTGTGACCGAAACCCCGGCCGGATCTCCTCGCGGATGGAACCCGAATAGGCGATAAACCTGGACTAGAGACTTGTGTGGTTAGTCAGGTCATGGCCGACTCCCTTGCCAGGCTTCCGGTTGAAGGTTGCCAAGATACACGACGTGTACATGGTGGTAAGTGGCGAGAGCGGGTGTGAAGAAGTACACCCCTGCAGGGTTATAAATGATCTATTCGAATAGTCGTGTCCGCGGTAAAGGACTTATGGGTTGCCTGTACAGTTCATAGACAAGTGAAAGTGGATACTCTAAAATGCGCAAGATAAGCGTGAGTGCTATGGATGGCGTTCTCGTAGGGAGACGGGAGCGGATCCATAGTGGTGTATTGATATGGTGAATATGTGGACTCATGTGCGCCACCTCAAAAGAGTTACTTGCAGTCATAGTTTAGGCTAGCCACTGAGTCAAAGCTGGCTTGCTGCAGTCAAAATCCACCGCCCCGTTTGTTGATACTGATGCATATGTAGCTAGTTCTGATGTAAGTCTTGTTGGGTACATTTTTACTCACGTTTGCCTATTTTATGTTTTGCAGAGAGACATTAGTCTCGCTAGTAGTTCCGTGTGGACTTCGACGTTTAGCTTGATACCTCAGCTACGATCTTGTCCCCTCGGCAGGATCTGGTAGATAGGCAGGCTTCTCAGCCTTTTTCATTTGTAGATGTCTATACTCAGAAATGTTAAGCTTCCGCATGTGCTTTGACTTGTATGCTCCGAATGTTGGGACATGAGACCCATGTTTCTAATATCTCGGTCCTCGGAGCCTATTGAATAAATACTTTGAGTCGTAGAGTTTTGTTGTGATGCCATGTTGTATTTACACATATCGAGCATATTGTGTGTATGATTGAAATGCTTGGTATGTGTGGGATCCGACAACCTAGTTGTTTATCCTTGGTAGCCTCTCTTATGGGGAAATGTAGTCTTGTGCTTCCATGAGCCATAGTAGTCCGCTACAGCCAGGTTCACCGGAGTCCTGCTAGCCCAGCACTACTACTCCGGAACACTTGACTGGCCGGCATGTGATTCACTTTGTTCCTGTGTCTGTCTCTTCAGGGAAATGTCACGCGGTGAAATCCAGAGTCCTACCTAGCCTGCTATAGCCCGGTTCATCGGAGTCCTTTTAGCCCAGTGCTACAGCCCGGATTCGCACGCTGCTGACCGACATGCTCGATGTTGATTCATGTATGCCTGTCCCCGTAAGTTAGTGCCACTTTGGGTTCACGACTAGTCATGTCGGCCCAGGTTCTCTGTCATATGGATGCTAGCGACACTATCATATACGTGAGCCAAAAGGCGCAAACGGTCCCGGGCTAGGTACGGCGACACCCCTGGGAATACCGTGCGTGAGGCCGCAAAGTGATATGATGTGTTACATGCTAGATCAATGTGGCATAGGATTAGGGTCCTGACAGCTTTGGTATCAGAGCATGACTGCCTGTAGGATTACCAAGCCAAACTGGTCGAAGTTGTGTCTAGAAATGCTTTAGTTATATAAGGGAATTGACTGTGGAAGGGAACGTAAGGCTCTTTTTACTCCTTTACTTTATGACCTTCTGTTCGGAGTCAACCTCTTCTTTTCTACGGGGATTAAGAACTAGGCCTTCTCATCTATCTATTAGGATGACGAGTTACTATGTTAGAGACTTTTTTTATCGTTGGTTCCAGGCCTCAATTCAGTTTCTACTACTTTTAGTATGTTGTCAGTTGAACCAGAACCTTGATATGATGATGTTAAGTGGTTACGCCACTACTTTGCAGGATGTCTCAAATCTTTTTGAGCATTTACAGCCGTCATGCTGTCCGAGTCATCCCAGGTCTCTAAATAGTCTGATGCATTTGCAAACCTTTCTTACCGTTTCCGATGTCCTTTTGGGCCAGATTAAGCACACCAAATGGTCTGTTGAGGTACACCGTTGCCTCGACGTATATGTTGAAGCCATTATTATGACCCCACTCGTCTTAGAGAACAACTCGGTAATCTAGCAATGCTTTATATCCCCAATGTGATGATTCTGGCCATTATTCTCGAAAGCATCCCATGATGCTACTTAGTAGTAGGTATTCTACTCCTGGGTTTTGAGCCCAAAATTCACCCTACTCACTTCATGTTGATAGTGTTTGCTAGTTCCTTTAGGATATTAGTAACCTTTGCAATAGTCCTCAAGGTCCGTGGTAAATCCTTCTTCCAATACCATGAACTACTTATGGCAGAAGTTCCTTGTTGAACAAAAACATCACAATAAGAGTGCTCTTGAGAAGTTCTCCATTCATAATTGGGAATCTTCCAGTCCTTCCTTTTCTGCATGGGTTATCCGGAAGAAACATGTTGAACTTGGTTCAACATTCTAATCCATGCATCCATAACTCAGAAAATCATATGTCCTTTGAGTTGTCCCTCATTGGTTGTTTTCTGACCTTCGTCTATCAATTTGTAGTCAGGAGCAGTCGTGCACTCATGTTATCGATGCCTACTATTCCCGTGGTCCGTCAAGCCGTTCTAACTCAGAATGACTAGGAGAAAGAAACTCCAGCACATCATCCATATCTAGGATTGGGTCAAAGCAGTTGTGCCCCACAGATCAAAATGTCAGTCCATCTTTTGTTCTGTTCTACCTAAAGTATTACCATCTTATGTCAGGAATGTCATGGGAATTGCACAACCTCTTATGAATTCTTGATGAAGTGATACCTCTCGCCATCATTATTCATTCCTCCATCCTGTGTTGTTGCAATCGGAATGCCGACAAGTGAACCGTGATGTGTGAAATCAATACTCCTAGCAACTGTGTTGCTTGGTAGTTAATGGACAATAATCTTATCCTTAGCGTGTTGGTTATTGAATCATCACCCTAAGGTTGATCGTGCTATCTAGTCCTTAGTTCCGGTGCACTTTTCGATCAATGAGTTAGGATAGTGTCAATCCTTGCTTATTTGATCATATTGTCTTGCCCTAAAAAGCAAGATTGTTCTCGAGCTTAGTGACATATCGGTGGTTCGTGATTTTCCGAAGATCTTCTCAGAAGTATTACCTGATTGTCACCTGACCGCTATGTTGAGTTCGTGACAAAGTTGGTTTTCTTATAAATCACCCCTTCTCCAAGAATCCTTGTTGGATATCCCTGAGCTAGTTGGTTGAGCTAGACAACAACTTGGAGAGTTGGAAGGTAAAAGCTTTGCTTAACTTAGTTCATCTCTAAGGGATATCTTCTATGTGTGTGTGTGTGTTGAAGAAAGATGACATCTTCATCAATTGGTCCTCGTGATCAGTTGTTGGACCTACTGCCTTACCCAATCTTTGATTTGAGTATGGGCTATCGTCAAATCAAATCAGAACCAACGATGTTCGTAATGTTGTCTTACTCGTTGTTGATCCCTCGAGCATACATCATTATATCTTTTGGTCTGACCAATGCTACACTTTGCTCACATAGTTATGGGATTCCATCTATATGGAAATCTCGATGAATTGTTGTTGAGCCCATCAGCAGCATATTTATCATCCCCATGATTATGTTGAACATTAAACCTGTGAACTAGAAGTGACTTCCTCTAGTTCACGTGCATTTGAAGCAAGTTGCCACCGTGAATTTGAGAAAGTTTGTTTCGCTTCCTCTGGAATCATCCCAAGCCAGTCATGCATACGTGCGAAGTATTCTGTGGTCTAGAGACTTGCAACCTTCATTCTATATGAATCCCTAGCACACCAAGCCACTGATTGATTTGTTCAAGGAGAAGAAGTTTCTTCTTAAGAGCTAGACTTACGCAAGGACTTCGATATCCTTGATGATGGTTCCCCACCTGAACTCGGTAGTGTTTTATTATAAGACTACTACGTGGTCATGCTAGTCTTGGACAGCATGTTCACAGGTTTGTAGCAAAACTAGCTCATGTTTTGGAGCTTGCTATCGTAGTTCATTTCCCGAGAATCTCGCAATGTCATCTTGTCGGTTTGTGTTGCAAAATTTCTTTTCCAGACATGCTATCTGAAATATCCTGTTACCAACCAGATCTGAATCTCTGGCAGATATGATGGTTGGAACTTTTCCAGGATCTATGACGTAGGTCCCGACAGGGTTGATGTTCTGGCCGACACACCTAGCCGGACGATCTGTCATTGTAGTATCTTTGACCATCTTTCCATAAGGATTTCGTGCGACTTATTCTAGAAGTTGTTCCTTGGGGATCCTTGTGCTATCAGTTTCTTCGATGATTCTATAACCATTGAAACATTGGAAACACTCTCGACTGTTGAGTTTTTTCCCCAGTTACCAGAATCATTCCCAGCATTTGTATTTTGTTCCCAGCTTGCACCTCAGTAATTGTTGTCCAGGATCATCTTCAAAAGTGGAATTACCATGGGTCCCATCCATCTCCGATGATAAGCAAATCATCCATTACGTTGTCTTCAACAAGGTAGTCCACATCGTCCATCCTAGTCCGAGTATGTCATTCCTTCGAACTCCTTCAAACAAACGTTTGTAAATTGCCTTAGGCTGGTAAGAAGAGTTCCAATGATCTCTGTATCAAAAGTGATCCTTCTTGCCACTTAAGGGAATAACTCTACGTGTCACCTCCCCCAAGGTGCCCCGTTGTGGAATCATGGCAGTTAACTCCTCGCTACATCGTGATCGAGCGTGGATCTGTTGCCTACCTAGTGGACCTTCGTCATCTGTTATACCCCATCGCCCTGAATGTATGTTTCATGTCTCAGCTCAAGAGATGTTTTATATCTCACCCCAAGAGTTGATCTTGAGTTGCTCGATCTTCGAGAAGATCGACTCCTGTAGAGTTCCTGTCCGTCGTCATCGTGTTGGATGAAGATCTCGAAAGGAAGGACGCCAAGATCGATCTGAAGCAATGGATCATGAAGATCATGTTAGCCTGTATCCCCTCTGTCTTCTTACCTCACCTCTTGAATCTCGGGACGAGATTCTTGTTTAGTGGGGGTGAGTTGTCACATCCCTAGTTCTAGTTATGCCTAGTGCTAGCATCTGGTGTTGCATCATGTTTACTTTTCACAGAAAGTTGAAATAGGGATACAGAACCCCTAGCACCCCCCTGAAAACAACTAGGGTTTACTAAAATCTTTTTCAGTGAACCTGAAATGCCCTTCTAAAATGTCCATCATTTTTGTCCTGGGTTAGAACCTCTGGCAAAATTGGTTCACAATTTTCTAGGTCATCTTAAGGCCACTGGATTAAATCATATGCTATTTGCATTTGGACATTTAAATGCTACTAAATATTTTAAATGTCCAAATAATCCCAAACTGAAATGTTCCATGTTGGATATGTTCTAAACAGTGGGCATGTGCAGTTTGGTGATTTTTGGAAATGCCTAAGTATTTTTAGAAAAGCCTAAAAGTTGCAGAAAAATAGAAACAGGAAATAAAAGAGAGAAAGGGACTTACCTGGCTTACCTGGACGACCCAGTAGGCAGCCCACTTGGCCGGCCTAGCCCAGCGCCGCTGCCAGTCATCTCCCACCTCTCGCCAGTAGGTCGAGAGGCGTGTGGCCGCCGTGCGCGCCCACGCGCCCTGGCCACCTCCTGCTTCCCGCCGCTGCCCCGACGCGTCTGGACGATGGCACGCACCCCCGACCTCTCTCTCCCTCACCCGTGGCCTCTCCCTTCCCCTGGACCTCTCCCTCTCACCCACTCGAATGGGTCTGTCGCCGCCGCATGCCATAGCTGCGGCCACCGGCCACCAGACTCCTCACTGTCGACTCCCTGGGCTACGCCTCCTCGCGTTGAAGCTCGCCGCCGAGCCAAGCATCCCCGTACGACCTGCATCACCGTCGCCATCGCCGTCTTCAACCTCGGCCGCCCGAGATCGCCGGAAACCTTCCATCGTCACGAGCCCCTCCCCGAGCTCGCCGTCTCCTTCGTACGAACCGCCGTGAGCCCCTCTTGCTCCTCCCCCTATCTCCACACTCACGCGCTTGCTCTAGCTCCGACCCGACCGTACCCGCAAACTCCACGCCGCCGGCGATGTCACCGCCATCACTATAGCCACCGGGGCTCGAAACCGAGTGAGGCACCGTACTCCACACCATCCCAGGAGCTGAAAACCCCCACCTGCTCGATCTATGTCACACCACATCGGCGTTCCCGAGCACGCCCAAACCACGACCGCCGCAAACGTCGTCGTCGGCATCAATTCTTGTGACCCCCGCGTCCAGCTTGACCGTCGCATGATGCGGGCGAGCAAGGCCTATGCCCTGGTGCCCTCAGCGCGCCAAACCACAACCTGTAGGCGAAACCCGAGCCGCTCCGGTGTGCCTCCGCCGTGTTTTGGTCGCCGCCGACGGAACTCCGGCGAAGCCGACGTGGCGCTGTCATTAGGCACTAATGACCCAGCTAACTAACCCCCTCTCTCACTGACTATGGGCCCCATGCCTTAATTAACCCCGGGATTTGTTTCCTGTTTAGTTTAGGTTAATATAGCCGGCCCCACATGTCATTTTGACCCTGCCATGTCAACGTTGACCCGGACCCACTGGTCAGCCTCTCTCCCTGCCCTGTTACACTAACGTGCGGGTCCCACTGGTCAGGTTTGACTTGGGCCATCTCTGTTGACTTGCTGACGTCACACCGACGTCATGCTTACGCAGTAAATGTTTCTGGGATTTCAGATAAATCAGAAATGATTTATAAATTCCAGAAAATACACAAAACTTCTAAAAATCATAGAAATTAATCTGTAACTCCAAATACAAAGATTTATATATGAAAATTGATCAGAAAAATCCAAGCTATCCATTTGTACTGGTTTCATGCATGTTAGATGAAACAAGATAAAGCACTTATATGAGTTCATATTTTGGGTTTGCATTTGAATCCTGGATCGAAATGAACTCAAACCATCCTGTTCAAAGCTGCATTAGCCAAAATACACTCATTTTGCCATGTCATTGCATGCATCATATTGTTGCATATTGCCACGTAATGATTGTGTTACCGGTGTGATCTTCGTGGTAGGTTCTACCTCCGAGGTTATTCACGAGTATCCAGCTGAAGGGCAGTACCCCTCTACCACTCTGTCAGGCAAGCAAAACCCCCTTGTTCATTCCGATACAATCCCACTCTCTCGCTCCTGCTCTCTTTTACTGCATTAGGACAACATCGATTCAACTGTTACATGTTGCGGTAGCTGAACCCCTTTTCCTCTGCATGACCTGTCATTGCCACAGTAAATAGATGAAACCCACTAGCATGAGTAGGAGTTGTTTGAGCCCTGATGTGCCTACTCATTCATGCTTGTTGGTCATGCATGCTACTGCTTAGAGTTGAGTCGGGTCTGATTCATCAGGAATGAATTGGAATGGTGATGAACATGTCCTACTGTGTGTGAGCTAAGTGTGTGAACACGGTTTGGTAAAGGTAGCGGTGAGAGGCCATGTAGGAGTACACGGTGGGTTGTGTCATTGAAACCGTCCTTAGGAACTGAGTTCTGTGTTTGTGATCCATGAACAGCTACTACCACGCGTTGGGCCCGAAACCAATGGACCCTCTCGACTTATTAACCGCCTTGATCTCTGTCCTGGAGTTGCAACTAGTTTCTGGTGTTTGTAGGATATGTGTTGGAGGCCGTGCGTAGCGCTGACCCTAGGGGTGGGCTATGATGCGGTAGATACACCGTGGAACGGTGTACTGGGCGCCCGTTTGGTGTCTCGGGAACCCTGCACACATCGTTTGGGGCTGTGACCAAAACCACGGCCGGATCTCCTCGCGGATGGAACCCGAATAGGCGATAAACCTGGACTAGAGACTTGTGTGGTTAGTCAGGTTGTGGCCGACTCCCTCGCCAGGCTTCCACTTGAAGGTTGCCGAGATACACGACGTGTACATGGTGGTAAGTGGCGAGAGCGGGTGTGAAGAAGTACACCCCTACAGGGTTATAAATGATCTATTCGAATAGCCGTGTCCGCGGTAAAGGACTTCTGGGTTGCTTGTACAGTTCATAGACAAGTGAAAGTAGGGAGACGGGAGCGGATCCATAGTGGTGTATTGATATGGTGAATATGTGGACTCATGTGCGCCACCTCAAAAGAGTTACTTGCAGTCATAGTTTAGGCTAGCCACTGAGTAAAAGTTGGCTTGCTGCAGTCAAACTCCACCACCCCCTTTGTTAATACTGGTAGCTAGTTCTGATGTAAGTCTTGTTGGGTACATTTGTACTCACGTTTGCCTATTTTATGTTTTGGTAAGAGACGTTAGTCTCGCTAGTAGTTCCGTGTGGACTTCGACGTTTAGCTTGATACCTCAGCTACGATCTTGTGCCCTCGGCAGGATCTGGTAGATAGTCAGGCTTCTCAGCCTTTTTCATTTGTAGATGTCTATACTCACACATGTTAAGCTTTCGCATGTGCTTTGACTTGTATGCTCTGCATGTTGGGTCATGAGACCCATGTTTGTAATATCTCGGTCCTCGAAGTCTATTGAATAAATACTTTTAGTCGTAGAGTTTTGTTGTGATGCCATGTTGTATTTACACATATCGAGCATATTGTGTGTATGATTGAAATGCTTGGTATGTGTGGGATCCGACAACCTAGTTGTTTATCCTTGGTAGCCTCTCTTATGGGGAAATGTAGTCTTGCGCTTCCATGAGTCATAGTAGTCCGCTACAGCCCAGTTCACCGGAGTCCTGCTAGCCCAGCACTACTGCTCCGGAACACATAACTGGCCGGCATGTGATTCACTTCATTCATGTGTCTGTCCGTTCGGGGAAATGTCACGCGGTGACATCCGGAGTCTTACCTAGACTGCTACAGCCCGGTTCACCAGAGTCCTGTTAGCCCAGTGCTACGGCCCGGATTCGCACGCTGCTGACCGACATGCTCGATGTTGATTCATGTATGCCTGTCCCCATAAGTTAGTGCCACTTTGGGTTCATGACTAGTCATGTCGGCCCGGGTTCTCTGTCATATGGATGCTAGCGACACTATCATATACGTGAGCCAAAAGGCGCAAACGGTCCCGGGCCAGGTAAGGCGACACCCGTGGGAATACCGTGCATGAGGCCGCAAAGTGATATGATGTGTTACATGCTAGATCAATGTGGCGGATCGGGGTCCTGACAAAATCTTACTAATAAACCAGGACGGGGTTATAGTAGGTAATTAAACCGCATTTTTTTGTATTAACCGTATGTGTACGTGGCCTTTTTCCTCCTCTCGCACGTCTTGTCACCCCGCTGCCGCAGATGGCTTACAGCGCAAGCTTGCGCAGCGCCCGGGGGCGTTATTTTGGCCAAACAGTGGCTTGAAGTGGCGCCAATGAATCATCGGTGAGCCCGTTCCCACGCAACCTCACAGGTTCCCACGCAAGCTTCCCGCCCGACTCGGTGAAATACCCCGAAATCCCAATGCTTACCGGCCTGCTATATAAACCCTCACGGCCGGTGAGTCCTGCGTCGCATCTTCCCCTTCCTCCCTGTATCTTATCTTGTCTGCTTCTCCCACAATCGCCAATGGCACCGGTCCGTCGTCGTCGCTTAGCCACTCCGTCGTCATCAGAGGACGGCTCCAGCTAGGAGGCTACACCGCGGCGGCGACGCAGTCCATGGTGTAGTGTAGTGCGCGTGGCGTCCCTGTTGGTTGTGCGCGGAACACCCACCAAACGCTCCGCCGCCGCTACCCGTCGGCAGCGGTTGCCGGCCACCGTTGCCGCCACACCACCGTCGAAAAGCCGGGGCCATCGTCCGCTCCGCCGCCACGGCCCGAAGGCGGGAGGTGGCCGTCGTGACTGCCACCCCACTGCCGGCCATCACCTGCTCCGCCACCGCGGCCCGAAGGCGGGCGGTGGTGGTCGTGGCTGCCACCCCATCGTTGGCCGCCATGGCCGCTAGCCCACCGTCGACCGCCGGGGTCATCACCCGCTCCGCCACCGCCGCCCGAAGGCGGGAGGCAGAGGTGGTGGCCCGCACATGCGTCAGCGACCTTGCACGCTACACCGAGTTCCTGCGGGAGAGGAGGAGCGCCTCGTTGAGCATGCAAAGAGCCTTACCGACGCCGTGGCCACGACGCACGCCGCCTCAGAGGCGAGGAATCAGGAGATCTACGAGGAGAATCACCGCTTTGAGAGGGGTCGTCTGGAGCGGCAGAGGGCATTCGAGGTGAGCATCGCTGAACCTACAGCAGCGGCAGGCACCGTATTGCAGTTGTCCAGCTTGTTGGTAGGCTCCTCCTCCTCTGCCTCTTACTAAGCGCGCTCGGCAGAGGAGAGGCTGCCGAAAGTAGTACAAAGCCCCTCCGTAGTAGTAGTATTTAGGGGCTATTTTGTTCAGTTCATCTGACAATAGATGTGGTGGAACGGTACAACGTACTTAAAATTAGCTAGTATATATAGTTGAACTAGCTATTTCAATACGTGGTTGGCAACAATTGGGGAAACATTTGGTCGGTTCACCTGTCGGATTGAACTGTTTGTATAAAGAACGACTGCTTAATCTATTAATGAAATCTATGCTTAATTACTGAATTTTAGTTGCAAACATTAGATAGTGCTAGTGATTTTTAGCTGCATATTTTGACAAATCGCAGTGTTACAAGGATTGACAAATGGCAATGTTACTAGATCAAGAAATCTCAATCTTTCCAGTTTGACAAATGGCAACATACCCAATATGAAAGATGCAAATCTTACGAAATTGTTTGTACATGGTTGCACACGGGTCATCCAAAACAACCGTTTGCGTCGAAGGGATGCACAAATCCTGCGCTACGAATTTTCTCTTGACTTAAAGGGGAAGACCATAGCTCTCACTTTCCATATGGGTGTTCTATCTAAAACGATTGCGATCAAGAGCTGCAGAAATCCTGCTCGGCACATTTTCCCTTGGCTTCCTGGGGAAGCTGTCGATTTGCATACAGGTGTTCTTACTAAAATTTCCGACGAGTGTTTTATATTTAAAAACCATTGACATTTTTTTCAAAAGAAAAGCGTTCGATAAGTCTATACATTAAGAGATAAAAACACAGGTTCATTCAAACCATATCTTTCATTCAGTCACACTGTGAATTTATATTCATATGATCGAGAATTCGAGATACAGTATACCCCAAAAAAACTATTTCCGGCGGTGGCGGAGGCGGCGTGCCGCGCCGTCGTTGTCGTTGTCGTCCTTTGGGACGCCGTTGTTGAAGTATTCAAGGCAGCACAAAATGTTCTTCACTTGTAAATCAAACTTCATGTCGTCGGGCGATCGACGGGCGGGGAGAGGACGGTAACTAGCGGCGCTGAGAGGTAGCGGTCGACGGCGGCGTCCCATGCCCCTGAGGGGGGCACACACGCGGGCATGGGCACGGCGGGTGCAGCTAAATGCACGGGGACCGGGGACGCGGTGGGTGGAGGGGCGCGCACGGGCACGGGTGCAGCCAAACGCATGAGGATCCGCACCGCGGTGGGTTGAGGGGTGCGCACGGGCACGGGCGCTGGCATGTACACGAGCTCGCGCGGGTCCGCGGAGACCTCGCTGATGCCCGCGGCTTCCAGCTCTGCGATAGTGCTCGGCGACTAGCCCGTCAATGCTACGGGGATGGTCGCCGGCACGGGCGCGGGGATGGGAGCTGGGATGGGAGCGGGGGCAGCAACCGCCGCGGCCAGCTCGTTCAGGGCCATGTCCATGAGGCCCCATTCCTGCTTATTTTCTATCTCGTCCGGCTCGGAGTCGACTTCACCAAACTTGAAGACTGGTGGCAGATGATCATTCTGCGCCATGGCGTTGGTGGAGCTCTGCGGGAGGGAAGGGAATGCGAGGCGAACAGTAAGGCCGCCTATATTAAAGAGCGGCTTGGGCGCCATTAATGGAGAGGAAGGCCAGCGGCCATGGAATTCAAAGGGCTCGCTTCACAGTGAGCCTGCGCAGCGTACAGCTCCCACGCTTCCCGGTGAGCCTACGCATTGGCGGACAGCTTGCACGCCTATCGGTCAGCCTGCGCACCGCACTCCGCCCGCACGCCTCCCGCTCAGTCAAGCAGCTGTCCGCATGACACCTCCTATAGCCATTGAAACCAAGACATGTGGCGTCACATGAATGGTTAATAGATGGCACATGAGGCCTCATTCCTCCTTATTTTCTATCTCCTCCGGCTCGGACAGTTTTGGATTTACTACAATTTAAAAACAAAGTATCTCAATGTTTTGCCGGCAATCAACAGTGCCCTGGTGATTGAAATTCATTCCCATTTCTTGCATGGGACCTAAGCATGCACCCAAGGACACATATTTGATTTTTCAACCAATTTATATGCACTGGAGCATGTGAATGTAGTTCAAATTTGAATTATGCACATAAAATGCCTCGAAAACCCAGTTAATGTATAAAAATGTCCAAACAAACCCCAAAAAATTCCAAAATTTAACACAATAATCTTGTTGTTCTATGTTGACACTAGAAATTTTTTAAAAGCAATCAGAGGCAACGGATATCGTTTCGTCCCCAAAGGTGGCACGTTCCCTACCGAAACCATTAGGCTTGTTGTAAGAAGCTCTGGTTTGTGAGAAGCTTATGCCCAAACCTGCCCCAAATGGGACAAAAAATTTACCACGGCATGTTGATGTCGCTCCATGATAGCATGCCAACTTTCATGAGTTTAAAACGAGTTTTGGATTTACTAGACTTTAAAAACCAGGTATCTATATGTTTGTGGCCGAGTGATGGTGCCCTGTTGTTTGAAATTCGTTCCCGTTTCTTGCATGGGACCTAAGCATGCACCCAAGGACACAAATTCGATTTGTCAACCAATTTATATGCACTCGAGCATGTGCATGTTGTTCAAATTTGAATTATGCACATAAAATGCCTAGAAAACCCAGTTAATGTATAAAAATGTCCAAACGAACCCCAAAAAATTCCAAAATTTAACACAACACTCCTGTTGTTCTATGTTGACACTAGAAAAGTTTTGAAAGCAATAATAGGCAATGTATATCGTTTCATCCCCAAAGGGGGCACGTTCCCTACCGTAACAATCGGGCTTGTTGTGAGAAGCTCTGGTTTTTGAGAAGCTTATGCCCAAACCTGCCCCCAATGGGACAAATTCTTACCACGACATGTTGATGCCCCTCCATGATAGCACGCCAAGTTTCATTAATTTCAGATGAGTTTTGGATTTACTAGAATTTAAAAACCAGGTATCTCAATGTTTCTGCAGCCGGGTGACAGTGGCAGGGTGTTTGAAATTCATTCTCGTTTCTTGCATGTGACCTAAGCATGCACCCAAGGACACAAAGATGATTTTTTAACCAATTTATATGCACTAGAGCATGTGCATGTAGTTCAAATTTGAATTATGTACATAAAATGCCTAAAAACCCAGTTAACGTAAAAAAATGTCCGAAGGAACCCCGAAAAATTCCATAATTTAACACAACACTCCTATTGTTCTATGTTGACACTAGAAATTTTTTGAAAGCAATAAGAGGCAATGGATATCGTTTCGTCCCCAACGGAGGTGCATTCCCTACTGAAACCATCAGGCTGGTTGTGAGAAGCTCTGTTGTGACGACCCGAGCCCGATGCTCCAGATGCCTTTCATGTTTTGCGTGCCAGCTGTGTTAATTATATGTTTATTGTATTCATCATTGCATCATGCGCTTTGCATCCGCATGTTTTCTTAAAACTTGCATCTGTTCGTAGTGGCCACTTCTCCTTTGTCTCAGTTCGCCTTTATCCGAGTCCAACCGGGTTTTCGATTCCCTCTTGACAAACCACCTAACCCCTCCTTGCATAGTGCATCGACCCCTCGCGCGCGTCCGAAAGTTCCCCGGAACCCGAACTGGACTATCGTGACCGATGGGTCCGGATCATCCCCAAACATCCCTAAAATATCTTTGGTTTCTTGTTGGACTCCCCTATTATATTTATCTGGGACCATCCGATCAAAATCGGAGGGACCAAATGCCCCTATAAAAAATCCACTTGCTATATATAAGACCACCACCTACCAAATCATTCCAACCCTAGCCTAACCCTATTCCCCTCCTTGCGCCGCCACCCACTCCCCCTGTTCCTCGGGATCCTTCCCCGACCAGCCTCCACCTTCCTCGGGATCCCTCCCGATCCACCAATCTGCCCAACCACAGCGCTGCCTCGACCTACCAATCCATCGATCCACCCAACCAGCACCTTCCACTGATCTTCTCCGCAACCCAGTCGCGCATCGACGAGCGCCTTGAGCTTCACCTCGCTTGCCACCTCCTCGTCCTCCAGCAGCTCCTCCCCGTGCGCCTCCTCTGGTTCCCGAGGTCGAGCCGCCCCGTGCCCGCAACCCTCGCGCCAGCCGGCGAGCTCTTCTGCCTGAGCCGGCGACCAACCCGCAGGCCGTGCCCTCCGGCGACCCCGCTGTCGGCAACCACGACCAGGACCGGCCTCGTCCCGCTCCTCTCCTCCCCTGTCTCTCTCCCTTCCCTAACGCTCTTTCTCACATCTCTCTCTCCCTGTACTTGCCGCAGCAAGGAACTGCCGCCGCCCAAGTTCTTGTCGGGAGCGACGCCGCCGGATCCGGCCGTCTCCGCGTCGTTTGCGCCCCTGCCTCGCCATGGCACCTCCCTGCTGCCGGAGCCCCACAACCCCTGTGCCAAGTCCCTCGCCGTCGCCTCTGCTTCATCCGGTTCGAGCGAACGAGCGAGCGTTGCCCCCCCTGCGTAGACCCGTTCCAGCGCCCTCGTCGCGCCATGGCCCTCTTCGCCCGGATCCCGTCGCCGCCAGCACCATCGCCGCCCTGCTTCCCCTGCATCCCCCTTGCTTCAAGTCTAGCAGCGCTCGACTACGCGTTGGGCATTTCCTAAACGGCGCTCTAAGCGCCCGTTATAGGGTTAACCGTACAGGGCGTACCCCCCTCGTCCATGGTGGGCCGAGCCCATTTTTCCCTTTTTCTCAGAAAAATACTGCTGAAAAAATTACGTCCTGATATGGGATCGATCCCGAGCCGCAGAGGTTAACTAAAAAGGCGATAACCAACTGACCCTCTTGACATTATTTGATCAGTTGCACATTCTTCCCTTATTTGTTCCTCACCTTTGTTTTTTTCCGTTTGTTCTTTTTCTTTCTTTCTTTTATCAAACTAACGAGTTTTTCTTCAAAATTACTGAATGTTTTGTCAATTTTGTGAACCTTTTTCAAATTCATGAATTTTTTTAAATTCATGTTTTTTAATTCAAAGAACTTTTCTCAAATAACATGAAATGTTTTTAAATTCAATGATTTTTTTCAAAATTGATGAACTTTTTTCAAATTCAATGAACTTTTTTCAAATTCAATGAACTTTCTTTAAAAATCGATTAATTTTTTTTTCAAATTCTTTGAACTTTTTTCAAAATTGATGAACTTTTTTTCAAATTTGATGAACTTTTTAAAAATTCAATGAACTTTCTTTCAAAATCGATGAACTTTTGTTTCCCAAATTCGATGAACTTTTCTTAAATTTGATGAACTCTTTTTCAAGATCGATGATTTTTTAATATTTCATGAACTTTTTTAAAAATCTATGAACCTTTTTTCCATTTTGGGAACTTTTTTAAAATGTGTGAGCTTTTTTCTAAAGATTTCCGAACTATTTTTCAAACCGGTGAACCTTTTTCAAAATAAATAGACATTTTTCTCAAAATTGTGAACTTTTTTTCTAATCAAATGAAATTTTCTGTAATTCATTAACTTTTTCGAAAATGTTTTAAAAATTTAAAAAATGAAATCGCTACAGGAAATGTTTTACATGTGTAACATATTACGCGGATACAAATGTACATCAAAAGTTCGCGCTGGAATTGATCACTAGCGCGTTGCAGGTGAGGTGGTTAGCCCTACTCGTTTGCCCTTCTGTAGGCGCGAGTTCGATCCTCGCACAGAACAAATATTGGTGTGATTTTTTCGCTTTTGCACGCTACACATGACCCGAGCTGTATGGATTGAATTTTGCTGGGCCGGCCCAGTGACATCCCCTTCAGGCGCCAGTACGACGAGCCGGCGCTGAGAGCGCCGGTTAGGAGCTCCCCGCGCGTTGACCATGCCCTGCCTCGCTTCGATCTGCCTGCGAGGCCTAGCGTCGCGCCAAGTCCAGCTTCCCGCTGGCCTGCTGCTTCACCGACCTGGGCCTTGGCCCATGGTGAGCGCCCCAGCGCCCCTCCTTTGTTTTCCTCCTGTTGGGCCAGCCTGCAGATTCGGCCTGCCATGTCTTTTCCTGCTCTGGACGAATTTTTCTATTGTTCCAGAGACTGCAGTTTTATAGAAAAACCCTCATGTTCCTGACTGTAATAACTAATTAACCATGCATCGGTTTAAAATGCTTTATATATGAAAAATGCTTAGAATTTCATCTAGTTTCACATTATGCCACTTTCAGCCATGTTTAAAATGTTTAGATTGATGTTTGCATTAATTTGCATAAATAACTTGTTAAAATGATTTATTTCATAACTAATTAACCGTAGCTCCGAATTTAATAAACTTTATATGTAAATGGGGTGGAATAAAGCATAGATTAACTTTCTGCACTTTGTTTTATTGTTTAACAACATTGAACTGTGGTTTATGGCAGAACTTTAGCAAATTCAAGATATGCACGTGGGGATTTTTCTGATTTGTTGTTTGTTATGTTCGGCCCCATTTAAATGGCCTTGATAGGTATATTATGCTTCACCTCTTGCCATGTTAATCAACATTTAATATTGTTAGGTACATAAACAAGAGTGAACTAAATAACTTGAATGTGGTGTTTCGTCGATATGCAACTCGTTGCATATTGAGCTCCACTTAATTTGTAGTGTTATTTGTTGCACTTTGCCATGCCATGACTCATTAAACCGGACATGCATCATACCTGGTTGTGCATCATGCCATGTTTATGCTTGTTGGTTTACCGTGTTGTTTGCTTCTTTCCGGTGTTGCTTCTTCTTGATAGTTCCGGTAACGTTGCGATTGTGAGGATTCGTTCGACTACGTTGGTTCGTCTACTTCATGGATTCGATCTTCTTCCTAGCGGGATTTCAGGCGAGATGACCATTACCCTCGATATCACTTCTATCTTTGCTTGCTAGTTGTTCGTTCTATCGCTATGTCGCGCTACCTACCACTTGTTTATCATGCCTCCCATATTTCCATGTCAAGCCTCTAACCCACCTTCCTAGCAAACCGTTGTTTGGCTATGTTACCGCTTTGCTCAGCCCCTCTTATAGCGTTGTTAGTTGCACGTGAAGTTGAAGATTGCTCCATGTTGGAACATGATTATGTTGGGATATCACAATCTCTCTTATTTTAATTAATGCATCTATATACTTGGTAAAGGGTGGAAGGCTCGGCCTTATGCCTGGTGTTTTGTTCCACTCTTGCCCCCCTAGTTTCCGTCATACCGGTGTTATGTTCCTTGATTTTGCGTTCCTTACGCGGTTGGGGTTATGGGACCCCCTTGACAGTTTGCTTTGAATAAAACTCCTCCAGCAAGGCCCAACCTTGGTTTTACCATTCGACTACCTACCACCTATACCTTTCCCTTGGGTTCTGTAGACTCAAGGGTCATCTTTATTTTATCCCTCCCGGGCCAGTGCTCCTTTGACTGTTGGTCCGAACCGAGCCGCCTACGGGGCCACCTCGGGGCAACTCGAGGGCTGGTTTTACTTGTAGCCTGTCTCACCCGGTGTGCCCAGAGAACGAGATATGTGCAGCTCCTATCGGGATTTGTCGGCACATTTGGGTGGTCTTGCTGGACTTGTTTTACCATTGTCGAAATGTCTTGTAACCGGGATTCCGAATCTGATCGGGTCTTCCCGGGAGAAGGAATATCCTTTGTTGATCGTGAGAGCTTGTGATGGGCTAAGTTGGGACACCCCTACAGGGTATAAACTTTCGAGAGCCATGCCCGCGGTTACGTGGCAGATGGGAATTTGTTAATATCCGGTTGTAGAGAACTTGACACTTGACTTAATTAAAATGCATCAACCGCGTGTGTAACCGTGATGGTCTCTTTTCGGCGGAGTCCGAGAAGTGAACACGGTTTGGGTTATGTATGAACGTAAGTAGTTGCAGGATCACTTCTTGATCACTTCTAGCTTCACGATCGTTGCGTAGCTTCTCATCTTACTCTTGTACTCGTATGTTTGCCACCATATTTGCTTAGCGCTTGCTGCAACTCCACCTCATTACCACATCCTACCTATAAGCTTAAATAGTCTTGATCTCGCGGGTTTTGAGATTGCTGAGTCCTCGTGACTCACAGATACCATGAAAATAGTTGCAGGTGCCGATGATACCAGTGCAGGTGATGCTACCGAACTCCAGTGGGAGTTCTACGAGGACCTTGGTCGTTACTATGTTTCATTTTCTGATGATCAGTAGTGGTGCCCAGTCGGGACGATCGGGGATCTAGCATTTGGGGTTATCTTCTTTTCATTGGATTTGACCGTAGTCAGTCTATGTGTGTACTTGGATGATGTATGAATTATATGTTCATTGTGTGAAGTGGCGATTGTAAGCCAATTCTATTTATCCCTTTCTTGTTGATTACATGGGATTGTGTGAAGATGACCCTTCTTGCGACAAAACCACAATCGGTTATGCCTCTAAGTCGTGCCTCGACACGTGGGAGATATAGCCACGTCATGAGTGTTACAAGTTGGTATCAGAGCCATCCCCGACTTAGGAGCCCCCTGTTTTGAGTCTAGAACAAAACTGTTCAGTCTAGAACAAAACTGTTTTGAGTCTCAGGATTATATATATCAGAGAGTAGGATTCTTTTACTCCTCAGTCCCTTCGTCGCTCTGGTGAGGCCTCCTAATGTAGATGTTTTGTCTTTCCTCTCCTCAAATTGCACTAAAAAAATTTAGGATCACGCGGGTATCTTGGGATCGTTCCGATATTCTTGTGATGAGAACATTGTTCTTGGTGCCTCCTGACATTTATGGGTTGTGGCAGTGTCCAGGGGAGTTGAGCTCCGAGGTGTTGTGGTCACAATTTTATCGTTTCAGTTTTGGAATACCTGAGTTCCCCGACATCGAAAATCTCTTTTATGCAGTTTATGGTGAGATAACCTCGACGCCACAAAGTACTGGGGTGGGAGTTCGGGAGTATTGCCATAACTCGTATAACGGATGCTTTTCGAAGGTTGAGGTACACGATTTCCGGAGTTTTCTTGGTTATGTGTTGACGGATGAATACAGCTGGATGTAGGGATTGTTAGTTTGGGTGAGATATATTGCTTCCCCTGTATCCCCAACACCAGATTGCATAACCAGAAAGTTTCAGGAGTTTATAGGTGGGAATTCAAGTATCTCGTAGGATATCTTTCCAACAGACACATGATACGATATGGGGTCTATCATATGTTTGTTCTGGCGTATTCTGCGAGCCAAATCTTTGTTTTGTTTTGAGTTGTGGTATTCGAGTTACTTCAATTTCAAGTGTTGATTCCATACCTTATTCTAAATGTGTTCTCATATTTCTATGTGAATACTAATCCTTCTTGATCACTGAGGTTGTCATGTCAATTCTTTTCCAACTGGCGTGCTTCTCTTCAAGTGCATCCGATCATTCCAACATTCGCAAGATCAATTCTAAGTTTTCTCAATGGTGTTTGTGTCATCCGTCCCAAGTTGTCTTTGTTTTTCCCGCCCTCCCACCCATTTCTTCAAAGATTCGGATTTCTTAATCCAGTATCAATTTTATTCATGAGAAGTCTCTTCATTTTTCCATTCAATGTTCTTACCCAGTGTTTCCTTATGAAGATGATCAGGAGTTTCAAGTTCATCATTCTTCATTCTCTTTTCTTCCCCGGTGGATTCAATTCAAGCTTTGTTGATCATATCCCTTTCCTCGTTTCAAATGTTTTCTCATGCCGGTGCACCTCTTAATCAACCACCTCTGTCTATTCATGTTTATCTGGAGTGCTGAAGATATCCCAGAAGATTCAAGTTTCTATTCGTAATCCTTTCAAGCTATTTCGAGGTCTTACCTTATTCAAGCCATTTAATTCAACCGGCGCAATCTATCTTTTAAATCGTTCAACGGTGTTTCTTTTGAGTGGGCCCTAACCCACAGGTCTTTTCCCAGGATCTTACCCGGCTCTTCTAATTTTCTCGGAGCTATTCCCAAACTCTTTTCAAAGTTTGATGTAAGAATGAATTATCATCAATCAAATGTCTTTCTCCAAGATCTTTCAAATTCTTTTCATCGTTGGTTCAACCTTTCTAATTTTCATTACAGAGTGCCTCAACAATTCGTGGTGGTGTTTCTCATCATCATTCTCAACATTTGAAGACCGAGGAAGATATTTCTCCTAATGTCTTGGTCTGTTCTCTTGAAGATTCATGGTTCTAGCTTCATGCCATCCTCTCATAATTGTTTTTGATGGCGAAAATTCTTTTCATACCCATCTGGAGCATTTCATGAGTTGTTTCCACTTCTTTCCTCCGAAGGCCATCATTTCATAATTCCTCATTTTCAGCTTTCAGCTCTCGTTCTCCAAATCTTACCGGCGCATCATTCAAGTATTCTCTAATCAACTCGGGATCTCTTCGTTCATTTGTATCTAAATCCCCTCAAGTATCCTCATTCATTTTTCAATTCTTCCCGGTGACTTGTGCCTTTGCTACTTTCATTTTCAATTCTAGCGGCAGTTTGTTCAAGATTCCTCTTCCTATGTTCTCCTATTAGTTTATTCATTGTTTCAATCCTACCGGTGGTTCGTGGAAGACCTTCCCAAGTTGCGCTATTTCTCTCTTCAATCTTTTCAAGAAGAATAAGTAGTATGCCAAATCCGTTGCTTGTCATCAATTTATATTGGTGAAGGATACACATAACATAATTCTTGTTCTTGTTTCATCCAAGTGATTAATTCCTTCTTCCGGAGTTCCAAGTTTTCCGCATTATCTCATCACGAAGCTCCATCTAAATCATCACAAGGCTTCACCGTGTGTTCTCAACTTCTCTTTCTTTTATCATCCTTTTATTACCGGAGTTCTTCATGGAGGCTCTACTGAAGGAAATATGCCCTAGAGGCAATAATAAAGTTATTATTTATTTCCTTATATCATGATAAATGTTTATTATTCATGCTAGAATTTTATTAACCGGAAACATAATACTTGTGTGAATACATAGACAAGCAGAGTGTCACTAGTATGCCTCTACTTGACTAGCTCGTTGATCAAAGATGGTTATGTTTCCTAGCCATAGACATGAGTTGTCATTTGATTAACGGGATCACATCATTAGGAGAATGATGTGATTGACTGGACCCATTCCGTTAGCTTAGCACTCGATCGTTTAGTATGTTGCTATTGCTTTCTTCATGACTTATACATGTTCCTATGACTATGAGATTATGCAACTCCCGTTTACCAGAGGAACACTTTGTGTGCTACCAAACGTAACAATGTAACTGGGTGATTATAAAGGTGCTCTACAGGTGTCTCCAAAGGTACTTGTTGGGTTGGCGTATTTCGAGATTAGGATTTGTCACTCCGATTGTCGGAGAGGTATCTCTGGGCCCACTCAGTAATAGACATCACTATAAGCCTTGCAAGCATTGTAACTAATGAGTTAGTTGCGGGATGATGTATTACGGAACGAGTTAAGAGACTTACCAGTAACGAGATTGAACTAGGTATCGAGATACCGACGATCGAATCTCGGGCAAGTAACATACCGATGACAAAGGGAACAACGTATGTTGTTATGCGGTCTGACCGATAAAGATCTTCGTAGAATATGTGGGAACCAATATGAGCATCCAGGTTCCGGTATTGGTTATTGACCAGAGAGGTGTCTCGGTCATGTCTACATAGTTCTCAAACCCGTAGGGTCCGCACGCTTAACGTTACGATGACAGTTATATTATGAGTTTATATGTTTTGATGTACCAAAGGTTGTTTGGAGTCCCGGATGTGATCACGGACATAACGAGGAGTCTCGAAATGGTCGAGACATAAAGATTGATATATTGGAAGCCTATGTTTGGATATCGGAAGTGTTCCGGGTGAAATTGGGATTTTTCCGGAGTACGGGGAGGTTACCGGAACCCCCTGGTAACTTTATGGGCCTTAGTGGGCCTAGGTGGAAGAGAGGAGAGGAGGCCAGGGCAGGGCCGCACGCCCCTCCCCCCCAGTCCGAATAGGACAAGGAGAGGGGGGCGCCCCCCCTTTCCTTCCTCCCCTCCACCTCTTCCCCCCCTCTCTCCTAGTCCAACATGGAAAAGGGGGGAGTCCTACTCCCGGTAGGAGTAGGACTCCTCCTGGCGCGCCTCTCCCCTTGGCCGGCCGAACCCCCCCTTGCTCCTTTATAAACGGGGGCAGGGGCACCTCTAAACACACAATTGATCATTGATCTCGTAGCCGTGTGCAGTGCCCCCCTCCACCATATTAAACCTCGATAATATCATAGTGGTTTTTAGGCGAAGCCCTGCGTCGGTAGAACATCATCATTGTCACCACGCCGTCGTGCTGACGAAACTCTCCCTCAACACTCGGCTGGATTGGAGTTCGGGGGACGTCATCGAGCTGAACGTGTGCTGAACTCGGAGGTGCCGTACGTTCGGTACTTGATCGGTCGGATCGTGAAGACGTACGACTACATCAACCGCGTTGTGTTAACGCTTCTGCTTTTGGTCTACGAGGGTACGTAGACAACACTGTCCCCTCTCGTTGCTATGCATCACCATGATCTTGCGTGTGCGTAGATTTTTTTTTTGAAATTACTACGTTCCCCAACAGTGGCATCCGAGCCTGGTTTTATGCGTTGATGTTATATGCACGAGTAGAACACAAGTGAGTTGTGGGCGATATAAGTCATACTGCTTACCAGCATGTCATATTTTGGTTCAGCGGTATTGTGAGATGAAGCGGCCCGGACCGACATTACGCGTACGCTTACGCGAGACTGGTTTCACCGTTGCGAGCACTCGTTGCTTAAAGGTGACTGGCGGGTGTCTGTCTCTCTCACTTTAGTTGAACCGAGTGTGGCTACGCCCGGTCCTTGCGAAGGTTAAAACAGCACAAACTTGACAAACTATCGTTGTGGTTTTGATGCGTAGGTAAGAACGGTTCTTGCTAAGCCCGTAGCAGCCACATAAAACTTGCAACAACAAAGTAGAGGACGTCTAACTTGTTTTTGCAGGGCATGTTGTGATGTGATATGGTCAAGACATGATGCTGAATTTTATTGTATGAGATGATCATGTTTTGTAACCGAGTTATCGGCAACTGGCAGGAGCCATATGGTTGTCGCTTTATTGTATGCAATCCAATCGCCATGTAATTGTTTTACTTTATCACTAAGCGGTAGCGATAGTCGTAAAAGCAATAGTTGGCGAGACGACAACGATGCTACGATGGAGATCAAGGTGTCGCGCCGGTGACGATGGTGATCATGACGGTGCTTCGGAGATGGAGATCACAAGCACAAGATGATGATGGCCATATCATATCACTTATATTGATTGCATGTGATGTTTATCTTTTATGCATCTTATCTTGCTTTGATTGACGGTAGCATTATAATATGATCTCTCACTAAATTTCAAGATAAAAGTGTTCTCCCTGAGTATGCACCGTTGCCAAAGTTCATCGTGCCCAGACACCACGTGATGATCGGGTGTTATAAGCTCTACGTCCATCTACAACGGGTGCAAGCCAGTTTTGCACACGCAGAATACTCAGGTTAAACTTGACGAGCCTAGCATATGCAGATATGGCCTCGGAACACTGAGACCGAAAGGTCGAGCGTGAATCATATAGTAGATATGATCAACATAGTGATGTTCACCATTGAGAACTACTCCATTTCATGTGATCGGTTATGGTTTAGTTGATTTGGATCATGTAATCACTTAGATGATTAGAGGGATGTCTATCTAAGTGGGAGTTCTTAAGTAATATGATTAATAGAACTTAAATTTAGCATGAACTTAGTACCTGATAGTATCTTGCTTGTCTATGTTAATTGTAGATAGATGGCCCGTGCTGTTGTTCCGTTGAATTTTAATGCGTTCCTTGAGAAAGCAAAGTTGAAAGATGATGGTAGCAATGATACGGTTTGGGTCCGTAACTTGAGGATTATCCTCATTGCTGCACAGAAGAATTACGTCCTGGAAGCACCGTTGGGTGCCAGGCCTGCTGCAAGAGCAACACCAGAGGTTATGAACGTCTGGCAGAGCAAAGCCGATGACTACTCGATAGTTCAGTGTGCCATGCTTTACGGCTTAGAACCGGGTCTTCAACGACGTTTTGAACGTCATGGAGCATATGAGATGTTCCAGCAGTTGAAGTTAATATTTCAAGCAAATGCCCGGATTGAGAGATATGAAGTCTCCAATAAGTTCTAAAGCTGCAAGATGGAAGAGAATAGTTCTGTCAGTGAGCATATACTCAAAATGTCTGGGTATAACAATCACTTGATTCAACTGGGAGTTAATCTTCCGGATGATAGCGTCATTGACAGAATTCTTCAATCACTGCCACCAAGCTACAAGAGCTTCATGATGAACTATAACATGCAAGGGATGAATAAGACAATTCCCGAGCTCTTCGCAATGCTAAAGGCAGCGGAGGTAGAAATCAAAAAGGAGCATCAAGTGTTGATGGTCAATAAGACCACTAGTTTCAAGAAAAAGGGCAAAGGGAAGAAGAAGGGGAACTTCAAGAAGAACAGCAAGCTAGTTGCTGTTCAGGAGAAGAAACCCAAATCTGGACCTAAGCCTGAGTCTGAGTGCTTCTACTGCAAGCAGACTGGTCACTGGAAGTGGAACTGCCCCAAGTATTTGGCGGATAAGAAGGATGGCAAGGTGAACAAAGGTATATGTGATATACATGTTATTGATGTGTACCTTACCAGAGCTTGTAGTAGCACCTGGGTATTTGATACTGGTTCTGTTGCTAATATTTGCAACTCGAAACAGGGACTACGGATTAAGCGAACACTGGCCAAGGACGAGGTGATGATGCGCGTGGGAAACGGTTCCAAAGTCGATGTGATCGCCGTCGGCACGCTACCTCTACATCTACCTTCGGGATTAGTATTAGACCTAAATAATTGTTATTTGGTGCCAGCGTTGAGCATGAACATTATATCTGGATCTTGTTTGATGCGAGACGGTTATTCATTTAAATCAAAGAATAATGGTTGTTCTATTTATATGAGTAATATCTTTTATGGTCATGCACCCTTGAAGAGTGGTCTATTTTTAATGAATCTCGGTAGTAGTGACACACATATTCATAATGTCGAAGCCAAAAGATGCAGAGTTGATAATGATAGTGCAACTTATTTGTGGCACTGCCGTTTAGGTCATATCGGTGTAAAGCGCATGAAGAAACTCCATAATGATGGACTTTTGGAATCACTTGATTATGAATCACTTGGTACTTGCGAACCATGTCTCATGGGCAAGATGACTAAAACACCGTTCTCCGGAACTATGGAGAGAGCAACTGATTTGTTGGAAATCATACATACAGATGTATGTGGTCCGATGAATATTGAGGCTCGTGGCGGATATCGTTATTTTCTCACCTTCACGGATGATTTCAGCGGATATGGGTATATCTACTTAATGAAACATAAGTCTGAAACATTTGAAAATTTCAAAGAATTTCAGAGCGAAGTTGAAAATCATCGTAACAAGAAAATAAAGTTTCTATGATCAGATCGTGGAGGAGAATATTTCAGTTACGAGTTTGGCCTACATTTGAAACAATGCGGAATAGTTTCGCAACTCACGCCACCCGGAACACCACAACGTAATGGTGTGTCCGAACGTCGTAATCGTACTTTACTAGATATGGTGCGATCTATGATATCTCTTACTGATTTACCGCTATCGTTTTGGGGTTATGCTTTAGAGACGGCTGCATTCACTCTAAATAGGGCACCATCGAAATCCGTTGAGACGACGCCTTATGAACTATGGTTTGGCAAGAAACCAAAGTTGTCGTTTCTTAAAAGTTTGGGGTTGCGATGCTTATGTGAAGAAACTTCAACCTGATAAGCTCGAACCTAAATCGGAGAATGTGTCTTCATAGGATACCCAAAGGAGACTGTTGGGTACACCTTCTATCACAGATCCGAAGGCAAGACATTCGTTGCTAAGAATGGATCCTTTCTACAGAAGGAGTTTCTCTCGAAAGAAGTGAGTGGGAGGAAAGTAGAACTTGATGAGGTAACTGTACCTGCTCCCTTATTGGAAAGTAGATCATCACAGAAACCAGTTTCTGTGACACCTACACCAATTAGTGAGGAAGTAAATGATAATGATCATGAAACTTCAGATCAAGTTATTACTGAACCTCGTAGGTCAACCAGATTAAAGATCCGCACCAGAGTGGTATGGTAATCCTGTTCTGGAGGTTATGTTACTAGACCATGACGAACCTACGAACTATAAAGAAGCGATGGTGAGCCCAGATTCCGCAAAATGGCGTGAGGCCATGAAATCCGAGATGGGATCCATGTATGAGAAGAAAGTATGGACTTTGGTTGACTTGCCCGATGATCGGCAAGCCATTGAAAATAAATGGATCTTCAAGAAGAAGACTGACGCTGATGGTAATGTTACTGTCTATAAAGCTCGACTTGTTGCGAAAGGTTTTCGACAAGTTCAAGGGATTGACTACGATGAGACATTCTCACCCGTAGCGATGCTCAAGTCTGTCCGAATCATGTTAGCAATTGCCGCATTTTATGATTATGAAATTTGGCAAATGGATATCAAAACTGCATTCCTGAATGGATTTCTGGAAGAAGAGTTGTATATGATGCAACCGGAAGTTTTTGTCGTTCCAAAGGGAGCTAACAAAGTGTGCAAGCTCCAGCGATCCATTTATGGACTGGTGCAAGCCTCTCGGAGTTGGAATAAACGCTTTGATAGTGTGATCAAAGAATTTGGTTTTATACAGACTTTTGGAGAAGCCTGTATTTACAAGAAAGTGAGTGGGAGCTCAGTAGCATTTCTGATATTATATGTGGATGACATATTGCTAGTTGGAAATGATATAGAATTTTTGGATAGCATAAAGGGATACTTGAGAGTTTTTCAATGAAAGACCTCGGTGAAGCTGCATATATATTGGGCATCAAGATCTATAGAGATAGATCAAGACGCTTAATTGGACTTTCACAAAGCACATACCTTGACAAAGTTTTGAAGAAGTTCAAAATGGATCAAGCAAAGAAAGGGTTCTTGCCTGTACTACAAGGTGTGAGATTGAGTAAGACTCAATGCCCGACCACTGCAGAAGATAGAGAGAAGATGAAAGATGTTCCCTATGCTTCAGCCCTAGGCTCTATCATGTATGCAATGCTGTGTACCAGACCTGATCTGTGCCTTGCTATAAGTTTAGCAGGGAGGTACCAAAGTAATTAAGGAGTGGATCACTGGACAGCGGTCAAGAACATCCTGAAATACCTGAAAAGGACTAAGGATATGTTTCTCGTTTATGGAGGTGACAAAGTGCTCATCGTAAGTGGTTACGTTGATGCAAGCTTTGACACTGATCCGGACGATTCTAAATCGCAAACCGGATACGTGTTTACATTGAACGGTGGAGATGTCAGTTGGTGCAGTTCTAAGCAAAGCGTCGTGGCGGGATCTACGTGTGAAGCGGAGTACATAGCTGCTTCGGAAGCAGCAAATGAAGGAGTCTGGATGAAGGAGTTCATATCCGATCTAGGTGTCATACCTAGTGCATCGGGTCCAATGAAAATCTTTTGTGACAATACTGGTGCAATTGCCTTAGCAAAGGAATCCAGATTTCACAAAAGAACCAAGCACATCAAAAGACGCTTCAATTCCATCCGGGATTTAGTCCAGGTGGGAGACATAGAAATTTGCAAGATACATACAGATCTGAATGTTGCAGACCCGTTGACTAAGCCTCTTCCACGAGCAAAACATGATCAACACCAAGACTCCATGGGTGTAAGAATCATTACTGTGTAATCTAGATTATTGACTCTAGTGCAAGTGGGAGACTGAAGGAAATATGCCCTAGAGGCAATAATAAACTTATTCTTTATTTCCTTATATCATGATAAATTTTTATTATTCATGCTAGAATTGTATTAACCGGAAACATAATACTTGTGTGAATACATAGACAAACAGTGTGTCACTAGTATGCCTCTACTTGACTAGCTCGTTGATCAAAGATGGTTATGTTTCCTAGCCATAGACATGAGTTGTCATTTGATTAACGGGATCACATCATTAGGATAATGATGTGATTGACTTGACCCATTCCTTTAGCTTAGCACTCGATCGTTTAGTATGTTGTTGCTATTGCTTTCTTCATGACTTATACATGTTCCTATGACTATGAGATTATGCAACTCCCGTTTACCAGAGGAACACTTTGTGTGCTACCAAACGTCACAACGTAACTGGGTGATTATAAAGTGCTCTACAGGTGTCTCCAAAGGTACTTGTTGGGTTGGCGTATTTCGAGATTAGGATTTGTCACTCCGATTGTCGGAGAGGTATCTCTGGGCCCACTCAGTAATACACATCACTATAAGCCTTGCAAGCATTGTAACTAATGAGTTAGTTGCAGAATGATGTATTACGGAACGAGTAAAGAGACTTACCAGTAACAAGATTGAAGTAGGTATCGAGATACCGACGATCGAATCTCGGGCAAGTAACATACCGATGACAAAGGGAACAACGTATGTTGTTATGCGGTTTGACCGATAAAGATCTTCGTAGAATATGTGGGAACCAATATGAGCATCCAGGTTCCGCTATTGGTTATTGACCGGAGAGGTGTCTCGGTCATGTCTACATAGTTCTCGAACCCGTAGGGTCCGCACGCTTAACGTTACGATGACAGTTATATTATGAGTTTATATGTTTTGATGTACCGAAGGTTGTTCGGAGTCCCGGATGTGATCATGGACATAACGAGGAGTCTCAAAATGGTCGAGACATAAAGATTGATATATTGGAAGCCTATGTTTGGATATCGGAAGTGTACCGGGTGAAATCGGGATTTTTCCGGAGTACGGGGAGGTTACCGGAACCCCCCGGTAACTTAATGGGCCTTAGTGGGCCTAGGTGGAAGAGAGGAGAGGAGGCTAGGGCAGGGCCGCACGCCCCTCCCCCCAGTCCGAATAGGACAAGGAGAGGGGGGCGGCGCCCCCCCTTTCCTTCCTCCCCTCCACCTCTTCCCCCCTCTCTCCTAGTCCAACATGGAAAAGGGGGGAGTCCTACTCCCGGTAGGAGTAGGACTCCTCCTGGCGCGCCTCTCCCCTTGGCCGGCCGAACCCCCCTTGCTCCTTTATATAAGGGGACAGGGGGCACCTCTAAACACACAATTGATCATTGATCTCTTAGCCGTGTGCAGTGCCCCCTCCACCATATTACACCTCGATAATATCGTAGCGGTGCTTAGGCGAAGCCCTGCGTCGGTAGAACATCATCATTTTCACCACGCCGTTGTGCTGACGAAACTCTCCCTCAACACTCGGCTGGATCGGAGTTCGAGGGACGTCATCGAGCTGAACGTGTGCTGAACTCGGAGGTGCCATACGTTAGGTACTTGATCGGTCGGATCGTGAAGACGTACGACTACATCAACCGCGTTGTGTTAACGCTTCCACTTTCGGTCTACGAGGGTACGTAGACAACACTCTCCCCTCTCGTTGCTATGCATCACCATGATCTTGCATGTGCGTAGATTTTTTTTTGAAATTACTACGTTCCCCAACATCTACATGGTGGTTCATCAAGGATTTTTTTAATTCTTCATTTGTTCTTCAAGATTTCTCTCGAAGTTACGATCCGCCAAGCCATTCTCAAAATTAAACAGGGTGCTCAACACATGTGTTGTTTTGAGGAGTTCAAGTATTCGTCATCTTGCATTGTGAAGTGCAATTCTTTCGACATTATCTTTTGAGGTGGTCTTATGTCATTTTTGACAATTGCGCTTCATGTTTCCTGATTTGCAAGTTGTCATGGATGAGATATGTAAACCCATCTTTTTCTCTTCGTTCAGGAGATCCTTTGCGACCCGTCAACCTCTTCATTGGAGTTATCTTGGGTTATACTTCACCTAAACCTTCCCTAAGGAATGTTGCTATTGTGATGCTTATGAATGATCCAAGTTCCCTCTCTATCATCTTCGTGGAAGAAGTTTTTCATCTCGTTGGTGTTATCAATTATATTATTTGTTTTCGTAGTGGAAGAATTTCGCCTCAATTTTGAGAAGTTTTCCATAAGCCCACTACAAGCAGGTTCATTTCATTGTTGATTTTTCAACAACTGCGTTCTATCCTTCTTTTTAAGGATGCTCTCTTAAATTCATTTCAGGTAGAACATGTTGTTTTCTTCTCCGTTCTTTTGATTCCATTCTTACATTTGTTCCGGAGGCATTGGGATGTTGCTCCCTTCGACCCATCATCTTGTTTTGTCAAGATCATGGTCTTTTCTTGCTTATCCATTTAACCGGAGTGCTGTTCGAATTTTTTCCTCCTGTTCCGTGTTTATCTCCTTTCAACCAAAATGGTTTCAATTCCTTCTTGTCCATTGTACTCATCATTCATAGCTTTGCAACCTCCAAGGTTCACATGGTGTTCCTTGTTTCTATTTTCTACCGCAGTGCTCTCAATTGTGTCCAACTCTGTTGTGTTATTTCTTTTAACTTTTCAACCTCTCAAGGTTCTTTGGTTTCACTCATTTGTCGAAGAAGCAACTTAGTTTTACCTCTTCTCTTCCTCTTCCGTTTCTCTCCGGTGCCATCCCTAGATCTCGGGGCGAGATCTCTTGTAAGTGGAGGAGTGTTGTGATGACCCGAAACCGACGCTCCAGATGCCTTTCATCTTTTGCGCGTCAGCTATTTTAATTATATGTTTGCTGAATTCATCATTGCATCCGCATGTTTTCTTAAAACTTGCATCCGTTCGTAGTGGCCACTTCTCCTTTGTCTCAGTTCTCCTTTATCCGAGTCCAACCGGGTTTTCGATTCCCTCTTGACAAACCACCCAACCCCTCCTTGCACAGTGCATCGACCCCTCGCGCGCATCTGAATCTCCCCCCGAACACGAACCGGACTGTCATGACCGATGGGTCCGGATCATCCCCAAATATCCCTAAAATATCTTCGGTTTCTTGTTGGACTCCCCTAAGCTATTTATCCGGGACCGTCCGATTAAAATCGGAGGGACCAAATGCCCCTATAAAAAACCCACTTGCTATATATAAGACCACCACCTACCAAATCAGTCCAACCCTAGCCTAACCCTATTCCCCTCCTTGCGCCGCCACCCACTCCCCATGTTCCTCGGGATCCTTCCCCGACCAGTCTCCACCTTCCTCGGGATCCCTCCCGATCAACCAATCTGTCCAACCTCAGCGCTGCCTCCACCTACCAATCCATCGATCCACCCAACCAGCGCCTTCCATTGATCTTCTTCGCAGCCCAGCCGTGCATCGACGAGCGCCTTGAGCTTCACCTCGTGTGCCACCTCCTCATCCTCCAGCAGCTCCTCCCTGTGTGCCTCCTCTGGTTCCCGAGGCCGAGCGGCCCCATGCCAGCAACCCTCGCGCGAACGGCGAGCTCTTCTGCCTGAGCCGGCGACCAACCCGCAGGCCGCGCCCTTCGGCGACCCCACCGTCGGCAACCACGACCAGGACCGGCCTCGTCCCGCTCCTCTCCTCCCCTATCCCCCCCATTCCCTAACGCTCTCTCTCACATCTCTCTCTCCCTGTACTTGCTGCAACAAGGAACCGCCGCCGCGAAGTTCTTGCCGGGAGCGACGCCGCCCGGATCCGGCCGTCTCCGCGTCGTCCGTGCCCCTGCCTCGCCATGGACGCGCCTCCCTACTGCCGGAGCCTGACGACCCCCATGCCAAGTCCCTCGCCGTCGTCTCTGCTTCATCCGGTTTGAGCGAACGAGCGAGCATTGTCGCCCCCCTTGCGTAGACCCATTCCAGCGCCCACGTCGCGCCATGGCCCTCTTCGGCCGGATCCCGTCACCGCCGGCACCATCGCCGCCGTGCTTCTAATGCATCCCCCCTGCTTCAGGTTGAGCAGCGCTCCACAGCGCTCGACCACGTGTTGACCACGCCCTGCCTCGCTTCGATCTGCCTGCGAGGCCCAGCGTCGCGCTAAGTCTAGCTTCCCGCTGGCCTGCTACTTCACCGACCTGGGCCTTGGCCCATGGTGAGCGCCCCATCGCCCCTCCTTTTGTTTTCCTCCTGTTGGGCCAGCCTGCAGATTCGGCCTGCCATGTTTTTTTCCTGCTCTAGACGAATTTGTCTATTATTCCAGAGACTGCAGTTTTACAGAAAAACCCTCATGTTCATGCATGTAACTAATTAACCATGCATCGGTTTAAAATGCTTTATATATGAAAAATGCTTAGAATTTCGTCTAGTTTCACATTATGCCACTTTCATCCATGTTTAAAATGTTTAGATTGATGTTTGCAGTAATTTGCATAAATAACTTGTTAAATTGATTTATTTCATAACTAATTAAACGTAGCTCCAAATTTAATAAACTTTATATGTAAATGGGGTGGAATAATGCATAGATTAACTTGGTGCACTTGATTTTACTGTTTAACAACATTTAACTATGGTTTATGGTAGAACAGTAGCAAATTCAAAATATGCACATGGGGATTTTCCGGATTTGTTGTTTGTTATGTTCGGCCCCATTTAAATTGCCTAGATAGGTAGTTTTATTATGCTTCACCTCTTGCCATGTTAATCAACATTTAATATTTTTGGGTACATAAACTAGGGCAAACTAAATAACTTGAATCTGATGTTTCATCGAGATGCAACTCATTGCATATTGAGCTCCACTTAATTTGTAGTGTTGTTTGTTGCACTTTGCCATGCCATGACTCATTAAACCGGACATGCATCATACATGGTTGTGCATCATGCCATGTTTATGCTAGTTGGTTTACCGTGTTGTTTGCTTCTTTCCGGTGTTGCTTCTTCTTGATAGTTCCGGTAACGTTGCGATTGTGAGGATTCGTTCGACTATGTTGGTTCGTCTACTTCATGGATTCGATCTTCTTCCTAGCGGGATTTCAGGCAAGATGACCATTACCCTCGATATCACTTCTATCTTTGCTTGCTAGTTGTTCGTTCTATCGCCATGTCGCGATACCTACCACTTGTTTATCATGCCTCCCATATTGCCATGTCAAGGCTCTAACCGACCTTCCTAGCAAACCGTTGTTTGGCTATGTTACCGCTTTGCTCAACCCCTCTTATAGCGTTGTTTGTTGCAGGTGAAGCTGAAGATTGCTCCATGGTGGAACATGGTTATGTTGGGATATCCCAATATCTTATTTTAATTAATGCATCTATATACTTGGTAAAGGGTGGAAGGCTCGGCCTTATGCCTGGTGTTTTGTTCCACTCTTGCCCCCCTAGTTTCCGTCATACCGGTGTTATGTTCCTTGATTTTGCGTTCCTTACGTGGTTGGGGTTATGGGACCCCCTTGACAGTTCGCTTTGAATAAAACTCCTCCAGCAAGGCCCAACCTCGGTTTTACCATTCGACTACCTACCACCTATACCTTTCCCTTGGGTTCTGCAGACTCAAGGGTCATCTTTATTTTAGCCCCCAGGCTAGTGCTCCTCTGAGTGTTGGTCCGAACTAAGCCGTCTGTGGGGCCACCTCGGGGAAACTCGAGGGCTGGTTTTACTTGTAGCCTGTCTCATCCGGTGTGCCCTGAGAACGAGATATGTGCAGCTCCTATCAGGATTTGTCGGCACATTCGGGAGGTCTTGCTGGACTTGTTTTACCATTGTCGAAATGTCTTGTAACCGGGATTCCGAGTCTGATCGGTTCTTCCCGGGAGAAGGAATATCCTTCATTGATCGTGAGAGCTTGTGATGGGATATGTTGGGACACACCCGTGCAGGGTATAAATTTTTTAGAGCCGTGCCCGCGGTTATGTGGCAGATGGGAATTTGTTTATATCCCGTTGTAGAGAACTTGACACTTTACTTAATTAAAATGCATCAATCGCGTGTGTAAATGTGATGGTCTCTTTTCGGCGAAGTCCGAGAAGTAAACATGGTTTGGGTTATGTATGAACGTAAGTAGTTGCAGGATCACTTCTTGATCACTTCTAGCTTCACGATCGTTGCGTAGCTTCTCATCTTACTCTTGTACTCGTATGTTAGCCACCATATTTGCTTAGCGCTTGCTGCAACTCCAACTCATTACCAGATCCTACCTATAAGCTTAAATAGTCTTGATCTCGCGGGTTTTGAGATTGCTGAGTCCTCGTGACTCACACATACCACAAAAACAGTTGCAGGTGCCGATGATACCAGTGCAGGTGATGCTACCGAACTTAAGTGGGAGTTCGATGAGGACCTTGGTCGTTACTATGTTCCGTTTTCTGATGATCAGTAGTGGTTCCTAGTCCGGACGATCGGAGATCTAGCATTTCGGGTTATCTTCTTTTCATTTGGATTTGACCGTAGTCGGTCTATGTGTGTACTTGGATGATGTATGAATTATATGTTCATTGTGTGAAGTGGCGATTGTAAGCCAACTATATTTACCCCTTTCTTGTTCATTAAATGGGATTGTGTGAAGATGACCCTTCTTGCGACAAAACCACAATCCAATTATGCCTCTAAGTCATGCCACGACACGTGGGAGATATAGCCGCATCGCGGGCGTTACATCTGGTTTGTGAGAAGCTTATGCCCAAACCTGCCCCAAATGGGACAAGTTTTTTACCATGGCATGTTGATTCCGCTCCATGATAGCATGCCAAGTTTCATGAATTTCGGACCAGTTTTGGATTTACTAGAATTTAAAAACCAGGTATCTCAATGTTTGCGGCCGAGTGACAGTGGCAGCGCGTTTGAAATGCATTCCCATTTCTTGCATGGGACCTAAGCATGCACCCAAGGACATAGATTTGATTTTTCAACCAATTTATATGCACTGCAGCATGTGCATGCAGTTCAAATTTGAATTATGCACATAAAATGCCTAGACATCCCAATTAATGTATAAAAATGTCCTAACGAACCCCAAAAAATTCCTTAATTTAATAGAATAGTCGTGTTGTTCTATGTTGACACTAGAAATTTTTTAACGCAATAAGAGGCAACGGATATCCTTTCGTCCCCAAAGGTGGCACATTCCCTACCGAAACCATCATGCTTGTTGTGAGAAGCTCTGGTTTGTGAGAAGCTTATGGCCAAACCAACCCCAAATTGGACAAAAAATTTACCACAGCATGTTGATGCCGCTCCATGATAGCATGCCAAGATTCATGAATTTCAGACAAGTTTTGGATTCACAAGACTTTAAAAACCAGGTATCTCAATGTTCGCGGCCGAGTGACGGTGCCCTAGTGTTTGAAATCCATTCCCGTTTCTTCCATGGGACCTAAGCATGCAACCAAGGACACTAATTTGATTTTTCAACCAATTTATATGCACTAGAGTATGTGCATGTACTTCAAATTTGAATTATGCACAAAAAATTCTTAGAAACCCCAGTTAATGTAAAAAATGTCCAAAGGAACCCCGAAAAAATCCATAATTTAACACAACACTCCTGTTGTTCTATGTTGACACTAGAAATTTTTTGAATGCAATAAGAGGCAATGGATATCGTTTCGTCCCCAACAGAGGGACGTTCCCTACCGAAACCTGCCCCAAATGGGACAATTTTTTACCACGGCATGTTGATGCCGCTCCATGATAGCATGCCATGTTTCATGAATTTTAGACGAGTTTTGATTTACTAGAATTTAAAAACAAGGTATCACAATGTTTGCGTCCAAGTAACGGTGGCAGGTTGTTTAAAATTCATTCCCATTTCTTGCATGGGACCTAAGCATGCAACCAAAGACACAGATTTGATTTCTCAACCAATTTATATGCACTGGTGCATGTGCATGTATTTCAAATTTGAATTACGCACATAAAATGCCTAGAAAACCCAGTTAATGTATAAAAATGTCCAAACGAACCCCGAAAATTTCCTTAATTTAATAGAATACTCCTGTTGTTCTATGTTGACACTAGAAAAAATTGGAAGCAATAAGAGGCAATGAATATCGTTTCATCCCCAAAGATGGCACGTTCCCTACCGACACCATGAGGCTTGTTGAGAGAAGCTCTGGTTTGTGAGAAGCTTATGCCCAAACCTGCCCCTAATGGGACAATTTTTTTTACCACGCTATGTTGATTCCGCTCCATGATAGCATGCCAAGTTTCATGAATTTCAAACGAGTTTTGGATTTACTAGAATTTAAAAACCAGGTATCTCAATGTTTGCGGCTGAGTGACGGTGGCAGGGACTTTGAAATTCATTCCCATTTCTTGCATGGGACCTAAGCATGCACCCAAGGACACAGATTTGATTTTTCAACCAATTTATATGCACTGGAGCATGTGCAAGCAGTACAAATTCGAATTATGCACATAAAATGCGTAGAAATCCCAATTAATATATAAAAATGTCCAAACGAACCCCAAAAAATTCCATATTTTAATAGAATACTCCAGTTGTTCTATGTTGACACTAGAAAATTTTTGAAAGCAATAAGAGGCAACGGATATCGTTTCGTCCCCAAAGGTTGCATGTTCCCTACCGAAACCATGAGGCTTGTTGTGAGAAGCTCTGGTTTGTGAGAAGCTTATGACCAAACCTGCCCCAAATGGGACAAAATTTTTACCACGGCATGTTAATGCCACTCCATGATAACATGACAAGTTTCTTGAATTTCAGACAAGTTTTGGATTTACTAGACTTTAAAAACCAGGTATCTCAATGTTCGCGGCCGAGTGACGGAGCCCTAGTGTTTGAAATCCATTCCCGTTTCTTCCGTGGGACCTAAGCATGCACCCAAGGACACATATTTGATTTCTCAACCAATTTATATGCACTGGAGCATGTGCATGTAGTTCAAATTTGAATTGTACACATAAAATGCCTAGAAAACCCAGTTAATATATAAAAATGTCCAAACGAACCCCGAAAAATTCCTTAATTTGATAGAATACAGCTGTTGTTCTATGTTGACACTAGAAATTTTTTGAAAGCAATAAGAGGCAACAAATATCATTTCGTCCCCAAAGGTGGCACGTTCCCTACCGACACCATCAGGCTTGTTGAGAGAAGCTCTGGTTTGTGAGAAGCTTATGCCCAAACCTGCCGCAAATGGGAAAAAATTACCACAGCATGTTGATGCCGCTCCATGATAGCATGCCACATTTCATGAATTTCAGACGAGTTTTGGATTTACTAGACTTTAAAAACTAGGTATCTCGGTGTTTGCGGCTGAGTGACGGTGCCCTGGTGTTTGAAATTCAGTCCCGTTTCTTGCATGGGACCTAAGCATGCACCCAAGGACACAAATTTGTTTTTTCAACCAATTTATATGCACATGAGCATGTGCATGTAGTTCAAATTTTAACTATGCACATAAAATGCCAAGAAAACCCAGTTAATGTATAAAAATGTCCAAACGAACCCCGAAAAATTCCAGAATTTAACACAACACTTCCGTTGTTCTATGTTGACACTAGAATTTTTTTGAAAGCAATTAGAGGCAACGGATATCCTTTCGTCCCCAAAGGTGGCACGTTCCCTACCGAAACCATTAGGCTTGTTGTGACAAGCTCTGGTTTGTGAGAAGCTTATGCCCAGACCTGCCCCAAATGGGACACAAATTTTACCACGGCTTGTTGATGCCGCTCCATGATAGCATGCCGAGTTTCATGAATTTCAAACAAGTTTTTGATTTACTAGACTTTAAAAGCCAGGTATCTCAATGTTCGCGGCCGAGTGACGGTGCCCTCATGTTTGAAATCCATTCCTGTTTCTTGCATGGGACCTAAGCATGCACCCAAGGACACAAATTTGATTTTTCAACCAATTTATATGCAATAGAGCATGTGCATGTAGTTCTAATTTAAATTATGCACATCAAATGCCTAGAAAACCCAGTTAGTGTAAAAAAATGTCCAAAGGAACCCTGAAAAATTCCATAATTTAACACAACACTCCTGTTGTTCAATGTCGACACTAGAAAATTTTCGAAAGCAATAAGAGGCAACAGATCTCGTTTCGTCCCCAAAGGTGGCACGTTCCCTACCGACACCATCAGGCTTGTTGAGAGAAGCTCTGGTTTGTGAGAAGCTTATGCCCAAACATGCCCCAAATGGACAAAAATTTTACCACAGCATGTTGGTGCCGCTCCATGATAGCATGCCTTGTTTCATGAATTGCATACAAGTTTTGGATTTACTAGACTTTAAAAACTAGGTATCTCAATGTTTGCGGCTGAGTGACGGTGCCCTGGTGTTTGAAATTCATTTCCGGTTCTTGCATGGGACCTAAGCATGCACCTAAGGGCACAAATTTGATTTTTTTTCAACCAATTTATATGTACTGGAGCATGTGCATGTAGTTCAATTTTGAATTATGCACATAAAATGCCTAGAAAACCCAGTTAATGTAAAAAATGTCCAAAGGATCCCCGAAATATTCCATAATTTAACACAACACTCCTGTTATTCTATGTTGACACTAGAAATTATTGAATGCAATCAGAGCCAACGAATATCATTTCGTCCCCAACGGAGGGACATTCCCTACCGAAACCATCAGGCTTGTTGTGAGAAGCTCTGGTTTGTGAGAAGCTTATGCCCAAACCTGCCCCAAATGGGAAAAATTTTGAGCACGGCATCTTGATGCCCCTCCATGATAGCATGCCAAATTTCATTAATTTCAGACGAGTTTTGAATTTACTAGAATTTAAAAACCAGGTATCTCAATGTTTGCGACCGGGTGACAGTGGCAGGGTGTTTGAAATTCATTCCCGTTTCTTGCATGGGACCTAAGCATGCACCCAAGGACACAGATTTGATTTTTCAACTAATTTATATGCACTAGAGCATGTGCATGTAGTTCAAATTTGAATTATGCACGTAAAATCCCTAGAAACCCCAGTTAATGTAAAAAAATGTCCAAAGGAACCCCGAAAAATTCCATAATTTAACACTACACTCAGGTTGTTCTATGTTGACACTAGAAATTTTTTGCAAGCAATAAGAGGCAACGGATACCGTTTCGTCCCAAACGGAGGGATGTTCCCTACTGAAACCATCAGGCTTGTTGTGAGAAGCTCTGGTTTGTGAGAAGCTTATGCCCAAACCTAGCCCTAATGGGACAATTTTTTTACCACGGCATGTTGATTCCGCTCGATGATAGCGTGCCAAGTTTCATGAATTTCAGACGAGTTTTGGATTTACTAGAATTTAAAAACCAGGTATCTCAATGTTTGCGACCGAGAGACGGTGGCAGGGACTTTGAAATTCATTCCCATTTCTTGCATGGGACCTAAGCATGCACCCAAGGACACAGATTTGTTTTTTCAACCAATTTATATGCACTGGAGCATGTGCATGCAGTTCAAATTTGAATTATGCACATAAAATGCCTAGAAATCCCAGTTAATGTATAAAAATGTCCAAACGAACCCCAAAATATTCCTTAATTTAATAGAATAGTCGTGTTGTTCTATGTTGACACTAGAAATTTTTTGAAAGCAATAAGAGGCAACGGATATCCTTTCGTCCCCAAAGGTTGCATGATCCCTACGGAAACCATGAGGCTTGTAGTGAGAAGCTCTGGTTTGTGAGAAGCTTATGACCAAACCTGCCCCAAATGGGACAAAATTTTTACCACGGCATGTTAATGCCACTCCATGATAACATGCCAAGTTTCTTGAATTTCAGACAAGTTTTGGATTTACTAGACTTTAAAAACCAGGTATCTCAATGTTCGCGGCCGAGTGACGGTGCCCTAGTGTTTGAAATCCATTCTCGTTTCTTCCGTGGGACCTAAGCATGCACCCAAGGACACAGATTTGATTTCTCAACCAATTTATATGCACTGGAGCATGTGCATGTAGTTCAAATTTGAATTATACCCATAAAATGCCTAGAAAACCCAGTTAATGTATAAAAATGTGCGAACGAACCCCGATAAATTCCTTAATTTGATAGAATACTGCTATTGTTCTATGTTGACACTAGAAATTTTTTGAAAGCAATAAGAGGCAACGGATATCGTTTCGTCCCCAAAGGTGGCACGTTCCCTACCGACACCATCAGGCTTGTTGACAGAAGCTCTCGTTTGCGAGAAGCTTATGCCCAAACCTGCACCAAATGGGAAAAAAATTACCACAGCATGTTGATGCCGCTCCATGATAGCATGCCACATTTCATGAATTTCGGACGAGTTTTGGATTTACTAGACTTTAAAAACTAGGTATCTCGGTGTTTGCCGCTGAGTGACGGTGCCCTGGTGTTTGAAATTCATTCCCGTTTCTTGCATGGGACCTACGCATGCACCCAAGGACACAGATGTGTTTTTTCAACCAATTTATATGCACATGAGCATGTGCATGTAGTTCAAATTTGAACTATGCACATAAAATGCCTAGAAAACCCAGTTAATGTATAAAAATGTTCAAACGAACCCCGAAAAATTCCAGAATTTAACACAACACTTCTGTTGTTCTATGTTGACACTAGAAAAGTTTTGAAAGAAATAAGAGGCAACGGATACTGTTTCGTCCCCAAAGGTGGCACGTTCCCTACCGAAACCGTCGGGCTTGTTGTGAGAAGCTCTGGTTTGTGAGAAGCTTATGCCCAAACCTGCCCCAAATGGGACAAATTTTTACCACGGCATGTTGATGTCCCTCCAAGATACCGTGCCAAGTTTCAATAATTTCACAAGAGTTTTGGATTTACTAGAATTTTAAAACCAGGTATCTCAATGTTTGCGGCCGGGTGATGGTGGCAGGGTGTTTGAAATTCATTTCCGTTTCTTGCATGGGACCTAAGCATGCACCCAAGGACACAGATTTGATTTTTCAACCAATTTATATACACTAGATCATGTGCATGTAGTTCAAATTTGAATTATGCACATAATGTAACATCCCAAATTTTCAATTTGGAATGTTATACATAGATCATCATTTGCATATCATGTTTTGTGCATTTTGACAAATCCTCGATAAATCCGAAGCAACTCAAGGACCCTCGGAGAGAGTTGGGGATTTTCTTGAATTTTCTAATTTGATTTTCCAACGAGGATTTTGGTTTTTGATTATTTTTCTCTCCGGAAGAATATTTCATTTTAAAATAAACAAGAGGAGAAAATATGACTTCTCCAAAAACATTGAAATACTGGAGGAAAAATGTTAAAAACATTATTTGGAATTTATTGGATTTTATTTGCAATTTTTATTGCATTTAAAAATATGCATGTTTTCAAAATATTTATTTTTGACTTTAAAAATGTTCACCCTATTTTAGATTTTCTAACTAGACGGGGAAAATTTATCTCGTATTTTTCTGATTTTTACTTATTTTTCTACGCAATATTTTCCGCGGAACATATTTAAAAAAATATATATATATACGCGCTTGCCCGACTGGGCCGAGGCCCAGCCGAAGCCAGGCCGGCCCGCCCGTGCTCTCCTTCTTCCCCACGCCGCCGGAGTCCGCCGGGAGCACGAAGCCGCCGCCGCCTCGGGCTTTGCCCCTTCCCCAAGCCCTCTAGCCCCCCTCCTACCTATATATATATAGCCCCCCCTCCGTTTTCGCCGCCACCATCGCCGGAGCCGCCGCCGCCGCCGCCCCGCATCTAGCCGCCCGCCGCCGCCCGCCGTTCGCCTCGCCCCTCGCCGCCGGGAGCGCCGGAGCCCCGCACCCTCGCCTGCCGGAGCCGCCGCCCGAGCCCCGCTGCCCCGCCGCCGACCCCGCCCACCGGAGCCCCTCGCCGGAGCGAGCCCCGTCGAGGTACTGCCGTTCGTGTTGACCGGTTTTTCTAAAAAAAACCTTTTGTTTTAAAAAAAAACTCTAGATCGGTTTTTTTCCGGTTTTATTACTTTGCGAGCGTTCACCGAACCGTTCGTTCTAACGAACGCGTTCGTCGGTTTTTCTCTATTAACGAACGTCCGTTATTTAACCGTTCGTCTGTTTTTCTTTTTCGACGGATTTTCTCGTTATTTTCTCAGGTTCGATTTCTGATCGAAACTTCGAATCTGTTTAACTTTTCGCTCGTTTATCGGAATCAGGTGATTCAAGCGCCTAGAGTTTCATCTCGAAATTCTCTTTCCGTTTAACCTACTCAAACAAGTTTTTGCTACAGTAAAATTTCACCTAGATCCAGATTAGCAAACGAAGTTTCTTTCTTCCGCCGTTTGACTTTCGTTGCTTCTTTCGAGTTGATTCTTTTTGCAAACCGGAGTTCTTAAGTTTAACTTTCTGGTTGGATCTTTCATTCGAGTTTTACCTGTGCATTAGCTGAGTACTGATTGTATGCTTGTTTGTTTGTGATAGAATACCCGGAGTGTGCCGCTTGTTACTTCGACTCGCTAGGTTTTGCGGATTATCAGCAAGGCAAGTAACACTTTGATCATACCCCGTTCATACCCAGTTTTATTGCATTAGATCTATTTTCCCAAACACATTGCATGATTAGGATCTAATTAAACTGTGGGTATTGGGATGTAGTTGAGGTAGTACCTATTACCTGTTTACTATCAAACCCTTGGGAGTTACTTCTACGTTGCTTTTATTATTGCCATGCTATGCGTAGACGTGGTTTGGGTTTGAGAGATATTCATGACAGATGTGAGTGTTTAATAATGGTTCAACTTAAGGTGGCAACTAAAACTCACATCTGGGTGGATTGAGGCACCAGGAGAACCCAGTGTTGTCTGTATGTATAAGGTCCGCCACCCAGGCTCAAAGGGATCATAAGATTATTCATGCTAGAAACTTCCATGTGCAGCCGCAAGCTATTATGGGCTCTAGCATAGCTGAGTAGGTTACAGGATCTCTTGAAGAGGTGGACTAGCAGATGTAGGGGAAAGTAGGTGTACCGGTCCATCCAGAGTAGAGAGTGACTGTTTCTGAAAGACTGTGTCTCGGTCATCCGTTTCTCAAACATCATGCAGTGCGAGAATCAAGCGGAGGCGATCGAGTCTTGTGGGAAAAGTGCACAAACCTCTGCAGAGTGTACAAACTGATCATGATTAGCCGTGTCCCCGGTTATGGACAACTTGAGTATCTAGTACCTGGATTATCATTTGAATCTCATCACTGTGATACTTATAATTTATTTTGTTGGGTTAATGATGTTACTTAATTGGGATTGAGTTGGAGGTACCTTCTCAATGTTTCAACCACCAAGATAGTTAAATAAAATTTATTCCTTTTGAAGTAGGATAAAATTGGCTTTTCGCAAAAACTATAACCATAGAGCTTTCCACCAGCCACATATGCATATAGTATAGCATTATTATTGTTCATGGTTCTCTATGTGTTGCTTTGCCAGCATATTCTATGTGCTGACCCGTTTTCGGGCTGCAACGTTTCATGTTGCAGACTTTTCAGACGATGAGTAAGGTGCCTTAGGTCGTGGTCTTATACTCAGTGATGCCGCTGGAGTTGATGGACTCACTTATCTTCCAAGTCTTCCGCTGTTACCTTTTTAGATGGCCTTAAGCCATGTTTTCATACTTAATCTCTTTGGAGATGTTCGATGTAATAAGTGTGTGATTGCCACTCTGTTATAAATCCTCCATTTGTACTGTGCGTGTCAGCATTACTGATCCAGGGATGACACTGGTGCACAGCAGCACAGGCCATTTGAGGCCTGGTCGCTACAAAGTTGGTATCAGAGCACACGCTGACTGTAGGACACGACCACTAAGCTTAAGCCCTAGAAAGCTTCTCTCTTCTCATTTCTGACCCCTCTCCACTTTCTACTCTTCTAGGAATGGTGAATGCAAGGAGCAAGTTCATGCAACCAGATGAAGACACGCCATTTGGACGACATTTGAAGGAAGTCACCAAGTACTTGAACATAGGAATACCAAGCGTCACCAGAACCTACAACGCTACATTACCTGAAGAGGAGAGTTGGAAGATTCAAGTTATCATTCCAGGAAGGACGTTTGCGCCAATTACGGAACCCATGAGATTGGTTTTCGAAGCACCAACTTGGAGTTTAGGGAAGAGCATGGCCGCACACATCGCCATGGGACGCATTGGAGAAGTCTATCACCAGGAGCTTAAGGATACAATTTATCAAATTTGTGGACATCGAGACGCGCAATGGGAGATGATCAAGACCAAGAAGGATGGATCAATTGCAGCTTTCATCCAGGAGCAGAACCAACATATTCGACGCCAGGAGAACCAGATATGCACGGACAAGGAAGAACTGAAGAAGGCATTCACGAAGATCAAGGAGCTCCAAGAAGAACTCAAGGCTACCCGCGAAGATTATTTGGAGGAAATCAACGCACTAGTCGGGAAGATTGACGACCTGGAGAATAAGATTGGATCATTCGTGGGAAATCCAGTGCCAAAAGCAGAAGTCGACGAATGCACTTGTCCGGATAACTACATCATCATCGACGACACCGTCTCGGAACCAAGTGAAGATGAATGGATTGATGAAGCTGGAGCAGACATCATGGAGTCTTCAACGGATCAGAATTTTTAGTAGACCACCATATCAGTAGTAGTTTTTCCCCATTTAGTAGTATAGTTCAAGCACTTTGTAACGCTAGTTAGATCGATTGTTTTGCCTTGTTTGGATTGATTCAGTGATATTGATTGAATTTGTCTCATGAGCATATGAGTAGTGTTTCTCTCTAGACCTCTTTCTATTCTTAATTCTCATCTTTTCTAAACCTATCAGATGCCTCCGAGATGCGACACCGGATTTGTTTTCCCGCCAGAAATCACCCAGTTGATTCAGCAACAGAATGCCTTGATGCAAGTGTTAGTTCAGAACCAAGGCAACAACAACAACAACAACCCACCGCCACCACCACCTGTTGACCACTTAGCCTGATTCTTAAGGCTAAACCCGCCGGTGTTCTCCAGTAGCACCGAGCCGATTGTAGCAGATGATTGGCTCCGCAAAGTTGGAAGGGAGTTGACCACTGCAGGATGCATAGATGCGGAAAGAGTATGTTTTGCCGCACATCAGCTTGATGGACCCGCAGCATCATGGTGGGAGAATTATACAGCCACGCACCCTATTGACACTGTCACATGGGACCAGTTTCAGCAAGCTTTCCGTACAGCTCATGTTTCAGCAGGAGCTATGGCTATGAAGAAGCGTGAGTTTCGCAACCTACACCAAGGAGGACGCACCGTAGGCCAGTATGTGGAGGAATTCAGTAAGTTAGCACGTTATGCACCAGATGACGTTGCTACGGATGCTGCCAAGCAGGAGAAGTTTCTGGAAGGATTGAATGATGAGCTGAGTATGTAGTTGATGGTAGCAACTTTCAACAACTACCAGGAGCTGGTAGATAGAGCTCTCATGATTGAAGGGAAGCAACAGCAGATTGAAAACCGCAAGAGGAAGTATGGACAAGGGAAGTACAATTCTGGAGCCCAGCAAAAGCCACGATTTACCCCGAAGCCGGGAGGACAGTTTCAGCATACCCATGGAGGAGGTAGTTCGCACAACCATAATGGCTCCAAGAATGGTAATGGGAATGGAGGAGGAAATGGACAGAACCGCACCAACCCATCTACCCCAACCAAGAGAGATCTAAGTCACATTACCTGTTTCAAGTGCCAGAAGACGGGACATTACGCTACCGATTGTCCCGAAGCCCAAAATGGAAATGGCAATGGAAGCTCTGGGAAGAAGCCGAACCCGTTCAACAAAGGACATGTGAACCACGTGAGCGTGGAGGAGATTGAAGCTCAGCCTGATGCAGTAATAGGTAAGTTTTTGGTTAAGTCATTTACTGCAACTGTTCTTTTCGATATTGGTGCATCGCATTCATACATATCAAGGGGATTCGTAAACAAGTTTAAGATGTCCACCCAAGTTCTCAAAAGCCCCATGTTAGTAACCTCGCCAGGAGCGGAGTATATGGCCACCCAAGGATGTTTTAAGATACCGTTGGCCATTGGAAGGCATGTTTTCCCCACAGACCTCATTGTTTTGGAATCGCAAGGTTTGGATGTGATTTTGGGAATGGATTGGCTATCGTTGTATGGAGGAAACATTGATTGTGCCAGCAAGACTATTTTGCTTACCACCCCTGAAGGAAAGAGGATCAAGTATGTATCTAGGCACATGCCGAAGAGGACTCAAGTGAATTCCTTATCAGGAGTTGTACAGGAGGAAGTACCAGTGGTGAAGGATTATCCGGATGTATTTCCAGAAGAGTTGCCAGGCATGCCACCAGATAGAGACATTGAGTTCTTGATTGAACTTTTGCCAGGCACAGGGCCAATATCTAAGAGACCGTACAGGATGCCCGCAAAGGATTTGGAGGAAATTAAGAAGCAGATCAAGGAGTTACTGGATAAAGGCTATATACGCCCAAGCTCGTCACCTTGGGGATCACCAGTACTTCTAGTAGAGAAGAAAGATGGATCACTAAGGATGGTTGTTGATTACCGAGGATTGAATGAAGTGACCATCAAAAACAAGTACCCACTGCCGATGATCAATGATTTGTTTGACCGCCTGCAAGGAGCTAAAGTATTTTCCAAGATCGATCTACGATCAGGATACCATCAGTTAAAGATTCGAGAGCAGGATATACCCAAGACGGCATTTACCACCAGATATGGATTGTATGAGTATACCGTTATGTCATTTGGACTGACTAACGCACCGGCCTATTTCATGAACCTGATGAACAAAGTGTTTATGGAGTTTTTGGATAAGTTTGTCGTGGTGTTCATTGATGATATTTTAATATTTTCCAAGGATGAAGAAGAGCATGAGGAGCATTTACGATTGGTGCTTGAGAAGCTCAGAGAACATCAATTATATGCCAAGTTCAGCAAATGTGAGTTTTGGTTGAAGGAAGTTGGATTCCTTGGACATGTTATTTCTGGAGAAGGAATAGCAGTAGACCCTGCCAAGGTTGTCACAGTGACCAGTTGGGAATCACCCACTACAGTTGGAGAAATCCGGAGTTTTCTTGGACTTGTAGGATACTACCGGAGATTTATCGAGAATTTCTCAAGGATTGCTAAGCCCATGACTGAGCTATTGAAGAAGGACACCAAATTCAATTGGACTGAGGAATGTGAAGCTAGTTTTCAGGAGTTGAAGAAACGATTGGTTACATCACCAGTGTTGATTCTGCCAGATCAACGCAAGGATTATGAAGTTTATTGCGACGCTTCTCGTCGAGGACTTGGAGCAGTGCTTATGCAGGAAGGAAGAGTTGTTTCGTATGCTTCACGACAACTTAAACCCCATGAGAAGAATTATGCTACGCACGATTTGGAATTAGCAGCCGTGGTGCATGCATTGAAGATATGGAGACATTTTCTCATCGGAAACCATTGTGAGGTGTACACGGATCACAAGAGTTTGAAGTACATTTTCACGCAGAAGGAGTTAAACCTCAGACAGAGGAGATGGTTGGAGCTCATCAAAGACTATGATATGAGATTGCATTATCACCCCGGAAAGGCTAACGTAGTAGCAGACGCGTTGAGCCGCAAGAGTCATGTCAACACCCTCATGACAGGAGAGTTACCTCAGGAGTTAGCCGAGGACATACGTGAGTTATGTTTGGAGATAGTCCCAAGAGGCTATTTAGCGTCATTGGATATTCATTCTACCTTGATGGACAAGATCAGAGAAGCTCAGAAGACAGACAAGGAGATTGAAGAGATAAAAGCGAAGATGAGCAAAGGAAAAGCCAAGGGATTTCGTGAGGATGAGCACGATACCTTATGGTTCGAGGACCGCGTATATGTGCCAAATGATCCGGAGATCAGGAAGTTGATTTTGCAAGAAGCCCATGATTCACCGTACTCGATTCACCCAGGGAATACCAAGATGTATTTGGATTTGAAGAATACTTTCTGGTGGACCGGAATGAAGAAGGACATTGCGGAGTTTGTAGCAGTTTGTGATGTATGTCAGAGAGTGAAGGCAGAGCATCAGAAGCCAGCAGGATTGCTACAGCCATTGCCGATACCCGAATGGAAGTGGGATAAAATAGGCATGGATTTTATCACCGGATTACCCAGGACTCGTTCAGGCTATGACTCGATATGGGTTGTAGTTGACTGTTTGACGAAAGTGGCTCATTTCATTCCAGTGAAGACCACTTACACCAGCGCTAAGTTGGCGAAGATATACATGACCAGGATAGTATGTTTGCATGGAGTTCCGAGGACCATTGTATCAGACAGAGGAACCCAATTTACATCAAAGTTTTGGAAGCAGTTACATGAAACATTGGGAACCAGGCTGGAATTTAGTACAGCATTTCACCCACAGACAGATGGACAGACCGAGAGAGTCAACCAGATTTTGGAGGACATGTTGAGAGCTTGTGCGCTAGATTATGGATCAAGTTGGGACGACAATTTGCCATATGCGGAGTTTTCGTATAACAACAGTTATCAAACCAGTTTGAAGATGGCCCCTTTCGAAGCTTTGTACGGAAGGAGGTGTAGAACGCCGTTGTTATGGGACGAAGTTGGAGACCGTCAGTTGTTTGGACCAGATTTGATTAAGGAGTCTGAACAGAAAGTGAAGTTGATTCGCGATAGGCTCAAGGTAGCCCAGTCCAGGCAGAAGAGTTATGCTGATTCTAAACGCAAGGAGATAGTTCACGAAATCGGAGACAGAGTGTATCTTCGAGTATCACCACTTCGAGGAGTGAAGCGCTTTGGAGTTAAGGGAAAGTTAGCACCCCGTTTTATTGGACCATACAGAGTGTTGGAACGTATGGGAGAAGTTGCTTACAAGCTGGAATTGCCCGAAGGATTGTCTGAAGTACATGATGTATTTCACGTTTCGCAGTTGAAGAAGTGCCACGCAGAGATGGCTGAGATACCACTGAGAGATACTGTGCCACTAGAAGCGATTCAGTTGGAAAGTGATTTGACCTATGAGGAGAAGCCAGTTAAGATTCTCGAGTATGCCAGCCGAGTTACCCGCAGCAAGGTTATCAAGTTTTGCAAAGTTCAGTGGAGTCACCACACCGAAGATGAGGCCACCTGGGAGCGAGAGGAAGATCTACGGAAAAACCACTCCCACCTATTTTCTAGCCAACCCGAATCTCGAGGGCGAGATTCATCTTAAGGGGGGTAGGTTTGTAACATCCCAAATTTTCAATTTGGAATGTTATACATAGATCATCATTTGCATATCATGTTTTGTGCATTTTGACAAATCCTCGATAAATCCTAAGCAACTCCAGGACCCTCGGAGAGAGTTGGGGATTTTCTTGAATTTTCTAATTTGATTTTCCAACGAGGATTTTGGTTTTTGATTATTTTTCTCTCCGGAAGAATATTTCATTTTAAAATAAACGAGAGGAGAAAATATGACTTCTCCAAAAACATTGAAATACTGGAGGAAAAATGTTAAAAACATTATTTGGAATTTATTGGATTTTATTTGCAATTTTTATTGCATTTAAAAATATGCATGTTTTCAAAATATTTATTTTTGATTTTAAAAATGTTCACCCTATTCCAGATTTTCTAACAAAACGGGGAAAATTTATCTCGTATTTTTCAGATTTTTATTTATTTTTCTACGCAATATTTTCCGCGGAACATATTTAAAAAAAAATATATATATATATATACGCGCTTGCCCGACTGGGCCGAGGCCCAGCCGAAGCCAGGCCCGCCCGCCCGTGCTCTCCTTCTTCCCCACGCCGCCGGAGTCCGCCGGGAGCACGAAGCCGCCGCCGCCTCGGGCTTTGCCCCTTCCCCAAGCCCTCTAGCCCCCCTCCTACCTATATATATAGCCCCCCCCTCCGTTTTCGCCGCCACCATCGCCGGAGCCGCCGCCGCCGCCCCGCATCTAGCCGCCCGCCGCCGCCCGCCGTTCTTCTCGCCCCTCGCCGCCGGGAGCGCCGGAGCCCCGCACCCTCGCCTGCCGGAGCCGCCGCCCGAGCCCCGCTGCCCCGCCGCCGACCCCGCCCACCGGAGCCCCTCGCCGGAGCGAGCCCCGTCGAGGTACTGCCGTTCGTGTTGACCGGTTTTTCTGAAAAATAAACCTTTTGTTTTAAAAAAAAACTCTAGATCGGTTTTTTTCCGGTTTTATTACTTTGCGAGCGTTCACCGAACCGTTCGTTTTAACGAACGGGTTCGTCGGTTTTTCTCTGTTAACGAACGTCCGTTATTTAACCGTTCGTCCGTTTTTCTTTTTCGACGGATTTCTCGTTATTTTCTCAGGTTCGATTTCTGATCGAAACTTCGAATCTGTTTAACTTTTTGCTCGTTTATCGGAATCAGGTGATTCAAGCGCCTAGAGTTTCATCTCGAAATTCTCTTTCCGTTTAACCTACTCAAACAAGTTTTTGCTACAGTAAAATTTGACCTAGATCCAGATTAGCAAACGAAGTTTCTTTCTTCCGCCGTTTGACTTTCGTTGCTTCTTTCGAGTTGATTCTTTTTGCAAACCGGAGTTCTTAAGTTTAACTTTCTGGTTGGATCTTTCATTCGAGTTTTACGTGTGCATTAGCTGAGTACTGATTGTATGCTTGTTTGTTTGCGATAGAATACCCGGAGTGTGCCGCTTGTTACTTCGACTCGCTAGGTTTTGCGGATCATCAGCAAGGCAAGTAACACTTTGATCATACCCCGTTCATACCCAGTTTTATTGCATTAGATCTATTTTCCCAAACACATTGCATGATTAGGATCTAATTAAACTGTGGGTATTGGGATGTAGTTGAGGTAGTACCTATTACCTGTTTACTATCAAACCCTTGGGAGTTACTTCTACGTTGCTTTTATTATTGCCATGCTATGCGTAGACGTGGTTTGGGTTTGAGAGATATTCATGACAGATGTGAGTGTTTAATAATGGTTCAACTTAAGGTGGCAACTAAAACTCACATCTGGGTGGATTGAGGCACCTGGAGAACCCAGTGTTGTCTGTATGTATAAGGTCCGCCACCCAGGCTCAAAGGGATCATAAGATTATTCATGCTAGAAACTTCCATGTGCAGCCGCAAGCTATTATGGGCTCTAGCATAGCTGAGTAGGTTACAGGATCTCTTGAAGAGGTGGACTAGCAGATGTAGGGGAAAGTAGGTGTACCGGTCCATCCAGAGTAGAGAGTGACTGTTTCTGAAAGACTGTGTCTCGGTCATCCGTTTCTCAAACATCATGCAGTGCGAGAATCAAGCGGAGGCGATCGAGTCTTGTGGGAAAAGTGCACAAACCTCTGCAGAGTGTACAAACTGATCATGATTAGCCGTGTCCCCGGTTATGGACAACTTGAGTATCTAGTACCTGGATTATCATTTGAATCTCATCACCGTGATACTTATAATTAATTTTGTTGGGTTAATGATGTTACTTAATTGGGATTGAGTTGGAGGTACCTTCTCAATGTTTCAACCACCAAGATAGTTAAATAAAATTTATTCCTTTTGAAGTAGGATAAAATTGGCTTTTCGCAAAAACTGTAACCATAGAGCTTTCCACCAGCCACATATGCATATAGTATAGCATTATAATTGTTCATGGTTCTCTATGTGTTGCTTTGCCAGCATATTCTATGTGCTGACCCGTTTTCGGGCTGCAACGTTTCATGTTGCAGACTTTTCAGACGACGAGTAAGGTGCCTTAGGTCCTGGTCTTATACTCAGTGATGCCGCTGGAGTTGATGGACTCACTTATCTTCCAAGTCTTCCGCTGTTATCGTTTTTAGATGGCCTTAAGCCATGTTTTCATACTTAATCTCTTTGGAGATGTTCGATGTAATAAGTGTGTGATTGCCACCCTGTTATAAATCCTCCATTTGTACTGTGCGTGTCAGCATTACTGATCCAGGGATGACACTGGTGCACAGCAGCACAGGCCATTTGAGGTCTGGTCGCTACACATAAAATGCCTAGAAAACCCAGTTAATGTAAGAAAATGTCCAAAGGAACCCCAAAACAATTCCATAATTTAACACAACACTCCTGTTTTTTTATGTTGACACTAGAAAATTTTTGAAAGCAATAAGAGGCAACGGATATCGTTTCGTACCCAACGGAGCGATGTTCGCTACCGAAACCATCAGGCTTGTTGTAAGAAGCTCTAGTTTGTCAGAAGCTTATGCCCAAACCTGTGCCAAATGGGACACATTTTTCCCATGGCATGTTGATGCCTCTCCATTATAGCATGCCAAGTTTCATTAATTTCAGACGAGTTCTGGATTTACTAGAATTCAGAAACCAGGTATCTCAATGTTTGCGGCCGGGTGACAGTTGCAAGGTGTTTGAAATTCATTCCCGTTTCTTGCATGGGACATAAGCATGCACCCAAGGACACAGATTTGATTTTTCAACCAATTTATATGCACTAGAGCATGTGCATGTGGTTATAACGTGAATTATGCACATAAAATGCCTAGAAAACCTAGCTAACATAAAAAATGTCCAGAGAAACCCCGAAAAATTCCATAATTTAACACAACACTCCTGTTGTTCTATGTTGACACTAGAAATTTTTTGAAAGCAATAAGAAGCAATAAGTTTCATGAATTTCAAATGAGTTTTGGATTTACTAGAATTTAAAACCAGGTATCTCAAAGTTAGCGGCCGAGTGACGGTGGCAGGGAGATTGAAATTCATTCCCATTTCTTGCATGGGAGCTAAGCATGCACCCAAGGACATAGTTTGATTTTTCAACAAATTTATATGCACTTGAGCATGTGCATGCAGTTCAAATTTGAATTATGCACATAAAATGCCTAGAAATCCTAGTTAATGTATAAAAATGTCCAAACGAACCCCGAAAAATTCCATAATTTAATAGAATACTCATGTTGTTCTATGTTGACACTATAAAATTTTTGAAAGCAATAAGAGGCAACGGATAACCTTTCGTCCCCAAAGGTCGCACGTTCCCTACCGAAACCATCAGGCTTGTTGTGAGAAGCTCTGGTTTGTGAGAAGCTTATGCCCAAACCTGCCCCAAGTGGGACAAAAATTTACCACGGCATGTTGATGCCACTCCATGATAGCATGCCAAGTTTCATGAGTTTTAAACAAGTTTTGGATTTACTAGACTTTAAAAACCAGGTATCTCAATGTTCACGGCCTAGTGACGGTGCCCTGGTGTTTGAAATCGATTCCCGTTTCTTGCATGGGACATAAGCATGCACCCAAGGACACAGATTTGATTTTTCAATCAATTTATAGGCACTCGAGCATGTGCATGTAGTTCAAATATGAATTATGCACACAAAATGCGTAGAAAACCCAGTTAATGTAAAAAAATGTCTAAAGGAACCCCGAAAAATTCCATAATTTAACACAACACTCCTGTTGTTCTATGTTGACACTAGAAAAAATTTGAAAGCAATAAGAGGCAACGGATCTCGTTTCGTCCCCAAAGGTGGCACGTTCCCTACCGACATCATCAGGCTTGTTGAGAGAAGCTCTGGTTTGTGAGAAGCTTATGCCCAAACCTTTCCCAAATGGGACAAAAAAATTACCACATCATGTTGGTGCCGCTCCATGATAGGATGCCATGTTTCATGAATTTCAGATGAGTTTTGGATTTACTAGACTTTAAAAACTAGGTATCTCAATGTTTGCGGCTGAGTGACGGTGCCCTGGTGTTTGAAATACATTCTCATTTCTTGCATGGGACCTAAGCATGCACCCAAGGACACAGATTTGAGTTTTCAACCAATTTATATGCACTTGAGCATGTGCATGTAGTTCAAATTTGAATTGTGCACATAAATTGCCTAGAAAACCCAGTTAATGTATAAAAATGCCCAAATGAACCCCGAAAAATTCCAAAATTAAACACAACACTCCTGTTGTTCTATGTTGACACTAGAAAAGTTTTGAAAGCAATAAGAGGCAACAGATATCCCTTTGTCCCCAAAGGTGGCACGTTCCCTTCCGAAACCATCGGGCTTGTTGTGAGAATCTCTGGTTTGTGGGAAGCTTATGCCCAAACCTGTGCCAAATGGGACACATTTTTTCCATGGCATGTTGATGCCTCTCCATTATAGCATGCCAAGTTTCATTAATTTCAGACGAGTTCTGGATTTACTAGAATTTAGAAACCAGGTATCTCAATGTTTGCGGCCGGGTGACAGTTGCAAGGTGTTTGAAATTCATTCCCGTTTCTTGCATGGGACCTAAGCATGCACCCAAGGACACATATTTGATTTTTCAACCAATTTATATGCACTAGAGCATGTGCATGTGGTTATAACGTGAATTATGCACATAAAATGCCTAGAAAACCTAGTTAACATAAAAAATGTCCATAGAAACCCCGAAAAATTCCATATTTTAACACAACACTCCTGTTGTTCTATGTTGACACTAGAAATTTTTTGAAAGCAATAAGAAGCAATAAGTTTCATGAATTTCAAACGAGTTTTGGATTTACTAGAATTTAAAACCAGGTATCTCAAAGTTAGCGGCCGAGTGACGGTGGCAGGGAGATTGAAATTCATTCCCATTTCTTGCATGGGAGCTAAGCATGCACCCAAGGACATAGTTTGATTTTTCAACAAATTTATATGCACTTGAGCATGTGCATGCAGTTCAAATTTGAATTATGCACATAAAATGCCTAGAAATCCTAGTTAATGTATAAAAATGTCCAAACGAACCCCGAAAAATTCCATAATTTAATAGAATACTCATGTTGTTCTATGTTGACACTATAAAATTTTTGAAAGCAATAAGAGGCAACGGATAACCTTTCGTCCCCAAAGGTCGCACGTTCCCTACCGAAACCATCAGGCTTGTTGTGAGAAGCTCTGGTTTGTGAGAAGCTTATGCCCAAACCTGCCCCAAGTGGGACAAAAATTTACCACGGCATGTTGATGCCACTCCATGATAGCATGCCAAGTTTCATGAGTTTTAAACAAGTTTTGGATTTACTAGACTTTAAAAACCAGGTATCTCAATGTTCACGGCCGAGTGACGGTGCCCTGGTGTTTGAAATCGATTCCCGTTTCTTGCATGGGACATAAGCATGCACCCAAGGACACAGATTTGATTTTTCAATCAATTTATAGGCACTCGAGCATGTGCATGTAGTTCAAATATGAATTATGCACATAAAATACGTAGAAAACCCAGTTAATGTAAAAAAATGTCTAAAGGAACCCCGAAAAATTCCATAATTTAACACAACACTCCTGTTGTTCTATGTTGACACTAGAAAAAATTTGAAAGCAATAAGAGGCAACGGATCTCGTTTCGTCCCCAAAGGTGGCACGTTCCCTACCGACATCATCAGGCTTGTTGAGAGAAGCTCTGGTTTGTGAGAAGCTTATGCCCAAACCTTACCCAAATGGGACAAAAAAATTACCACATCATGTTGGTGCCGCTCCATGATAGGATGCCATGTTTCATGAATTTCAGATGAGTTTTGGATTTACTAGACTTTAAAAACTAGGTATCTCAATGTTTGCGGCTGAGTGACGGTGCCCTGGTGTTTGAAATACATTCTCATTTCTTGCATGGGACCTAAGCATGCACCCAAGGACACATATTTGATTTTTCAACCAATTTATATGCACTGGAGCATGTGCATGTAGTTCAAATTTGAATTATGCACATAAAATGCCTAGAAGACCCAGTTAATGTATAAAAATGTCCAAACGAACCCCGAAAAATTCCAAAATTTAACACAACACTCCTGTTGTTCTATGTTGACACTAGAAAAGTTTTGAAAGCAATAAGAGGCAACAGATATCGTTTTGTCTCCAAAGGTGGCACGTTCCCTACCGAAACCATCGGGCTTGTCGTGGGAAGCTCTGGTTTGTGAGAAGCTTCTACCCAAACCTACCCCAAATGGGACAAATTTTTAACACGGCATGTTGATGCCCCTCCATGATAGCATGTCAAGTTTCATTAATTTCAGATGAATTTTGGATTTACTAGAATGTAAAAACTAGGTATCTGAATGTTTGCGGCTGGTTGATGGTGGCAGGGTGTTTAAATTCATCCCCGTTTCTTGCATGGGACCTAACCATGCACCCAAGGACACAGATTTGGTTTTTCAACCAATTTATATGCAGTGGAGCATGTGCATGTAGTTCAAATTGGAATTATGCACGAAAAATGCCTAGAAAACCCAGTTAATGTAAGAAAATGTCCAAAGGAACCCCGAAAAATTCCATAAATTAACACAACACTCCTATTGTTCTATGTTGACACTAGAAATTTTTTGAAAGCAATAAGAAGCAATAAGTTAATGTCCAAACGAACCCCGAAAAATTCCATAATTTAATAGAATACTCATGTTGTTCTATGTTGACACTATAAAATTTTTGAACGCAATAAGAGGCAACATATATCATTTCGTACCCAACGGAGGGACGTTCTCTACCGAAACCATCACGCTTGTTGTGAGAAGCTCTGGCTTGTGAGAGGCTTATGCCCAAACCTGCCCCAAATGGGACATTTTTTTTACCACGGCATGTTGATTCCGCTCCATGATAGCATGCCAAGTTTCATGAATTTCAGACGAGTTTTGGATTTACTAGAATTTAAAAACCAGGTATCTCAATGTTTGCGGCCGAGTGATAGTGGCAGGGTGTTTGAAATTCATTCCCATTTCTTGCATGGGACCTAAGCATGCACCCAAGGACACATATTTGGTTTTTCAACCAATTTAAATGCACTGGAGCATGTGCATGTAGTTCAAATTTGAATTATGCACATAAAATGCCTAGAGAACCCAGTTAATGTATAAAAATGTCAAAACGAACCCCGAAAATTTTGATAATTTAATAGAATACTCCTGTTGTTCTATGTTGACACTCGAAAACTTTTGAAAGCAATAAGAGGCAACGGATATCATTTCGTCCCAAAAGGTGGCACGTTTCCTACCGAAACCATCAAACTTGTTGTGAGAAGCTTATACCCAAACCTGACCCAAATGGGACCAAAATTCTACCATGGCATGTTGATGCCGCTCCATGATAGCATGCCAAGTTTCATGAATTTCAGACGAGTTTTGGATTTACTAGAATTTCAAAAGCAGGTACCTCAATGTTTGTCGGAGAGCCACGGTGCCGTGGTGTCCAAAATTCATCCCCATTTCTTAAATGGGACATTAGCATAAACCCATGGACACATATATGATTTTACAACCCATGCTGGTGCACCGGAGCATGTGCATGTAGTTTAATTTTGAATTGTGCACCTGAAATGGCTAGAAAACCAATTTAATGTATAAAGTGTCGAAATGAACCCTAAATAATTCCAATTTTTTTACGACACACATACAGTTGCATGTTCACTTTAGATAAAAGTTCTAGCAATTCAAACACCGTCCATTACTGTGGTGACCCCATCATCTAATTCAAATCAAGATGAAAAATCAAGTAGATCCCACATAGTTTATTATCACCAATCATGTGAGATGCAGTACAAAATATCCTAGAGTACCGTCAGTGTATAGTACGCCTATGGCTTACCCAAGAAGGTGCGTCGGCTATAGTCCACAGCCGGCGTGTCAAGCACACTAGCTCGCTCCCCAAATATCATTTCACTGTTCAATCGTCGTCGGTGAAAGATGGGGACGTGGACCCGCGTCGTGAGGGCAACTTCGGTGGCCCACTCCGCAGAGAGCGTGGTCGCAGCCACCATGAGCGTGCTAACAGGGTGCATGAGCGCGGCCGCAATCTGCGACCGGGCAGCCAGGGCAGCCCAAACGGCCATCGTTGCTTCAAAGGTGGCGGCAGCAACATCTGCCTCGGGGATAGCAACTGGCGAGAGCGGCACAACATTTGTCCATTCTGCAGCGGCGGCCTTAGCCCTAATGGAGGCTGCCCACGACCATGTCGAGGCCGCCCATGCCCAGCTCGTGGCGGTCACCACACAAATCAAATGAAGCTTCTCCGACAACGGCCGGCAACCCACGGACGAAGAGTTGGCAATCGCCGAGAGCGTTCGAGCAGCCGTCCGTTCCTCCGCCGCATACCTTGCCACGACGGAGCCCGTCCAAGCCCAGATCGCAGCCGCCCACGCCCAGCTCGTGGCGGCCTTTTCCAAAGAGATGGCGGACGCAGATGGCGAGATGCTTGCCGAGTATGGTGCGATGGATGCCATGGAGCCACTTCCCCAGGAGACCGTTGGGCACGAGCTGGATATGGAGGCGGCGGCGGAAATCGACGAGCACCAGCCGTGGTAGTACTCTTTGTTTTGTTTAATGAAGAGTGACGGTCTTTAATTTGTTAGAGTAATGTTTAGGTCAGCTAGCTCTGTTTAATTGCTGAACTTGCTCGATTAAGAAGTGTGGGTGTGTTGTAGTCTCCTTTGTGTACCCAAATTATGCAATGACGTGGATGACCACTGTAACCAAGGAAATTCGAACCAAAATCTTTTACATTCAAACTCATCACACACGGGTTAAGCTATCTGAATCGTTTGTGATGTTCACATATCGTGTCTAATGAAACTTTGCGCGCCAGTTTTTTCGCTCAACCGATTCCAAATTTCCGGCTTCTTCGGAAATATCTACCTCCTCGCCCCACCCCCTTACCGAAAGCCACATTTCCCCTATTTCCGCCTTCCTTTCCAAGTTGAAACCTTCACTCCTGGCTTACAGCGCCGCCTCCTCACCGGCGACCCTCCTTCACACTGCTCGACCTCGTCTATCCAGGCAGGTAATCCACACCCGACCCCCATCCTCCTCCTCCCTCCACATCCCACATGCCCAGACTGTAGACGCGACACCTTCCACCCAAATCACCGACCCCTCCACCAAATAAGCGCCGCCCTAAGCCATGGTCCACGCAGTATAGCCAGGATCTCAAGGAGCATTTGGCAGTGGAGAAGCAAATCTCGGCCGCACGCACGGATGAGGTCGTGACGGCTGCCATTCGTGCCGACCCCCAGATCTTGGAGGAGCACCTTGCCATTTGCTAGCTACGCCGGTTAAGCATGCTCGGTTTAGTCGTTGCGTGTGCTGCTCCTGCCTTTCCTTAACAAATTCTAGTGCATTATGCTATCTAATTTTACCATGCAATTTGTTGCTCTAGTGTATATGTTCTATATGTTGTGCAGTGTGGTGCTCACTTATTAACTATTTAGTTAATTAGTTGTCATTTTCAGTTAACTGTTTGGTTCAATTCTGTAAATGTGATGTTCAATTCTTTCGGCTGCAATTTTGTATTGTCTTCCATGTGAGAAATAAATCGAATTCATCTTTACAGAATACATGAGAAACGAATACAATTGCTATATTTCCAAGTTGTCAAGCATACTTGGTTTGGTTATACATTGTGCAACGTGGTGCTCAGTTAACGTTTGGTTCATTTGTTGTGGTGTTTAGTTAACAGTTTGGTTCAATTCTGCAATGCGATGTTCAATAGTTGTGGGTGCATTCTGTTATTGTATACCATGTGAGAAGTAGATCGAATTTGGCGGTACTAAATACATGAGAAACAAATACAATTGCTATATTTCCAAGTTGTTAAGCATGCTTGGTTTGGTTAACTGTCTGATGTTCTATTAGGAGTATGTTATATTGTGCAATGTGTGCTCACTTAACATTTGGTTCATTTGTTGTGGTGTTTAGTTAACTGTTTGGTTAAATTCTGCAATGCGATGTTCAATTGTTGTGGGTGCATTCTGTTATTGTATACCATGTGAGGAATACATTGAATTTGGTTGTACGGAATACATGAGAAACAAATGCAATTGTTATATTTCCAAGTTGTTAAGCATGCTTGGTTCGGCTAACTGTCTGATCTTCTATTAGGAGTATGTTATATTGTGCAATGTGGTGCTCAGTTAATGTTTGGTTCATTTGTTGTGGTGTTTAGTTAACTACTTGGTTCAATTCTGCAATGTGATGTCCAATTGTCATTGGTAGAATTTCATATTGTTTTGCATGTGAGGAATAAATCGAATTTGGCTGCACTTAATACCTGAGAAACATATACAAGTGCTATATTTCCTAGTTCTTAATCATGCTTTGTTTGGATAAATGGGTTTTCCATGTGGCTTGAATTAATCTGATGAATCTGCAATGTGCTTATTTTTCATCAACATATTTTACTTATAGCATGTGAACCCTTACTTAACCTGATGACTAACTACCTTATATGTGTTGCAGGGAAACAATGGGAAGCACTAAGGTTTACAATCAAGGTTAGCACGTGCATGGTCCGTTGTCTAATAGCACATTATTGTGCAATTGCAGGAACCGTTCAAATATTTAGGTTTTTAACAATTTGGTCTTCCACATGTAGTTCCTGCTGTGAGAGGTTTTGACCCACTGTTCGACCCTTTTTGCATATGGGGAAATGAGTTGTCCATGAATATCAATCAAGTCAAGAAACTCAGAAATCTTGTTAGGATAAAGAAATTAGCGACAAAAAACAACAAGATCTTTGTTTGCGCAATGAAGAAGACATCATTTAACTACAACATGGTATTAACTATTATAAATTGCCTTTTTTAGCACATCCTTATTTTCAGGCCTTTCCAAAGCAGTTCACTGATGATTACCTCTCAAAGCACCTATATGGTCAGGAGGCGAGGAAGGTATTCATACAACACTCACGGTTCAATATTGAAGTGTTCCTGAAGAGGATGAAGGATGGACGGTCAATCATCCACAGGCACTGGCCTAAAGTTGCAATGACCTTCAACATGAATGAAGGCTCAATATTTGCCTTCCACTTCAGCAGTTTTCCAGATGAGATGCATCTTTTTATGTACCATCTATGATGCTAATTTCGAAAGGTTATAGATGTTGCATGTGGAACTTGGTGTTGGTGCAGTTGTGTAATGGGCTAGCTGAGTGCTGAAGCTATATCATGTTGTACTCTGATGTATTTCAATTATGAAATCGTGCTTCCTTAATATGGAAATGAAATATATTATGTGCTTAATATGAATGTAAATTAGATTAATAAATGGATTACTAATAATAGGGCAATTTTCCTGCTAATGGCCAATTAGCCTGCTAATTGGGTTTTTCTATTGCAAACGGTTATTCAGAAAACACCGTGGGCGATGACCTCAGGCAACGCACACAGTTTCTAGGATAAACCGTGTTGGATCAATGAACAATCACACACGGCATTCTCTTCAAAACTGTTTGCGTTAGGCCACCTTGCACAAACGTTTACCACATATAAACTGTGTGTGATTGACAACCTTTGCCACACAGTTTCTTCTATGCACCATTTGTGATGCATTCAATAACACAAATGATAAGATTGTTAGTGTCGTGTGCAAGGGCAACGTTATCACAAACAATTTAACGGGGAAAATTGTGTGCGATGTACCTACGAACGGAAACGTTTTCCTTGGAGGGACTGTGTGGGACGTATATACGGACGGAAACATTTAGGGGGACTGACTATGTGGGATGTACTTACGACCGGAAACAATTTCGCCTATATAATTTTATTTTTTGAGCACTACTGTACGTATAAGCGTATTTGATCGCTCGCCGATCGCACATGACCTCATTTTGCCGAGCGTGTGTGCCAGGAGGGCATATCCCCGACGGTTTCTGGGTCGTGTGGGAAGGACCCCCCTATCGCCCACATTCACTTGGTGACGGTTCCAAATGCCATCGCGGAAAGGGGTGAAAAACCGTTTGTATAGCACCTTGTTGTACTAGTGTGTTGTGATGTGATATGGTCAAGACATGATGAGATATACGTTATTGCATGAGATGATCATGTTTTGTAAGTTATCGGCAACCGGCAGGACCCTTATGGTTGTCTCTTTATTGTATGAAATGCAAACGCCATGTAATTGCTTTAGTTTATCACTATGCGTTAGCGATAGTTGTAGAAGGAATAGTTGGCGAGATGACCATGACGCAACGATGGAGATCAAGGTGTTGAGCCGACAATGCTTTGGAGATGGAGATCAAAGCACAAGATGATGATGGCCATATCATGTCACATATTTGATTACATGTGATGTTTATTGTTTATGCATCTTATTTTGCTTAGTACGGCGGTAGCATTGTAAGATGATCCCTTCACTAAATTTCAAGGTAAAAGTGTTCTCCCTAAGTATGCACCATTGCTACAGTTTGTCGTGTTGAGACACCACGTGATGATCGGGTGTGATAGACTCTACGTTCACATACAACTGGTGCAAGACAGTTTTGCACATGCGGAATACTTAGGTTAAACTTGACGAGCCTAGCATGTACAGACATGGCCTCGGAACACTGGAGACCCAAAGGTCGAACGTGAATCATATAGTAGATATGTTCAACATAGAGATGTTCACCATTGATGACTACCCCATCTCACGTGATGATCGGACATGGGTTGGTTGATTTGGATCACGTATCACTTAGATGACTTGATGGATGTCTATTTAAGTGGGAGTTAGTAATTTGATTAACTGAACTTAATTTATCATGAACTTAGTCTTAATAGTTTTTGCATACCTATGTTGTAGATCAATAGCTCGCGATATAGCTCCCCTATATTTTTGATATGTTCCTAGAGAAAACTAAGTTGAAAGATGATAGTAGCAATGATGCGGACTTGGTCTATGATCTGAGGATTATCCTCATTGTTGCAAAGAAGAATTATGTCCTTGATGCACCGCTAGGTGACAAACCTGTTGCAGGAGCAGATGCAGACGTTATGAACGTTTTACAAGCTCGTCGATATGATGACTACTCGATAGTTTAGTGCACCATACTTTACGGCTTAGAACCGGGACTTCAAAAATGTTTTGGATGCCACGAAGCATAAGATGTTCCAAGAGCTGAAAATTGGTATTTCAGGTTCATGCCCGTGTCAAGAGGTATGAGACCTCTGACAAGTACTTTTCCTACAAGATGGAGGAGAATAGCTCAGCCAGTGAGCATGTACTCAGAATGTCTGGGTACTACAATCGCTTGAATCAAGTGGGAGTTAATCTTCTAGATAAGATAGTGATTGACAGATGGTGGTGCAACAAACCCTGGGTCTGTTGCCCTGACTGTGCACAAGCACAAGAGCAAGATTGAAGCGCCAGCCCAAGCAAGAGTTCAAAGGATCAAGAGATTCGAAGAACCAACATGCAGCTCAGTAAGACTAAGGCCAAGCCAGAGGAGCAAGTTATCGCCAAGAGAAGGGCCTCCCTTGCCGGGAAGGCGAGCCCGGCAAGGGGCGAGCCCACCCCTAGACGCAGGCGCCTGAGGCGCCCCGGCAGGGCCTGCCAGGGCTCGCGGAGGAAAACCACTCCACCAACCACTCATCCACGACCCACGTCGTCGATCTGTGCGGTGTCAAGCCGCAAGATGATTAAGTGGCAGCCATTCGCCACATGGCAGCCATTTCCTACAGAAGAAACACACATATGACACCCGTCCTACGACGTGTCAAGAGAAGAAGAGCGGAGCTGGCAAGATAGCCCGACAAGCCTTATCGGGCAACCAGCGACGTGACCTAACGGTGCATTTATGCGCCCTGTCAGCCCGCAGAGTTAGGTATGATAGTACTGTTTGCTATCATATCAGTGCATAATGACTACTTGGCCATTGTGGTGACCCCTTGGTCTATAAAAGGAGGCCCATGGCACCCGTAGGAAGGGTTGAAAGTTGATGAACCCACACCCCCGTACGCGCGTAGTCGCTACAGCCCTAAGGCAACCCCTGCCGTGCAAGTGTACTACGTTTTGCCACCACCATTCCACCATCAATCCACCAAAGCAGGAGTAGGGTTTACGCCTCGCGGCAGTCCGGACCTAGGTAAATTGCTTGTGTGCTCTCTGCCGTGCTGTCGTACGCTGGTCTGCTCTTTATGCAACACGACGTCCCCCTGCCGAACCAGCAAGGCGCCTCCTGGTCCCATAGGTGGTCGTGGATATCCCGCGACATCTTTGGCGCGCCAGGTAGGGGGCTCGCTTGCGCGAACCTGAAAGTGTGCGCAATGCGTCATCTTGATCACCATCTCCATCTTCGATGATGCCATCAACCATGGTGCCCAAGAAGAAGAAGTCTGCCTCTAATACCGCGGGGGATGCGGAGGCAAGCGAGGACGTGGACGCTGCTGGGGACGTAGCTGGAGTAGGTGGCGCCATCACCACTTCCCCCGCGGCCGCCATGGAGGTAGGATGTACCAGAGGAGAACAACATCAGCAGTGCCTCGACGGTCATGCTCCGCAAGGTGCGGGCGAGGGGGTCACTCCGTCCGCACCCCCTCCTCCCACCGATGGGCATAGCCGCAGCAACGGCGCTCGGTCCAGGATAAACCATCGCCCTCCTCCCGCCCCCACCATGGGAGCGACAGCGGTGCATGCGCCTCCTCCCGGACGAGCCAACCAGACCGCTGCGCTGGACGGAGCCGCTGACCTTCGAGCACCACCACCGCGCAACCCTGCTGCCCAGGTGGTCGTCCCGCCGCAGCGTGGGCGTGGCACCGCCGCCACCGCTGGCACCGTCAGGAGCCAGGCGACGGTGCGGTCAACGTCATCGACATCTATGCCAACCACAGCCATAGAGGCTATGGCGCGAACTCAGCTGCTATTGAGGTTTCCGCCGGCAGCCGAGTAGATGGATGAATGGCGTGCTACCATCCAGAGCCTGCTCGGTTTCACCGAAGCTGGGGGCTCACTACGAGCTGTCCCACCGCAACCTCCCCAAGGAACAGCAACCGCCCGTACTACTGGCTGAACGGAGGGGCCATCCCCACGGTGCAGTCCCCACCATGGCAGCCGGAGCGGGCGCAGCAGAATCAAGACCCCGACGACGTATCGATGGCTTCTTCTGATCCTCGAGCATGTCCAAGCCAACGTCGAGCCCCGGAGGATAGGAGGCTGGGAGACACGTGCGTCGTCGTAGATCGACGCTGCGACAATCTCCGCCAGACCGATGGGTCCGACGGCTTCAACATCGATGAGCCTGCGCTCGATGTTGGCAGCTGCCTACCTTTCGAGGTCGGCTGCCCTGCCTTTACATGAGAGCTGCGACAAGTCCGTTGGCCGTCCGTTCACACGTTCAAGCCAAAGATACCAGAGAAGCACGACAGGAGGCTGAACCCGGCAGAGTTCCTGAGCATCTACACCATCGCTGTTCAGGCTGGCGGGGGAAGAGATGACAAGGTGTTCCCCAACTACTTCCCTTTGGCCCTCAAGTCCAATGTGAGGTCTTGGCTGATGCACCTGTCGGAGAACTCCATTTGGTCATGGGAACACCTATGCCACAGGTTCATCGGTGCCTTCGCCGGTGGCCACCAAGAGCCCGGCAGGCCCAGCGACCTGCAGCTTCTCCAGCAGAAGGAAGGAGAAACTCTCCGTAAGTATTTACAGATATTCAGTAAAGTTCATAGAAATATTCCAAATATCCATCCGGCAGCCCTTATAGCAGCTTTCCAGACCAATGTGCGCAACCGTCACATTCGTTCCAAGCTGAAAGGGCGGTTGCCCAAGACAGTGAAGGAGCTATACACACTGGTGGATAAGTGTGCTCGGATGGAGGAAGGAAGGAAGTTGCTCGGAGAGGAAGATTGCATCAACGTTGATTCAGAGGATCAGGATGAATCAACCAGTCAGAGAAAGAGCAAGAAGCATAGTGAGAGGCCAAGAGATAAGGCAGTGATGACTGTGGAAGGTTCGGGCACACCCAGTACCGGCAAGAAGACCAAGGCTGAGGCCCCTGGCAAGGAAGCTGCCGCTTGCACTGCCTGTCGGGAAGCCACTAGCGCCGAGAAAGCTGGGAAAGGTGATGGGCCGTACTTCAAGATCCATCGGACCAAGGGCCATGATCTTCAGGAGTGTTACCAGGTTGAGGAGCTTGTCAAGAAGTAGAGGGCAGAATATGATAAGCGTGACAAGGAGAGAGGTTAGAATGCTGCTGGCGGTAAGGGCTGAGGCGGTGAAGCAAATTGCCCCACCAAGCCCTTTCGGAACCAAGGAAAGCCCGCCAGGGGTCAAGAGAAAGAGATATGTGGTGATGTGAGTTATAGAGGGGATGAAGAGGAAACCAGTGAGCATGAGTTTCAGAAGGCCACTGACGCCCTATGGACTACTGAACCTCGTAGCTCAAACAAAGCAAGATCCGCACCAGATTGGTACGATAATCCTGTTGTAGTAGTCATGTTACTAAACCAAGGCGAACCTACGAACTATGAAGAAGCTATGATGAGCCCAGATTCCGACAAATGGCTTGAGGCCATTAAATCTGAGATAGGATCCATATATGAGAACAAAGTGTGGACTTTGGTGGACTTGCCCGATGATCGGCAAGCCATAGAGAATAAATGGATCTTCAAGAAGAAGACATATGCTGATGGTAATGTCACCATCTACGAAGCTCTTGTTGCGAAAGGTTTTCGACAAGTTCAAGGGGTTGACTACAATGAGACTTTCTCACCCGTAGCGATGCTTAAGTCTGTCCAAATCATGTTAGCAATTGCCACATTTTATGATTCTGAAATCTCGCAAATGGACGTCAAAACTGCATTCCTTAATGGATATCTTAAAGAAGAGTTGTATATGATGCAATCAGAAGATTTTTCGATCCTAAAGGTGCTAACAAAGAATGCAGGCTCCAACGATCCATCTATGGACTAGTGCAAGCATCTCAGAGTTGGAATGTACGGTTTGATAAGGTGATCAAAGCATATGGTTTTATACAGTCTTATGGTGAAGCCTGTATTTACAAGAAAGTGAGTGGAAGCTGTGTAGCATTTCTAGTATTATATGTAGATGATATATTGTTGATTGGAAATGATATAGAATTTCTGGAAAGCATAAAAGGATACTTGAATAAGAGTTTTTCAATGAAAGACCTTGGTGAAGCTGCTTATATATTGGGCATCAAGATCTATAGAGATAGATCAAGACGCTTAGTAGGATTTTCACAAAGCACATACCTTGACAAAGTTTTGAAGAAGTTCAAAATGGATCAGTCAAAGAAAGGGATCTTGCTTGTGTTACAAGGTGTGAAGTTGAGTAAGACTCAAAACCCGACCACGGCAAGAGATAGAGAGAGAATGAAAGTCATTCCCTATGCCTCAGCCATAGGTTCTATAAAGTACGCCATGCTGTGTACCAGACCTATTGTGTACCTCGCCATGAGTTTGGCAAGGGGGTACAATAGTGATCCAGGAGTAGATCACTGCACAGCGGTCAAAATTATCCTTAGGTACATAAAGAGAACTAAGGAAATGTTTCTCGGTTATGGAGGTGACAAAGAGTCTGTGTAGAGCATTGTAGACAAAGAAATTTGTTAAATGCATACGGATCTGAATATGGCAGACCCGTTGACTAAACTTCTCACACAAGCAAAACATGATCACACCTTAGTACTCTCTGGGTGTTAATCACATGATGATGTGAACTAGATTATTGACTTTAGTAAAACCTTTGGGTGTTGGTCACATGGCGATGTGAACTATGCGTGTTAATCACATGGCGATGTGAACTATTGGTGTTAATCACGTGGCGATGTGAACTAGATTATTGACTCTAGTGCAAGTGGGAGACTGAAGGAAATATGCCCTACAGGAAATAATAAAGTTGTTATTTTATATTTCCTTATTCATGCTAGAATTGTATTGATCGGAAACCTTAATACATGTGTGAATACATAAACAAACACCGTGTCCCTAGTGAGCCTCTAGTAGACTAGCTCGTTGATCAAAGATGGTTAAGGTTTCCTAACCATTGCCATGAGTTGTCATTTGATAATGGGATCAGAATATTAGGACAATGATGTGATGGACAAGACCCATCCATTAGCTTAGCATAATGATCGTTCAGTTTTATTGCTATTGCTTTCTTCATGTCACATACATATTCCTTCGACTATGAGGTTATGCAACTCCCGGATACCGAAGGAATGCCTTGTGTGCTATCAAACTTCACAATGTAACATAGGTGATTATAACCATGCTCTACAGGTATCTCCGAAGGTGTTTGCTGAGTTTGGCATAGATAGAGATTAGGATTTGTCACTCCGAGTATCGGAGAGGTATCTCTGGGCCCTCTCGATACACATCATAAGATTGCAAGAAAATGATTATGGAGTTAGTCACAAGGTGATATATTATGGAACGAGCAAAGAGACTTGCCGGTAACGAGATTGAACTAGGTATGAAGATACAGACGATCGAATATCGGGCAAGTAACATACCGATGGACAAAGGGAATTACGTATGTTGTCATAACGGTTCGACCGATAAAGATCTTCGTAGAATATGTGGGAGCCAATATGGGCATCCAGGTTCTGCTATTGGTTATTGACTGGAGAGGTGTCTCGGTCATGTCTACATAGTTCTCGAACCCGTAGGGTCCGCATGCTTAACGTTTGTTGGCGATATAGTACTATATGAGTTATGTGATTTGGATACCGAATGTTGTTCGGAGTCCCGGATGAGATCACAGACATGACAAGCAGTCTCTAAATGGTCGAGAGTTAAAGATTGATATATAGGACGATGGTACTCGGACGCCGGAAGTGTTTCGGAGGGTACCGGGCACCCGATACTTTTTGCTCGTTTGTCCAAATCCAGCGAAACCAACGCCAAAATCTTAGTCTCGATCCCCTCTGTCCAGATAATCAATTTTAACAAGGTTTTGACTAATTAAAATTTGGATTCAAGCAGATTTACTTTCGAACTTCTTTTGATCATAGTTTGAGTTTCGTAGCTCCGATTTGATTGAGTTTTTTTTGCAAATCGAAGCTCTTCTCTTGAGTTTTCAGTTTGGATCTTTTATTTTGAGTCTTACCTTTGCATCTTAGGCTTTAGTGCTTATGTATGCTATTGTTTGTTCACGATAGAGTTTCCGGAGTGCGAGGCTTGCTACTACGAATCACTAGGTTTTCAGATCGTCAGCAAGGCAAGTAACACTTTGATCATATCCCTTTATTACCCAGTTTTTATGTATTAGTTTCAATGCTCAAACACTGCATGGTTAGGACTTGTTAATGTGTGGGCATTAGGAAGTAGTTGATGAGGTAGAACATATTGTCCTGCATTCAAACCCTGGGTGTTACTACGTTATGTTTATACTGCTATGCTATGCTCGTAGACGTAGATTGGTTTGAGTGTATCCATGAAAGATGTGAGAGATTACTGTTAACTAAGGTTCAACTTAAGGTGGCTACTTTAATACACATCTGGGTGGATTGTTTGAGGCACCCTGGAGCACCCAGTGGTTGTCTGGGCACCTGGAGCAAGCCAGCGTTGTCCTAGGATATCCCGGAGTACCCGTGTGATCATCCTACGGTTTGCCACCCAGGCTCAAAGGGATCATGAGATTATTCATGCTAGAAACTTCCATGTGCAGCCACATGCCATTATGGGCTCTGGCATAGTTGAGTAAGTTGTGGGAATTCTTTCCATGATGGGCTAGCAGATGTAGGGGATTGTAGGTGTACCGGCCTATCTATCGGTTAAGGGGACGTCTTCGGAAAGACTGTGTCTTGGTCATCCGTTTCTCAAACACCATGTAGTGCGAGAAAACCAACGGAGGAGATCGAGTCTTGTGGGAAAAGTGCACGAACCTCTACAGAGTGTACATACTAGTCATGGTTAGCCGTGTCCCCGAGTATGGACATCTTGAGTATCTGGTACTTGAATTATTGATTTGATCTCATCACTTTACTTAAATAATTTGTTGCGTTGTTAATTATGTTTAATTGGGATTGAGTTGGAGGAACCTTCTCAATATTTATCAGCAAACTTTGTAGTTAAATAAAATATATTCCTTTGTTGTAGGGAAAAATAGCTTTTTGCAAATGATAACAATAGAGCCTCCACCAACCATGTATGCATGTAGTGATAGCTGTTACTTGTTCATTGCTCTATAGTGTTATCTTGCCAGCATATTCCATGTGCTGACCTACACAGGCTGCAACGTATTATGTTGCAGAGTTTTCAGACGAAGAGTAAGGTGCGCTAGGTCATTGTCGAACACTCAGCTATGCCGTTGGAGTTGATGGACTCATTACCTTCGAAGCTTCCGCCATTATCTTATTTAGATGTCCTTCAGCCATATTATTGTAATAAGTTCTCTTTTGAGACATTCGATGAAATAAGGGTGTGATTGAACTCTGTTATAAAACCTCATGTACTGTGTGTGTCAGCATTACCGATCCAGGGATGACACTCATGCATAGAGATTTGACTGTCTGAGGTCGGACCACTACTAGAAGGAAATAGGGGAGGGAAAGGGAAGTGTGGAGTAGGACCCCCCTTCCTTCCCTCTCCCCCTCTTTCCTTCCCCCTTCTACTTACAAGCAAGGGGGCGCAGGGCAAGGCAGCAGCCTTAGGGCTGCCGCAAGGTCTCCTGGGGCGCCCTAGGGGCTGCCTCCTCCCTTCCCACCTATATATACATGGGTAGGGTGCGCCACACAAGCACACACAACATTGTCTCAACCGTGTGCAGCGTCTCCGTCCACCATTTACTCCCTTGGTCATATTTTCGTAGTGCTTAGGCGAAGCCTTGCGGAGATCACTTCGCCATCACCATCGCCACGTGGTCGTGCTGACGGAACTCATCATTACCTCAACGTCTTGCTGGATCAAGAAGGCGTGGGACTTCACCGAGCTGAACGTGCGCAGAACGCGGAGGTGCCGTACGTTTGGTACTTGATCGGTTGAAGCGCGAAGAAGTTTGACTACATCAACCGCGTTGTGAAATGCTTCCGCTTACGGTCTACGAGGGTACGTAGACACACTCCCCCCCTCGTTACTATGCATCTCCATGGATAGATCATTGTGTGTGCGCAGATTTTTTTGTTTTCCATGCAACGTTTTCCAACAAGGAATGCATATATTTGCTTGCTGTTAAGCCTGTTATAGCTAGCATATGCCTCTTTTAAAGTTCTTTGATTGTTCGGTTGTTTGTAGTTAGCATATGTCTAGTTTCAAATGCTATCTTTGGTTGTTCGTAGTATGCCTTGTTTATTCCAGTTATTCACAACGTGATGTTCTATATGTGCAAGTATGAATTGTGCAGTTCAATTTCATCAATACCAGTTTCAACAATACCACTATGAATCACTACATTTGGTTACTGCATCTTGTAGTTAACACGTCTTTCCATTTTTATTTAACAATAACCAGTGGACTTAGACCGACACAATACCAGTTTGAATGATTATGTTTGCTTGTTGTTAAATGTTAGGCCTGTTGTAGTTAACACACCTTTCCACTTGTTTTGCTTTACTAGCATGCTTAAACCTACACACCGAAGCTGTCTTGTGGAGATTATTTTGTCTGCCATGGATATATTTGGTTGATGTTTAGCCTGCTGTGCTTAACATGCCTCTCGATGTACCTACATTGGACAATTTTGGGAGCGACTGCTATTTTCCATCGAGGTTAGTTTCATCCCATGGCTTATATATACTCACTATTCAGGATATGTGTAGCTAGTACCATATAGGCCAGGGGCTGATATGGGACTAATCGGTGAATCAGACTTTTAACTGAATATATCTGTAACCCATTTATCGTTAGGTTAACTAGGGCCATATGCAATATATCTGAGGCCACATAGCAACATGCACTTTACTTAATGTCTAAATATGCAATCCTAGTCTACATAGCAATAAGGAAGAGTGTTACCTTAATGTTCTGATGATGATGTCTAGATATACGTAGAAGAGCAGTAGCAACAACAACACAACCTTGTTTGGAGACTCAACTTAGCCAGAGGTTAGAGTTAGTTTCCAGCTCATGACTAACCTTGAACTAACTCCACCCAAAGAGGTGTTTGGATGACAGGGTTAGCTTGACAATAAATGCACTAGGAGAACTAGCTCCAATTAGCACCACTTGGGTGGGATAGTTTTTCTGGGTGGGTTAGATGCAAGTAGCTCAAACTAGCCCTCATGTTTGGATACACTTTAGGGCTATTTGAGCCCAAACTAGCTACAACTAAATCTAACCCATGGATATAGTAGCAGTTAATCAGTCGATAACTCCTTCCGGCCCATAATATAAGATGTTAATTCATCTAATATGTGAGTATATTGGATGTTATAAGATATTATAAAACAGTGTTGTACTACATCATTGTACAATTGTTGTTTAGCTTCTAATATTAACTTGGTGCTTTTAGGTACATATGTCATTGTAAAGATCCGATCTTCGACCCTTTCTGCGTATGGGGCAAAGAGATATTGATGAACCAGCATCAAGTGAGGAAGCTGATAAAGATTTTTTGTAAAATGGGTCAAACGATGGAAATTAAACTATTTGTTTACACTTTATCCAAGACAACAGGGAACTGCATGATGGTAAGTAACAACTCTGCAGCCTTCTTTTTACTGCCCATAATGAGTTGTGTTAGATGACTATGTCTCAATCTTTTTCCTTTGAAGTGGTTCCCAAAGCAGTTTACTCAAGATTACCTCTCAAACTACATGATTGGTGGGCATGCAAAGGTTAAAGTATTTCTACCAGAAAATGATGATTATCTAGATGTTTTCATGAAGACCGTGAAGGATGGACGGTCGACCATCATAAGGGGTTGGACTAGAGTCGTGCGTGCCTTCTGCATGCAGGAGGGCACAATATGGGCATTCCGCTTCACCTTGTTCAGCAACTAGAATGTATTTCGCCTCTTTCTTTACCGTCTTTAATAGTACAAGTATACAATTGTGGTTCATCATTCTTTATTTGGTTCTTTTGTAATTCTTGAACATATGTACCTCATAATCGAATAATGCATTGGTTGTTTGAACCTGATGGATATGAATAAAGCTATAGCATAAATTCAAATTCAAATCCGGTACAATTTGAAAGAGCAACAATTAAATTACGGTGAAATTACGCTCTCCAGGACGTTACGGCGCACATGGTTGGTAAAACAAAAACATTTACGACATACACCATGCACACAGTTACGCCCTCCAGAAATGTGTGCCAGCATGTTATAAAAACAGTTGTTGTTTGCAAAGCGTGTGCGATGTCAGACAATATCACAAACGGTGCGGGTAAACTAAACGTTTTGATAGTTGCCTTATCGTACATGATTCGCAACCATGAATTGTTTCTTATATGGTATGCATCGTAAATGTTGCACCACAAAATAGCGTGTGTAATAGTTATCATGTACGACGATGTTATGACAGTCCGACGTTTCGTAATCCTGTCCGACACTCGTACGATGATTAGCTAATCTTCTTAATTAGTTATTGCATGCGGTTCGGGAAAAGTGAATGTGTGATTGTCTGCTTATTATACATGTTCTATAATCATGAACCATTTGTGATGGGACGTGCATCGTGAACGTAGAACCATAGAATAACGATTGCGATGGCAATGCGAGCACCAACGAGTTCCAAGGATGCAGCGTCTGGGGGGCTCATTATCCCTGATGGTTTCTGGGTCGTGTGGAAAGGACCCCCTATCGCAGTCACTCACTTGGCGACGGTTCCAAATGCTGTTGCGGAAAGGGGTTAAAACCGTTTGTATAGCACCTTGCTGTACTAGTGATCATGTACATTGCTGCAACTGACTTACGAAGCACCTCGAGCCATAGCAAAGCTACAAGGGCTCTTTAAGACACCACAAAACCACTTTAAAAACGACCATGGACGGGCGGACCACTAGACGTCGAACCCCAATCTCATATCATGCATCTGTCGGAAAGAGGTAACTACCTAAATTCCCATCTAGGAACTCTCAAAGTTTTTGGTTATGCAATCGGTATAACAAGTACAAGGAGAAAAATATCATCACACAACTCCTAGCAGAATTCTAGTTGTGTGATGACCAAGAACCTTGGCAACCCGTAACCAAGAACCTCGGAAACCCATGTACCTCAGACCTTAAAAAACATCCGCTATACTAGCTGTGGCAATACATCTAATCGCCCTCCCCAGTACTGGGTGGCGCCGAACTACTCTCACCATAAAGAGTATAGAAGCGTTTTTTTTATGTTGACATACTCTAGTATTCTGGAACTGAAACGATAACAACTGTGATGAAAACACCTTGGAGCTCAACTCCCCGGGACACTGCCACAACCCCAAAATGTCAGGAGGCACCAAGAACAGAATTCCCGTCACATCGATATCACAACGATTCAAAAATACCCGCGTGATCCTAAAAGTTTTTGAGTGAGAAGAGTACTAGCATCAAAACACTTACATCACGAATCTTCACCAGAGTGAGGATGGGGATGAGGAGTAAAAATAAGTCCTACTCTCTGATATATAACTAGACTCCTAATAGTTTTTTTCTAGACTCAACAACGGCAACAGTTCGATCAATCGATGAGCTCCTGTGGTCGGTAAGGATCTGATACCAACTTGTAGTGCCCAAGATGTAACATAGCATGTACTGAATAGATTAGAATACCAGATAAAGGCCTACACTTGCCACAAGATACAACATGAATACATGAGTACATCAATACATAGCAATCATCATACAGAAGAGCAGGATCTGACTACGAATGAAAACAAACTAAATGAAGAATGACATCCACCCTGCTAATCCCAAGCTCCCCACTGGGATCCCATCATATGATCGATGAAGAAGAAGCAGAAGAAGGACTCCAAACAGAACAAGCATGCATCGCTCTCACGTCAAAGCATCAGTTTACCTGTACCTGCACCTATTGTTGTTCTAGTAATCTGTGAGCCATGGGGACTCAGCAATCTCATTACCATGGGTATCAAAACTAGCAAAGCTTAATGGGCATGGAATGGATAAGTGGTGTGGTTCCAGCAAGCACTAAGCCTTTGTATGGTGGCTAACTTACGAGTACCAGAGTAGGAAGAGTAAACTACGCATAACAGTCGCAAACTAGTAACGATCAAGAAGTGATCTTGAACTACTTATGAGTCAAACATAACCTCACCATGTTCTCTTCCCGAACTCCCTAAAAAAGAGATGGTCACGGTTACAAATGTGATTGGTGTATTTCATTTAAGTTTAGTGTCAAGTTCTCTATAACCGGATATTATAAATTTCCAAGTCGCCACATAACCGCCGGCACGGCTGTCGAAAAGATTAAACCCTGCAGGGGTTCTCCAAGTGGTCCATTATAAATTATCATGCGCAGCCAATGGAACATCATCACACCATAAAAACACAATGCTTACAATAAGGAATCCCGGTGGGCAAGCCACTCAAGCAAAGGTAAAACTAGATGAGCAAGACCTCCCGGTGTACCGACAATCCTGATAGGAGTCACACGTATCTTGTCCTCAGGGCACACCAGATGGGCTAGACGTTGGGTTGGCTGAGACCCTGGTTGCCGAGGGGGCGTCGGAGATCGCCCAATTTGCACCAACACTCATGAGGAGCACTGGCCCGGGTTGTTGATTAATTATCCATGGGTGCTAGCCGGTCCCTATGTAAGTTTTAGTTATTGTTAGGCAAATGGTAAAACCAAAGTTGGGCCTTGCTAGATGAGTTTTAGCCTAAGCGAATTGTCAGGGGGTCCCCATAATACCCACACCTGTTAGGAGCATGCTTCAAGGAACATAACACCGTATGATGGAAACTAGGGCGGCAAGAGTGGAACAAAACACCAGGCAAAAGGACGAGCCTTCCACCCTTTACCAAGTATATAGATGCATTAACTAAATAAGAGATATTGTGATATCCAATGATATCCATGTCCCAACATGGAATAACCTGCAACTGCACCTGCAAGTAGCAACTCTATAAGAGGGGCGGAGCAAGCGGTAACATAGCCAAACAATGGTTTGTTGGGATGGTGGAAGGTTAGAGGTTGTTCCATGGCAATTTGGGAGGCTGACAAACAAGTGGTAGGTAGCAAGACATAGAGATAGCATCAAGACAACTAGCAAAGAAAATATAGTAGTGATATCCAAGGTAATGGTCATCTTGCCTGAAATCCTGCTAGGAAGAAGACTGAATCCATGAAGAAGACGAACATGCATAGTCGAACGAATCCTCACAATCACAATGTTAACAGATCTATTGAGAAGAAGCACAACCAGAAAGAAATAAAAGAATGGTAAACACAAAAGCATAAACATGGCATGATGCACAATCAACTATGATGCATGCCCGGTTTATTGAGGCATGGCATGGCAAGTGCAACAAACAACAGCACAAATTAAGTGGAGCTCAATATGCAATGAGTTGCATATTGACGAAACTCCATGTTCGAATTATTTAATTCACTCTTGTTTATGTACATGGCAAAATTAAATGTTGGTTAACATGGCAAGAGGTGAAGCATAATTGAACTACCTATTTAGGCAAGTTTAAATGAGGCCGGAAACAACAAACAACAATTCCCAAAAATCCCCATATGCATATTTCAAATTTGGTACTGTTTTATCCTAAACCATATTTTAGAGTTGCTAAACATGCAAACTAGGGTGCACCATGTTGACCTATACATTTTTCTACCCCATTTACATATAAAGTTTATTTAATTCGGAGCTACGGTTAATTAGTTATGAAGTAAACCATTTTAGCATGTCTTTTGTGCAAATAAATGCAAACACCAAGTTTAAACATTTTTAACATGGGTGAAGGTTGCAAATTATTAATCTACATGAAATTCTAAGCATTTTACATATATAGTTTGTTTAATTCCGATGCACGATTTGTGAGTTATTATATGCATGAAATGCATGGGTTTTCTGCAAAAAAGTAAACTCCGGAAATTAGCTAAATTCCCAAAACAGAAAAAAAAACACTCCACGGGCTGAAACTACTGAGCTCAAGATAATAAGCTATGCGCGCGGGCAGCGGATAGGAGGATTGCTCACCAGAGTGCAGGCTCATGTGGGGACCCTGATCTACACAGTCGAAGCCACCAGTTACATGTGCACAATGATCCCAGGGATCAATGTTCACTGTACACCACAAAGTGGATATCAAGTGTTTACATCCATTACATACCGGCTTACACAAATAGGACCATTATGGTCAAGTCTTGAATGAATCATCGCAGCGGAAATCATTGTCGATAACTTGGACCCATACCATCTGCCTTAACCCAATAGGCATTCTGACTGGGAAAAGCATCCTAGTTCATATGATCGTCACGAAAGAAGTCTCCTTCGTATACCTGCTCTTTCGGGCCTAGCCTAGTAAATAGCCAGGGACAAGCCATTGTACGTTTGTATGTACTCGCAAGCAACCCATTAATGGAAACAGAGTAAAGTATGCATGGCAATAATACTATGTTGGCATTTCTGTGGTAAGGAAGTTTTTCTTATGCAAGTATGACCAACAATTAATGGTGACATGAATATGTCTGCAACATGTATCAATGGGTTATAGACGTCAATATTGAGAAAGAGTTACGCACAACTCAGTCTCGAACTCATCGTGTCTTCTCACGATTCTCATCGACAACTATTCTTTACCGTGTGTGTATAGGATTCCAGACATAGTTTAAGTAGCACCACCCAACTGTCCATGACCGTGGACATAGATATTCGACTAGTTTGACACTCTGCTGAGGTTGCACACTTTACCCACAAAGATCCGGGGAACTCCCTGTCAGCCATGACCCGCGGTACCTCAAGTACCCGGGGTGAGCACGCGATCACTACCTTTCCCTGGACGCCACCAACATGGAATCCACTCGATTGATACCATTCCCCGTGCCAAAATCATGCTCACATGTTTAATTCTATGGAGTCACACTCCCATATTCAACAAATAGCACATGCACGGGGGTACCAACGGTGTGTCTGGTGCACTGTAAAAACATGGCCGCCCTACCAGGCACGACCTCGTCCCAAGAGTGACCATGCCACTCCCGTCACTAGTTATGTGGCTCCAAGCTAGCATGGACTAGGTAATCAATAATTTCATTTCCCATATAAGGGTAGAGTGGTTGTGCATGTTAGGTTGGGACGGTAAAGAAATCTTAAATATAATCCATCTTTTATACATACACAATCACTTGCTTTGGTACACCGCTTCTTCATCAAGCGGTGACCTAGTTCAACATCAGACCACATGCATTAGGGGCACCCGATGGGGTTTTCGAAAGATTGTAACCAAGGGATGATCATGGCATAGATGCAACATCATGCATCAAAATCAAGTCTTCATCGTAACCCTAAGCACAAGGTAGAGCTATGAACATGCAATTATCAATGGGAATGCATCAATGCAACGATCCATAACAAGGTCATCATCATCATCATGCATTCTGAAAAGTATCGATGAAAGAGAGGGATATCATGGTCAAAGGGCTGCTTGCCTAGCTCAGCAAGTTTTCATCTCTTGTGGTCCATCTCCGAGTATTCCGTCTACTTTGTCAACTATGGTCGAAAGCAATCACAATCAGAACTTGACTTTTCTTGGATACCTTTGGTCATATGAAAAATGACAAAAGTAGTTTCTTTGGAATTGTATGAGTAGATATTTTTGAACATTTCGATATGATGGAATCAAGGGAGTAATGGATTCGCAAGAAGTTTACACAATGCCTTTTTATAAAAATAAGTGAAAGCAACCACTAAATCAAGCACGATTTTAGAAACATTTAACAATTGGTTTCACTAGATTTGGAGTTGAAATGAATATAATATAGATTTTTGAAGTTGACTTATGTGAATAAATGTGACACCCTGATTTTTGGCCCTTTCTTTTTCTTTTGGATTTATTTAGAATTTTGCTTCAGATTTCTTTTTCAGTGGCTCTGTGGTCCCGAAACCTTGGAAGAGGCCTATTTTGAGCCCAAGGCATCACTCTATGTGAGTGGTACTTCCTCGTTTTGTTCCTGGACCAATTTATGTAGTTGTAAAGCAACTATATTAAAACTTGATCCAAATCCCACCAAACTTCACACGACTCTTGCCCCTTCTACCCTAAACCTCCCAGACATGAGCTCTGTCCCTTATCTCTTCTCTGCTCACCATAGAACCTTGCAACAGTTTGCAATAGCAATCTTCAATGGAGTAATCCCATCATTCCAGAGCTTGTTTTTTTGAGCCATCGCCTCCTGTATGCTCCTAGTAGAAAGGACTGCACCGTAGACAAATGTTCGCCTGCCTCTCGAGTCCCTCCATGCCAGTCTGCACGGTGAGCACCATTTTGGCATTGTGATAAATGCCTCCAGAGCTCGCTCGCTGGCGCTCGTCGCCGGTTGACTCTGTGCGTGCCCTGGCCGCTTCCTCCCCATTCCCCCTTGGCCTCCTCCGCTCCGTGACCTCTGCATCGCTGCTTCGTCGCGTTCCTGCACCCTCCCATGATCGCCGAGCGTCGCCAGAGCTTTGCCAAGCCCGAGCGGCGGCACTCGGCAAGGGCCCCGCATCCTCGGCTATATATAGCCCTCCCCGGTCTCAGCTCTCCTCACCAGCAGCTCCACCACATGCCAGGACCCCATCCAGCCTCTCCGTCAAGCCTCTAGAGCTCTCCTCGACCCCCATGGCCGCAGTGCCTCTCGCTGGTGCCCGGCTAAATTCGCGGGAGCCGGCGCCCCTCCCTCCTCCTTTCCACCTCCAGAGCAACTCCCGTAGTCCACCGAAGCCCCTCCGCCCATCGCCTATTCCTCAGGTGGCCTCTGGCTGCGATGCCCATCGCCGCCCGACGTGCCCTACCGCCGCGGTCTAGATGCTCTCATTCCAGCCTTCGCCGAGACCCCCAAGCTGCATGGATGGGTGCACCTCTCTCTCCCGAGCTCACCGATATGCAGGGTGTTGCCGGGGATGGTCCGGACCATTGGGACAGTCGCCGGCGCCAGCCCTAGCCTCTGTCCCGCACGAGCGAGCGAGGGATGAAGACGACGATCCAACCTGGGGGGCCCCATCTCCCGTAGGACCCCTCAGTCAGCCGCACAAAGCCCGGCCCCGCACTTGCCAAGTCAGATAAATGGAAGCGTAGTTTCTGTTTTATGCTTTCGTTTCATTGAAAGGGTAGAGTTCTGCGGCTTCAGCCAGCAATACATTTTCACTGTCCCGAAAGCGTAGTCCTAGAATGCGCTTTCAGTTTTTCTGTCTGGGTCCAGTCTAAGAATGTTTCTATTATAGATGGGTCCCTCATAGTCAAACTACCACAACTTTTTGCTGGTAACTCCAAATGAGGTGATTCCAACGCCCACGTCTTCGTCTCCTCGAGCTTGTTCTGTTCATGTCATTTTCACTATGTGTTCACATTTTGAAAATGACATTATCGCCCTTGCCCCTAATCAGCCCCCTCCGAGGGAGAACCCTTTCCGGCGATTCCTTCCGCGAGCTTTCCGCACTTCTCCCCCATGGATTCTTCATCTCCAGTCAAGCCACGACAGCCAATTTCATGATGGATTTGCAGTAGCCATGCTTTTCACTTGAATATTTAATAAATGACTGCTCATTTAATACTGCTAGTACCGTTTCGGTTATGCTTTTGGCTACATGCTTACCTTCATGATATGTTCTTATGCAGCTTGTTAGTATATAGTACTTGTGAGTATTATTCTCATATGTCATGCTTGGTAGCAGTACATGCTGGTGATAGTGATGTTCATCTGATGCATGATTACCGTCTGTTATGAATTACCTGTGCTACGTATGATCATCTCTATGCCATGTTCATCTGCATCAAGTAGACTAAGTGCTTTATTATTATTGATGCTATGATTCATATGGTTATGTTGCTCTACCCATGCTCATGTTGATATCATGCTCATATGCAGTTTTATTCCATCATGTTATATTGTATGACTCAGCATCATTTGCATTCAAGTTTAACCAGACTTTAATTGAACTTGAACACCTGTTGGTTGAGTCATAGTGCCATCGAAATCGAGCTGACCAGTGCAGCCACACTTGATTTATGCGGGCTCCTAAATGGGTCTATTTTCATGCCTCTTGCCGCTGCCTCCAACTAGGGAAGGTTATGCACACGCACTGCCCTGGCCCGGTAGGCGGTGATCACCTTGTGTGCCCGAGTTGTTTGCGCGCTTTTGTCCCTGTTTGGGACCGTTTATGTTTTGCCACGACCGTGGCCGTTGGGTGTCACGAGGTGACATCGGGGCCAACCATGCTTAGCCCAAGGGGAGGTTTGTCGGAGTGGCCGGGAGAGTGTCTTGGCAATAGATCGGTTTTGTCAGAACGCCTTTGGTCCACCCGAATGGGAGCACAAGGCCTTGAGTTCTGTAGCGTGGGTACAATGTGTTAACCTCTGCAGTGTGTCTAATCTATCGATAGCCGTGCCCACTGATAAGGGCCCAGTTCATAGTAGGTCACACTATGGGTTAACAGTAATAATAACCTGACTAATAGACAACCTGGTTCAATGATGGAAAGAGTGGGTGATCCTTTTGGGATCGCAAGAGTATCAAAGTGGTATTGAGGATACCGAAGATTGTTGAGATTTATGGTGTTATGCGAGAATCAAGGGTAAAGATCGGGCTCATTGTGGTCATGTAATGATTACTATGGTATTGTTAGTACCAAGCTTGATTTGATCCTGAGGTGATCGTGTGATGACCATGATGGTAAGTGGTTCATGTGGTGGTTACGAGGTAACCCCGAACAGAGTAACTTGGTGCATGATAGTGTTAACATGTTGCATGCTAGTATCATCATATGTTCATGCCATGCTCATCTGATATTGTTCTAGTGGTATTTTGTTCACCATGTTCACGCCATGTGTTCTGGTAGTATCATGTTCAACATTCCTAAGTAACCTGTAAATGCCATGATGTTGTTTGTCTTGATTGATTTGGTTGATGTGAGCTTGCAAGTACATTCCTTGTACTGACCTGGCGTGTCATGCCAGTTTTCAGGTCATGCCTTGTATGCTTGCTTGTTTGCTGAGGATCTTGAGTTCGCGAGTCCATCGTCGTCGTCGTTGTTCCGCTGCTAGAAGTTTTCCGTTGATATGTGTTGTTCTGCTACTTGCATAGAGCAACCTTGGGAGGCATAGTGTCGTCGTGCTGATGTATTCCCTTGTACCCCTATCGATTGTAATAAAGAGCTGATTTGTTCTATGCTAAGAAGTGCCGTATTCCAGAAGACTGCCTCTCTCGATCTATGGGCTGGAATACGGGGCGTTCCGGTTTCTCTGAGCCGGGGTGCCACAAGGCTTGGTATCAGAGCAGGTCTGGTTATAGGACGCCCTAGTCTGCGCGAACGTTAGAATGCGGTAGTATAGATTTCGGTTGGTTTGTTGCATTTGATTGCTGCATTTGTTTGTTGCATAGCATGCATATAGATTATTATCTGGTCGTTGATAGTAATCTTGTGAGTGTAGGTGGTATCGTTTTTGATCCTCTACCTGCACCCTCCCTCTTTGTATACCTGTTTTTCTATGTTTGGCGTCATCGCTGTCCCAGCGGTGTGATGCCATGTACCCAGTGTTCCAGACACCATTAGCAGGAGTTATGCTCAGATAGCACGTCGATATCTTTCCGCCACCCACCCATATTATTTCGGTGATAGACTTGTCTCTATCCAGAATATGCCCTCCATGTCGCCCCTTTGGCAACCCTTACTGATCTTTGTTATCAGAAAAGGGCAATGCCAGCAAGCCCTGTTTTCCACTGATATCATACCCCGTCATCCCATTCATTGGACATGTACGATTCCCTTTCGTATGCTTGCTGATGATGTGGTTGTGACCTCTGTGTCTCGCTACATGATCACCAAGTCCGTCCTCATCTGTTTATCCGTCCAGATGCAACCGGTGTTCAGCCAACGCTTGGTGCAGCCTTGGCTACATCAACTCCTTCCACACGTGGATTCACTTTCGTGCACACCCCCACAGCATATTAGACCACAATACTGGAGTTTCCGCGAGATTTGTGTGCTAAGGTAGGCATGCATATTATTGTTGTGAGTAGCAGTAATATGTGGTGTTGCTTGATTATTTATATTATTTGTATGCTTTTGTTTTCATCGTTCCTTTTGCTTCCTTCTTTGGGCCTTCGTTGTCGGCACCTTTTCCCCTTATTAAAGTTGCTCATCCACTGACACTGGACACGAAGAATCAGCAAGGAATTCAAGTATTTGAAAACTCAGCTAAACAGAATGGAATTCTCAGCCGACTGTAGTGAAATGGGGAATATCTGATCTTGATGGTGACAATCAAGTTTGCATTAGCGTGCACTCCTCACAACAGTACGGATAATCAAGGCTCCCTCAGTGTGCACTCTTCATAGCAGTGATGATCAAATCAGCAAGAAGATAAATTGTGTGTAAGATGGATAGTATATTATCTGTCAAAGGTATGGTTAATAGACAAGGATTGATTCTATTATGAGTACAATGTTGAAACATGCTATATCTTGGAAACCAGCCAGAATGTACTATGAATTCAGTACTCAGCAAGAAGGATAGTCGGACAACCTTTTTCATACCAGTAATCGGCAGTAGAAATATTAAAGGGTATATATATGGCATTCAGTCAACATACTACAGTAAGAAGCTTCTGTTGTAAGTAACTCAGTTTTCCCTCGCAAGCTACCCAAGAAGCTTCCAATGCAAGATTCCTCTATCTTCTCGAGCATGATATATGGATGATTTCCAGCACAAGATACTCAAGCTTCTTCCGTAAGCCACCGCAAAAGCTTCTAGCACAAGGTACCGAGTCTTCCGCAGCAAGCCAATAAGGGGGGAAGCTTCTGAAGTACGGTACCCACCCTTCTTTAACAAGCTATCTGACGAAAGCTTTGAGCACAAGCTATTCAGTCTTCCTCAGTGCGATGGATGTCAGCACAAGCTTCCTCGGTATGGCACTAGTACAAGGTATTACACAGTGAGTTGACAGCACATGGCAATGCATCTCAAAAATCAGATCCAAAACAGTTTGGTCAAGAACCCGAGCTAGTCTGGACACAAGTGTCTCCTTCAGGAACCAAGTGCTCAGCTACACATGCTTTCATTGTGAGAATACAACCAAGGTCTTGCAAGTCACTTGAACGATGGTGTAAATAGAATCTGACAACCACATGAGTATGGTTAAAAGAAGGAAGCCAGTTATACACCTCAGTGTGATAAAGGACTATGAAGATTGACGATAACAGTGAGCTCTGTGCAAGTACCTGTGAACCTGGTATATGATCCTGATGAGCCCTTCTCTACTTTTCTCCGGTAATGACACCGTGCCTTTGTTCTGAGTTATTTTTGGCCGTCCGGGGTGGATGATGTCTTTATATTTCTCTATTCAACAACTGTCATGAGTTCTGAGCTGCTTTCCGGCCGTCTCATACAACTGTTGAGTTTCTTTTTGTGACAGTGGCCCTATGCACTGAGCTGCTTTTCCACCATCTTAGGGAACTACCACTTTGTTCTTATCAACACGGTCTCATGCTCTGAGCTGCTTTTCAGCCGTCTTGAGCTGTGGTTGAGTTATTTCAGTAATGTCCCAGATCTGAGTTGTAAAGACCGTTCTGGTGGCTACTGATATATTTGCCAATTTCTTACAAGGGTTCGGATGATCATTTCCCTATGGTTAAAACTTGAGAGGCAATGAACCTGCCATTTAAACGATGTTACCATGTCACGAGATGAGGATAAAAGTACGCCTGTCAAAATATGTCTCCTGACAGTACTTTTGGTCACACAAAGAATTAAGATATATGGCCAAGCCCTCCACCGTCAGTCAAGTCTATCGATACTATTGTTACAAGGCCGTACCCCTTTATGCTGGTCACGATAGACGACAGTCAAATCTTTGGTACGGATTGGATACTCACGAAAGTGGAGCTAGCCAAGATGATTCAGGAATCCCTCGAGAAATCAGATTAAGTCAGAAGAATAATTATGGTTCACAACACTGTTTTAAACCCGGAGGAAATGCATCTTTTTGAGCAACCCAGTGCAAGGAGTAAAAGATTGGGTGTCCACTGGGAAGATCTGTTCGCAACTCCATGGGATTTTGTCAGTGCCGGATGCAAGAATGACACATCCATCGGAAACCACTCTCAGACTTGTAAGAAGGACATGTGTTGCAGCCTGATCATTTTTCGCACCCCAGCGAAGTCAGCAAATATAATAGAAATTGGAGCCAGTGTGAACATGAACATGTGAGGTAATACCTGTCAGAATGTCAGATACAGTGAAGCAAACCACCCCAGAGCCAGGCAGTCATGTCATATGAAAAATCAGTGGGAACATCATATAAAGGAAAAAGGGATACCCGAGTTGGAAACGGTTTCTTTAAGTCGGATATATTCATGCTTGTTCCCTGAGCAACCAAATCTCGAGGACAAGATTTCTTTAAGGGGGGAAGGTTTGTGACACCCTGATTTTTGGCCCTTTATTTTTCTTTTGGATTTATTTAAAGTTTTGCTTGACATTTCTTTTTTTGGCTCTGTGGTCCTGAAACCTGGGAAGAGCATCTCTTCTCAGGATCCCAAGTGGCTTGTCATCCTCAAAACCATCTCAAGACCTTGTCATTTTCATCTTAGCCCAATCCCAATATTCTTTTTATCGGGAATATTCCTTTTTCTGTTAAAGGAAGATTCCTTTTTCTATTAAGAAACAACCTATATTTCTGTCACTCCCAAAATTCCCAAATAATTCTCATAAATTGTTTGGTTCATATCTTCCACAGATATGTCAAAACCCTTCCTTGGCATCATCAAAGATAATTCACAAATATTCCTTTTCTTATTCTGCCCTAAGTGGAGGAAGTGTCATTTATCTTTGCCTGATTGTCGCCAAACTTTTTGGACACCTTTTCCTGTCTATATTATTACCTCATGCCAAAATTCAACTCAATTTTCCTAGTAAATATTCCTCAGCAATTTTCCAAAGTGTCTATCAGATGGAAGCCTAGTTGAAGGAAGTACCAGCTAGGAGTACCCAAATGAGCTGAAATTTTGCAAGCTCCTTCATGTGCTCATATCATGACTCTCCACAAATTTTCAGCTATATCTAATGATCTTTGTGATCACACTCTCAAATATTTGCTTCTGGTCATATTTTTAGTTTGTGAACCAAGTATATTTTATATTGCTTCATTATTGCTGAAAATTTACCAGGACCTTCTACTATCCATATAACCTATCTCCACAAGGTTGGGGCACATTTCATCTAGCCATTTTCCCTCAGGATTTTTCCCAAGATTCTGTCCAGAGAGGTGCTGTATGAAGGAAGTACCATTTTGGCTTGGCCAAATGGCATGAAATTTTTATGGCACTCTCATATGCCCAAATAATCCTTCCATGCCCATTTTCAGCCCAAGGCATCACTCTATGTGAGTGCTACTTCATGGTTTTGTTTCTGGACCAATTTATGTAGTTGTAAAGCAACTATATTAAAACTTGATCCAAATACTACCAAACTTCACAGGACTCTTGCCCCTTCTACCCTAAACCTTCCAGACATGAGCTCTGTCCCTTATCTCTTCTCCGCTCACCATAGAACCTTGCAACAGTTTGCAATAACAATCTTCAGTGGAGTAATCCCATCAATCCAGAGCTTGTTTCTTTGAGCCATCACCTCCTGTATGCTCCGGGTAGAAAGGACTACACCGTAGACAACGTTTTCCTGCCTCTCGAGTCCTCTCCATGTCAATCTACGCGGTGACCACCATTTTGGCATTGCGATAGACGCGTCCATAGTGTCATCTTGCCTCGGGTCGTCTCCTGCTCTGCGGTTCAGCGTGCACGGGCGTGTCTCCCAGCTCACACTCACCGTCCTCTTCTTCACAGACATGACTCCCCCTCCGGTAGCTCGCTCGCTGGCGATTGTCCCTGCGCGCCCACGGGCGCACCGTGGACGGTTAGCTCTGTGCATGCATTGGCCGCTTCCTCCCCATGGCCCTTGGCCTCCTCTGCTCTTTGACCTCTGCATCGCTGCTTCATCGCATTCCCGTGCCCTCCCGTGATCGCTGAGCGTCGCTAGAGCTTTGGCCGAGCCCGAGCGGCGGCACTCGGCCACGGCACCGTGTCCTCGGCTATATATAGCCTTGCCCGGTCTCAGCTCTCCTTATCCGTAGCTCCACCACCTCCCAGGACCCTGCCCGGCCTCTCCGTCGAGCCTCTGGAGCTCTCCTCGACCCCCATGGCCGCAGTGCCTCTCGTCGGTGCCCGGCTAAATTGCGGCAGCCAGCGCCCCTCCCTCCTCCTTTCCACCTACAGAGCAACTCCCGCAGTCCACCCAAGCCCCTCCGCCCGTCGCCTACTCCTCCGGTGGCCTCTAGCTATGATGCCCATCACCGCCCGACGTGCCCTACCGCTACGGTCGAGATGCTCTCGTTCCAGCCTTCGCCGAGACCCCCAAGTTGCATGGAGGGGTGCGCCTCTCTCTCCCGAGCTCGCCGGTATGCAGGGCATCGCCGGGGATAGTCCATATCGCCGGGACGGCCGCCGGCGCTAGCCCTAGCCTCTGTCCCGCATGAGCGAGCGAGCGAGGGATGAAGATCACGATCCAGCTTGGAGGGCCCCACCTCCCGCAGGACCCGCCAGTCAGCCGCACAGAGCCCGGCCCCACACTTGTCCAATCAGATAAGTGGAAGCGTAGTTTCTGTTTTATGATTTTGTTTCATTGAAAGGGTAAAGTTCTGCGGCTTCAGCCAGAAATATGTTTTCACTGTCCCGAAAGCGTAGTTCCTAGAATGCGCTTTCAGTTTTTCTGTCTGGGTCCAGCCTAAGAATCTTTCTATTACAGATGGGTTCCTAGCAGTCAAACTATCACAACTTTTTGCTGGTAACTCCAAATGAGGTTATTCCAATGCCCACGTCTTCGTCTCGTCGAGCTGGTTCTGTTCATGTCATTTTAACTATGTGTTCATATTTTGAAAATTACCTTATTGCCCTTGCCCCTAATCAGCCCCCTCCGAGGGAGAACCCTTTTCGACGATTCCTTCCGCGAGCTTTCCGCACTTCTCCCTCGCGCATTCTTCATCTCCAGGCAAGCCATGCGAGCCACTTGCATGATGGATTTGTAGTAGCCATGCTTTTCACTTGAATATTTAATAAATGACTGCTTGTTTGGAATCATTATTTTGCATGTAATAGGCAGGAACTTCCTTGTTGCGGCCGTGGACTCAGATGTCAGCCTCTCCACGTATGGTCCTCTTCCGAGGGAAGTCGTTCCTTGACCACATTGACCACGGTGTGCCGAGAGCACCAAGGCGCTGGACGACGGCGAGGCCTAGGAAGGGGATGACTTGGAGCCGGGGAAGATGCGGTAGTGGATGCCCACGCGGAGAGGAGTATGAGGGTTGACTAGTTCGGTTGTGGTGTGAGGCTGCCATCGCCGCAGAATAACAGGGGTTGTGGGTGAGTAGAGGGATGGTCTGGCCATAGGTTGGAGTAGGGTGGGGCGGTCAGGCTTGCGTGGCTGCAAAGCCGTCCACGAGAGGCAGGAGCAGGCGGCACGACCAGCGTTGGTTTGGGTGGCTGGAGCAGGAACACCAGAGGTTGAAGAAGCACTACGGCTGTTGGATGGACATCGTACGGTCACTGGAGCTAGAATCGTTCATAATGACTAAGTTGACAAAGCCCTCCGTCCGCGTCAACTTAGTAGGCCCACAAGTTAGCCTCCTACTATGGTGGGTCCCAGCTAGGGGGGAGTATTCTTTTTTTTGTGCGTAATAGGAGGCACTTCCTTGCGTGCGAAGATATAGCTGGTGGATACGAGCTGTCAGATGGAGGAATCATTATTTTACGCGTAATAAGGAGGCATTTCCTTGCGTGCGGCCGTGGACCCAGCTGTCAGCCTCTCCACGTGTAGTCCACATCTGATGGATGTCATTCGTTGACCATGTCGCACCGAGAGCACCAGGGCGGTGGACGACGGCGAGGCCAAGGAAGGGTACGACACGGAGCCAGGGAAGACATGGCAGTTATTTCCCACGTGGAGGGGAGTACGAGGGTTTACTGGTTTGTCTGCCATCACTGGAGAATAACAGCAGGTGTGGGTGAGTAGAGGGATGGCCAGGCAAGCGATGGGAGTAGGGTGGGGCGGTGAGGCATGCGCAGCAGCACAACCGGCCATGAGAGGAGGGAGCAGGCAGTCCCGTCGGCGCTTGTTTGAGCGGCTGGAGCAGGAAGAGCAGAGATTGAAGAAGCACGATGACAGTTCGATGGACATCCAACAGTCACTGCTCTCGTCCGTTGACTAAGTTGACATGGCGTAGCGTGTGCGTCGACCTTTTTTTAGGAAAGCCTACGCGTCAACCTATAGTAGGCTCACAAGTCAGCCTCCAATCTGTGGAAAACAGCATACAACACATCTTCCATTATTTCTAATAATTTACAGCCCATTTGCTAATACTTAAGGTCTTTGGAGCCCATATTATTTTTTACAGCCCATATTGTGGCCACGGTTAAAAAATTATACAAAAATTTGCACATTTCGGTGTGGTCCAAACTGTTTTTAATCCCGAAATTTCGAGTCACATTCAAACTGACTTTAAAAATAAATTTATATCAATATAAAATCCAAATAGTTGTCCACGCATAAAAATCAAAGGAATTTAAAATCTCGAAATGAAAAAAAAAAGAAATTTGAAACTAATTGCCGGTTTGATGTGTTTTAAAAATGTACAGCCCATTTCTCATAACCGATAGCCCATTTTCTGGGCAAGCCGAATGAAGCTCTCCTTGTCTTGAAAGATTTGCAGCCCAGCAAGGCCGACAAAGCAAGTAGGCCTCGGTTGGGTATTGTACAAAACAAAACAAAACTGGGCTAGCCATTTTCAGAAAGAAAAATCTACTGGGCTGGTCTTGTGGTAAACATAAAAGAAAAGGCTAGCTAGACAGTACAGAGTGCCCCGCACAGCCTAGTTGACACCCTGCTTCCGAGTCAAAAACAAAAATAACTGAGGGAGCTGCTGGGTCCCTGGTGTCAGCCGCTCGTTGTGCAATTCTCTCGTTTATTGACTACGTTAACAATGGCATGGGACCCAGATGTTACAAATCCATTAGGAGGAACCATTGTTTTGTCTTGAAATAAGGAGGCACTTGCTTGCGTACTGCCATGACCCTGGTGGGTCCCTGCTGTCATCCTCTCCATGTACAACTAGCTCCTGATTGTGTACGCATCAACCTAGTAGGACGACAAGTCAGCCTCTAAACCCGTTGCTGACAAATACAACCCATTTAAAAAAACAACAGCCCATTCCATACGTTCAAACGGAAAGTTCAACATTCAGAGCAAAGTGTCGGTGCAACAAACCCTGCGTCTGGTTCCCAGACTGTGCACAAGCACGGGAACAAGATTGTAGCACCAAGGTCAGGCCAAGATACAAGAGACCAAGATCTTCGAAGGACCAACATGCAGATTAAGAGGACCAAGACCAAGCCAGAGGAGCAAGATACCACTAGGAGAAAAGCCCCCCCCCTTGCTGGGTGCTACCTCTTGAGCACTGCGTTGGTTTTCCCTTGAAGAGGAAGGGGTGATGTAGTACACTAGCGTAAGTATTTCCCTCAGTTTTTGAGAACCAAGGTATCAATCCAGTAGGACAACACGCTCGAGTCCCCCGCACCTACACAAACAAATAAGAACCTCGCAACCAACGCGATAAAGGGGTTGTCAATCCCTTCACGGTCACTTACGAGAGTGAGATCTGATAGATATGATAAGATAATATTTATGGTATTTTTATGATAAAGAGAAATAAAGATGCAAAGTAAAATAAACGGCGCCAGAAATAACTAGTGTTGGGAGATTAATATGATGGAAAATAGACCCGGGGGCCATAGGTTTCACTAGTGGCTTCTCTCAAGATAGCATAAGTATTACGGTGGGTAAACGAATTACTGTCGAGCAATTGATAGAATTGAGCATAGTTATGAGAATATCTAGGTATGATCATGTATATAGGCATCACGTCCGCGACAAGTAGACCGAAACGATTCTGCATCTACTACTATTACTCCACACATCAACTGCTATCCAGCATGCATCTAGAGTATTAAGTTCATAAGAACAGAGTAATGCTTTAAGTAAGATGACATGATGTAGAGGGATAAAATCATGCAATATGATATAAACCCCATCTTTTTATCCTCGATGGCAACAATACAATATGTGTCACTTCCCTTTCTGTCACTTGGATCGAGCACCGCAAGATTGAACCCAAAGCTAAACACTTCTCCCATTGCAAGAAAGATCAATCTAGTAGGGCAAACCAAACTGATAATTCGAAGAGACTTGCAAAGATAACCAATCATACATAAAAGAATTCAGAGGAGATTCAAATATTGTTCATAGATAAACTTGATCATAAACCAACAATTCATCGGATCTCGACAAACACACCGCAAAAGAAGATTACATCGAATAGATATCCAAGAAGATCAAGGAGAACTTTGTATTGAGATCCAAAGAGAGAGAAGAAGCCATCTAGCTAATAAGTATGGACCCGAAGGTCTGAGGTAAACTACTCACACATCATCGGAGAGGCTATGGTGTTGATGTCGAAGCCCTTCGTGATCAATGCCCCTCCGGCGGAGCACCGGAAAAGGCCCCAAGATGGGATCTCACGGGTATAGAAGGTTGCGGCGGTGGAAATAGGGTTTTGGCTCCGTATATGATGTTTCCAGGGTATATGGGTATATATAGGAGGAAGAAGTACGTCGGTGGAGCAACGAGGGGCCCACGAGGATGGAGGGCGCGCCCAGGGGGGTAGGCGCGCCCCCTGCCTCGTGCGTTCCTCGTTGATTGCTTTACGTAGACTCCAAGTCCTCTGGATCACGTTTGTTCCGAAAATCACGTTCCCGAAGGTTTCATTCCGTTTGGACTCCATTTGATATCCTTTTCCTTCGAAACACTGAAGTAGGCAAAAAAACAGCAATCTAGGCTGGGCCTCCCGTTAATAGGTTAGTCCCAAAAATAATATAAAAGTGTATAATAAAGTCCATGAAACATCCAAAACAATATAATATAGCATGGAACAATAAAAAATTATAGATACGTTGGAGACGTATCACTTGGCACGCGAGCCTGGCAAGGACGGGGTCGCCCTCGGAAGAAGACCTCCGAGACGCCGCGGCAGGGCCTGCCGAGACTCGCGGATGCAAAGCCACCTCACCAAACCACTTCACCCCGATTCACGTCATCGACCAGTGCGGTGTCAAGCCGCAGAGTGACTAAGTGGCAGCCATTCGCCAGATGGCAGCCTCTTTCTACAAGAAATACCTACAGACGACACCCATCATGTGACGTGTCAAGCGAGCAGGCGCGAAGCTGGCAAAATAGCCCGGCAAGGCTTGCCGGGCAAGCAACGATGTGATGTTGAGTGGCGCATTTAATGCGCCCTGTCAGCCTGTAGAGTTAGGTATGATAACACTGTTTGCTATCTTATCAGTGCATAATGACTACTTTGCCATTGTGGTGACCCCTTAATAGGAGGCCCATGGCAACCGTAGAAAGGGTTAGAAGGTTGGACACCCACACACTCATATGCGCGTAGCCACCATCGTCCCCAGGGCAACCCTGCCAGGCAAGTGTACTACGCTCCACCAGCATTCATCCACCATCAATCCACCAAAGTAGGACGAGGGTTTTATGCCTCACGGCGGCCGGAACCTGGGTAAAATTGCTCGCGTGATCTCTGTCGTGCTGCGCCATGTTCTTCTACTCTTTGTGCAACGTGCCATCCCCCCGCCGAACCAGCAAGGGACCTTTGGGTCCCATAGGTGGCCGTGGTTTTCCACGACATCTTTGGTGCGCCAGGTAGGGGGGGTCACTTGCGTGAACCTGAAAGCGTGAGCAGCACGTCATCTCCATCACCGTCTTCATCTTCGACGGTGCCATCGACCATGGTGCCCGAGAAGAAAGTCGGTGCTTCAGCTCACCCGTCCACCTCAAAGGCTCCGCTGCCAGCAGCCACCAATGCTACGGGGGATGCGGAGGCGCGTGAGGATGTGGACGCTGTTGTGGATGTGGTCGGAGCAGGCGGCACCGCCAGCACTACTCCTATAGCCGAAGCAGGAGCGGGAGACGCCGGAGGAGAGCAACATCAACAACATCCCGACGGCGACGCTCCACGAGGTGTGGGTGAAGGGATTATTCCATCTACGACCCTTCCTCTCACCGACGGGCACTGCCACAGCGATGGCGCTCGGTCCGGGGCGAATCGCCGCCCTCCGGCCGCCCCCGCCATGGGAGCGCCCACAGCGCGCGCCTCCCCCGGGGCGAGTCGACTAGGTCGCTGCACCCAACGGAGCCACTGGCCCTCAAGCGCCTTCACCACGTCACCACACCGTACAAGTGGCCACCTCGCAGCAGCGAGGACGTGGTGCCGTCGCCGCTGGCAATGTTAGTAGCCGAGCAACGATGCAGTCCACATCATCATCGCGGATGCCATGTACTGCTACGGAGGCCATGGCGCGGGCTCAGCAGCTGCTAAGGTTTCCGCGAGCGGCCGAGCAAATGGACGAGTGGCGTGCCACTATCCATAGTCTGCTCGGTTTCGCTGAGGCTGGGGGCTCGCAGCGAGCTGGCCCGCCATGACCTCCCCAAGCGACGACGACGGCTCGCGCTGCTGGTCGCACCGAAGGGGCCACCCCCACGGTGATGTCCCCGCCACGGCAACCAGCGTGAGCGCGGCATAATGAAGAACCTGATGACGTCTCGATGGCCTCTTCTGACCCTCGGGCGCGTCCAGGCCAACAGCGAGCCTCGGAGGACAGGCGGAGAGGAGACGCGCGCTTTGTCATTGAGCGACGCTGCGATGACCACTGCCAGGTCGATGGGTGCGATGGTCCCGATGTTTATGAGCCTGTGCTCGGGATTGGTGGGTGCCTACCTTTCAAGGTTGGGTGACCTGCCTTTACTCGTGAGCTGCGGCAAGTCCATTGGCCATCCGTCCAAATGTTCAAGCTAGAGATACCCGAGAAGTATGATGGGAGGCTGAACCCGGCAGAGTTTGTGAGCATCTACACCATCGTTGTTCAAGCTACCGGGGGAAGAGATGAGAAGGTGTTTGCCAACTACTTCCCTTTGGCTCTCGAGTCCAATGTGAGGTCTTGGCTAATGCACCTGCCGGAGAACTCCATTTCGTCATGGGCTGACCTGTGCCATGTGTTCATTGGCGCCTTCACCGACGGCCATCAAGAACCAGGCGGCCCACTGACTTGCAGCTTCTCCAACAGAAAGAAGGAGAGACTCTCCGAAAGTACTTGCAGAGATTCTGCAGGGTCCACAGGAACATCCCAAATATCCATCCAGCAGCTGTGATAGCTTCCTTCCAATCCAATGTGCGCAACCGTAGGATTCCTTCCAAGATGAACATGCGGTTGCCCAAAACTTTGAAGGAGATGTACACTGTGGTGGACAAGTGTGCTCGGATGGAGGAAGGAAGGAAAGTACCTGAAGAGGACTGCGTCAACGTCGACTCAGAGGATGACGATGAATCCACCAGTCAGAAGAAGAGCAAGAAGCACAGCAAGAGGCGCAAGGATAAGGCAGTGATGACTATTGAAGGATCGGGTAAACCAAGTACCGGCAAGAAGGCTAAAGCTGAAACCCCCAGCAAGGAAGCTACCATGTGCGCTGACTACCAGGAGCTGCGGCTGCCGAGAAGGCCAGGAAAGGCCATGGGCAATACTACAAGATTCATCGGACGAAGGGCCACGATCTTCAAGAGTGTCATCAGGTTGAGCAGCTTGTCAAGAGGCAGAGAGCAGAATATGAGAAGCGTGATTAGGAAAAGGGTCAAAATGTCGTTGGAGGCAAGGGGCAAGGCGGTGAAGTAAATCGCCCCGGCAAACCCTTCCGGAACCAAGGAAAACCTGCCAGGGGCCGAAGGAAGGAAGCTTGTAGTGATGTGAGTGATGGAGGGGATGAAGAGGAAACTGGTTAGTAGGAGTTCAAGAAGGCCACATATGCCCTGTGCATTGACGGGGGTGCATCCCTGCACTCCTCTCACCGCCAACTCAAACGGTGGGCACGTGAGGTCAATGCCGTGGAACCAGCGCCAGAGGCCTGGAAGCCGCTCAAATGGTCGTGCACGCCCATCATATTTAATGAAGAGGACCATCCTGACTGTACCACAGCGGTAGGATGTTTGCCATTGTTGGTCTCTCCAACTATTAGCAACCTCAAGGTCACAAAGATGTTGGTTGACGGCGGGGTCGGGTTGAATCTGATTTCCCCAAAGGTCATCAGCAAACTTCAGATAGTAGAGGAAGAGCTGAATGTTACCGGCACGTTTCAAGGAGTTAATCCCTGTCGGAGTCATCCTTAGGGAAAGCTCACGTTGCCGGTGATGTTTGGAGGAGAGCTAAACTATCGGACTGAGAAGATTGTGTTTGATGTGGTCGACCTCCCCTTGTCGTACAATGGGATCCTTGGACGACCAACCCTGGCTAAATTCATGGACGTATCCCACTATGCCTACAACACCTGGAAGATGCCTGGGCCGGTAGGAGTCATCTCCATCCCATCAGACAAGAAGGACGCAATCATTTGCGTGGACAAGATGTACCGGGACGCAGTTGTTGGATATCGTTGCAGAAATAAAAAAATTCTACGCATCATCAAGAACAATCTATGGAGTCTTCTAGCAACAAGAGGGAAAAGAGTGCATCTGCATACCCTTGTAGATCGCGAGCGGAAGCGTTCAAGTGAACGGGGTTGATGGAGTCGTACTCATCGTGATCCAAATCACCGATGACCGAGCGCCGAACGGACGGCACCTCCACGTTCAACACACGTACGGTTGGGGAAGACGTCTCCTCCTTCTTGATACAGCAAGGGGAGGGAGAGGTTGATGGAGATCCAGCAGCACGATGGCGTGGTGGTGGAAGCAGCGGGGATCTCGGCAGGGCTTCGCCAAGCTCAGCGAGACTGAGAGGTGTCACGGGAGGGAGAGGGAGGCGCCAGGGGCTTTGGTGCTGCTCCCATGCGCCTCCCCACTATATATAGGGGTGGAGGGGGCTGGTTTCTTGCCCTCCAAGTCCATTGGGGCGTTGGCACAGGTGGGGGAAAGAAATCCCATCATTTCCCTTCCCCACCGATTGTTATCCCCCTTTTTTAGGGATCTTGATCTTATCCCTTCGGGATATGATCTTATTCCTTCTAAGGTGGGATCTTGGTGCGCCTTGACCAGGGGTGTGGGGCCTTGCCCCCACTACCCACGTTCATGTGGGTCCCCCCATGCAGGTGGGCCCCACTTCGGAACCTTCTAGAACCTTCCCGGTACAATACCGAAAAATCCCGAACATTTTCCGGTGGCCAAAATAGGACTTCCCATATATAAATCTTTACCTCCGGACCATTCCGGAACTCCTCGTGACGTCCGGGATGTCATCCGGGACTCCGAACAACTTTTGGTTAACCGCATAATAATATCTCTACAACTCTAGCGTCACCGAACCTTAAGTGTGTAGACCCTACGGGTTCGGGAGACATGCAGACATGACCGAGACGACTCTCCGGTCAATAACCAACAGCGGGATCTGGATACCCATGTTGGCTCCCACATGTTCCATGATGATCTCATCGGATGAACCACGATGTCGAGGATTCATTCAATCCCGTATACAAATCCCTTTGTCAATCGGTACGTTACTTGCCCGAGATTCGATCGTCGGTATCCCAATACCTTGTTCAACCTCGTTACCGGAAAGTCACTTTACTAATACCGTAATGCATGATCACGTGACCAAACACTTGGTCACATTGAGCTCAGTATGATGATGTATTACCGAGTGGGCCCAGAGATACCTCTCCGTCATACGGAGTGACAAATCCCAGTCTCGATTCGTGCCAACCCAACAGACACTTTCGGAGATACCCGTAGTGCACCTTTATAGCCACCCAGTTACGTTGTGACGTTTGGCACACCCAAAGCATTCCTATGGTATCCGGGAGTTGCACAATCTCATGGTCTAAGGAAATGATACTTGACATTTGGAAAAGCTCTAGCAAACGAACTACACGATCTTGTGCTATGCTTAGGATTGGGTCTTGTCCATCACATCATTCTCCTAATGATGTGATCTCGTTATCAATGACATCCAATGTCCATAGTCAGGAAACCATGACTATCTGTTGATCAACGAGCTAGTCAACTAGAGGCTCACTAGGGACATGTTGTGGTCTATGTATTCACACATGTATTACGATTTCCGGATAACACAATTATAGCATGAACAATAGGCAATTATCATGAACAAGGAAATATAATAATAACCATTTTATTATTGCCTCTAGGGCATATTTCCAACAGTCTCCCACTTGCACTAGAGTCAATAATCTAGTTACATTGTGATGAATCGAACACCCATAGAGTTCTGGTGTTGATCATGTTTTGTTCTAGGGAGAGGTTTAGTCAACGGATCTGCTACATTCAGGTCCGTATGTACTTTACAAATATCTATGTCTCCATTTTGAACATTTTCACGAATGGAGTTGAAGCGACGCTTGATATGCCTGGTCTTCCTGTGAAAGCTGGGTTCCTTGGCAAGGGCAATAGCTCCAGTGTTGTCACAGAAGAGAGTCATCAGGCCCGACGCATTGGGAATAACTCCTAGGTCGGTAATGAACTCCTTCACCCAGATTGCTTCTTGTGCTACCTCTGAGGCCGCCATGTATTCCGCTTCACATGTAGATCCCGCCACAACGCTTTCCTTGCAACTGCACCAGCTTACTGCCCCACCATTCAAAATGTACACATATCCGGTTTGTGACTTAGAGTCATCCAGATCTGTGTCGAAACTAGCATCGACGTAACCCTTTACGACGAGCTCTTCGTCACCTCCATAAACGAGAAACATATCCTTAGTCCTCTTCAGGTACTTCAGGATATTCTTGACCGCTGTCCAGTGTTCCATGCCGGGATTAGTTTGGTACCTTCCTACCAAACTTACGACAAGGTTTACATCAGGTCTGGTACACAGCATGGCATACATAATAGACCCTATGGCCGAGGCATAGGGGACGACACTCATCTTTTCTCTATCTTCTGCCGTGGTCGGGCATTGAGCCGTGCTCAATTTCACACCTTGCAATACAGGCAAGAACCCATTCTTGGACTGATCCATATTGAACTTCTTCAATATCTTGTCAAGGTACGTACGTTGTGAAAGACCAATGAGGCGTCTTGATCTATCTCTATAGATCTTGATGCCTAATATATAAGCAGCTTCTCCAAGGTCCTTCATTGAAAAACACTTGTTCAAGTAGGCCTTTATGCTTCCCAAGAATTCTATATCATTTCCCATCAACAGTATGTCATCCACATATAATATGAGAAATGCTACAGAGCTCCCACTCACTTTCTTGTAAACACAGGCTTCTCCATAAGTCTGTGTAAACCCAAACGCTTTGATCATCTCATCAAATCGAATGTTCCAACTCCGACATGCTTGCACCAGCCCATAGATGGAGCGCTGGAGCTTGCAAACCTTGTTAGCATTCTTAGGATCGACAAAACCATCTGGCTGCATCATATACAATTCTTCCTTAAGAAAGCCGTTAAGGAATGCCGTTTTGACGTCCATTTGCCATATCTCATAATCATAGTATGCGGCAATTGCTAACATGATTCGGACGGACTTCAGCTTCGCTACGGGTGAGAAAGTCTCATCGTAGTCAACCCCTTGAACTTGTCGATAACCCTTAGCGACAAGTCGAGCTTTATAGATGGTAACATTACCATCCGCGTCTGTCTTCTTCTTAAAGATCCATTTGTTTTCTATCGCTCGCCGATCATCGGGCAAGTCTGTCAAAGTCCACACTTTGTTTTCATACATGGATCCTATCTCAGATTGCATGGCTTCAAGCCATTTGTCGAAATCTGGGCCCGCCATTGCTTCTTCATACTTCGAAGGTTCACCATTGTCTAACAACATGATTTCCAAGACAGGGTTGCCGTACCACTCTGGCGCGGAACGTGTCCTTGTGGACCTACGAAGTTCAGTAGGAGCTTGATCCGAAGTACCTTGATCATCATCATCATTAACTTCCTCTCTAGTCGGTGCAGGCACCACAGGAACATCTTCCTGAGCTGCGCTACTTTCTGGTTCAAGAGGTAGTATTTCATCAAGTTCCACTTTCCTCCCACTTACTTCTTTCGAGAGAAACTCTTTCTCCAGAAAGGACCCGTTCTTGGCAACAAAGATCTTGCCTTCGGATCTGAGGTAGAAGGTATACCTAATGGTTTCCTTAGGGTATCCTATGAAGACGCATTTTTCCGACTTGGGTTCGAGCTTTTCAGGTTGATGTTTCTTGACATAAGCATCGCATCCCCAAACTTTTAGAAACGATAGCTTAGGTTTCTTCCCAAACCATAATTCATACGGTGTCGTCTCAACGGATTTCGATGGAGCCCTATTTAAAGTGAATGCGGCAGTCTCTAAAGCATAGCCCCAAAATGAGAGCGGTAGATCGGTAAGAGACATCATAGATCGCACCATATCCAATAGAGTGCGATTACGACGTTCGGACACACCATTTCGCTGAGGTGTTCCAAGCAGCGTGAGTTGTGAAACTATTCCACATTTCCTTAAGTGTGTGCCAAATTCGTGACTCAAATATTCCCCTCCACGATCTGATCGTAAGAACTTTATTTTCCTGTCACGTTGATTCTCAACCTCACTCTGAAATTCCTTGAACTTTTCAAAGGTCTCAGACTTGTGTTTCATTAGGTAGACATACCCATATCTACTCAAGTCATCAGTGAGAGTGAGAACATAACGATAGCCACCGCGAGCCTCAACACTCATTGGACCGCACACATCAGTATGTATGATTTCCAATAAGTTGGTTGCTCGCTCCATTGTTCCGGAGAACGGAGTCTTGGTCATCTTACCCATGAGACATGGTTCGCACCTGTCAAATGATTCGTAATCAAGAGACTCCAAAAGTCCATCTGCATGGAGCTTCTTCATGCGTTTGACACCAATGTGACCAAGACGGCAGTGCCACAAGTATGTGGGACTATCATTATCAACCTTTCATCTTTTGGTATTCACACTATGAATATGTGTAACACTACGTTCGAGATTCATTAAGAATAAACCATTAACCAGTGCGGCATGACCATAAAACATATCTCTCATATAAATAGAACAACCATTATTCTCGGATTTAAATGAGTAGCCATCTCGAATTAAACGAGATCCTGATACAATGTTCATGCTCAAAGATGGCACTAAATAACAATTATTGAGATTTAAAACTAATCCCGTAGGTAAATGTAGAGGTAGCGTGCCGACGGCGATCACATCGACCTTGGAACCATTCCCGACACGCATCGTCACCTCGTCCTTTGCCAGTCTCCGTTTATTCCGCAGCTCCTGCTTTGAGTTACAAATATGAGCAACCGCACCGGTATCAAATACCCAGGAGCTACTACGAGTGCTGGTAAGGTACACATCAATAACATGTATATCACATATACCTTTGGTGTTGCCGGCCTTCTTGTCCGCTAAGTACTTGGGGCAATTCCGCTTCCAATGACCACTTCCCTTGCAATAAAAGCACTCAGTCTCAGGCTTGGGTCCATTCTTTGGCTTCTTCCCGGCAACTGGCTTACCGGGCGCGGCAACTCCCTTGCCGTCCTTCTTGAAGTTCTTCTTACCCTTGCCTTTCTTGAACTTAGTGGTTTTATTCACCATCAACACTTGATGTTCCTTTTTGATCTCCACCTCCGCTGATTTCAGCATTGAATATACCTCAGGAATGGTCTTTTCCATCCCCTGCATATTGAAGTTCATCACAAAGCTCGTGTAGCTCGGTGGAAGCGACTGAAGGATTCTGTCAATGACCGCATCATCCGGGAGATTAACTCCCAGCTGAGTCAAGCGGTTGTGTAACCCAGACATTTTGAGTATGTGCTCACTGACAGAACTATTTTCCTCCATCTTACAACTGAAGAACTTGTCGGAGACTTCATATCTCTCGACCCGGGCATGAGCTTGGAAAACCATTTTCAGCTCTTCGAACATGTCATTTTCTCCGTGTTGCTCAAAACGCTTTTGGAGCCCCAGTTCTAAGCTGTAAAGCATGCCGCACTGGACGAGGGAGTAATCATCAGCATGCTGCTGCCAAGCGTTCATAACGTCTTGGTTCTCTGGGCTGGGTGCGTCACCTAGCGGTGCTTCTAGGACATAATCTTTCTTGGCAGCTATGAGGAAGATCCTCAGGTTCCTGACCCAGTCCGTATAGTTGCTGCCATCATCTTTCAGCTTAGTTTTCTCTAGGAACGCGTTGAAGTTGAGGGCAACATTAGCGTGGGCCATTTGATCTACAAGACTTATTGTAAAGATTTTAGACTAAGTTCATGATAATTAAGTTCATCTAATCAAATTATTCAATGAACTCCCACTCAGATATACATCCCTCTAGTCATCTAAGTGAAACATGATCCGAGTCAACTAGGCCGTGTCCGATCATCACGTGAGACGGGCTAGTCAACATCGGTTAACATCTTCATGTTGATCGTATCTTCTATACGACTCATGCTCGACCTTTCGGTCTTCCGTGTTCCGAGGCCATGTCTGTACATGCTAGGCTCATCAAGTCAACCTAAGTGTATTGCGTGTGTAAATCTGGCTTACACCCGTTGTATTCGAATGTTAGAATCTATCACACCCGATCATCACGTGGTGCTTCGAAACAACGAACCTTCGCAACGGTGCACAGTTAGGGGTAACACTTTCTTGAAATTATTGCGAGGGACCATATTATTTAAGCTACCGTCGTTCTAAGCAAATAAGATGTAAAACATGATAAACATCACATGCAATCAAATAGTGACATGATATGGCCAGTATCATATTGCTCCTTTCATCTCCATCTTCGGGGCGCCATGATCATCTTCGTCACCGGCATGACACCATGATCTCCATCATCATGATCTCCATCATCGTGTCTTCATGAAGTTGTCACGCCAACGATTACATCTACTTCTATGGCTAACGTGTTTAGCAATAAAGTAAAGTAATTTACATGGCGTTATTCAATGACACGCGGGTCATACAAAAAATAAAAACAACTCCTATGGCTCCTGCCGGTTGTCATACTCATCGACATGCAAGTCGTGATTCCTATTACAAGAACATGATCAATCTCATACATCACATATATTTAATTCATCACATACTTTTGGCCATATCACATCACAAGGCATATGCTGCAAAAACAAGTTAGACGTCCTCTAATTGTTGTTACATGTTTTTACGTGGCTTCTATAGGTTTCTAGCAAGAACGTTTCTTACCTACGTAAAACCACAACGTGACATGCAAACTTCTATTTACCCTTCATAAGGACCGTTTTCATCGAATCCGATTCGATTAAAGTGGGAGAGACAGACACCCGCTAGCCACCTTATGCAACTAGTGCATGTCAGTCGGTGGAACCTGTCTCACGTAAGCGTACGTGTAAGGTCGGTCCGGGCCGCTTCATCCCACGATGCCGCCGAAACAAGATAAGACTAGTAGTGGCAAGAAAATTGACAACATCTACGCCCACAACAAGTTCGTGTTCTACTCGTGCATAAAAACTACGCATAGACCTAGCTCATGATACCACTGTTGGATATCGTTGCAGAAATTAAAAAATTTCTACGCATCACCAAGCACAATCTATGGAGTCTTCTAGCAACGAGAGGGAAAAGAAGGCATCTACATACCCTTGTAGATCGCGAGCGGAAGCGTTCAAGTGAACGGGGTTGATGGAGTCGTACTCGTCGTGATCCAAATCACCGATGACCGAGCGCCGAACGGACGGCACCTCCGCGTTCAACACACGTACGATTGCGGAAGACGTCTCCTCCTTCTTGATCCAGCAAGGGGAGGGAGAGGTTGATGGAGATCCAGCGGCACGACGGCGTGGTGGTGCAAGCAGCGGGGATCTCGGCAGGGCTTCGCCAAGCTCAGCGAGAGGGAGAGGTGTCATGGGAGGAAGAGGGAGGCGCCAGGGGCTTTGGTGCTGCTCCCATGCACCTCCCCACTATATATAGGGGTGGAGGGGGCTGGTTCCTTGCCCTCCAAGTCCATTGGGGCGTTGGCAAAGGTGGGGGAAAGAAATCCCATCATTTCCCTTCCCCACCGATTGTTATCCCCCTTTTTTAGGGATCTTGATCTTATCCCTTCGGGATATGATCTTATTCCTTCTAAGGTGGGATCTTGGTGCGCCTTGACCAGGGGTGTGGGGCCTTGCCCCCACTACCCACGTTCATGTGGGTCCCCCCATGCAGGTGGGCCCCACTTCGGAACCTTCTAGAACCTTCCTGGTACAATACCGAAAAATCCCGAACATTTTCCGGTGGCCAAAATAGGACTTCCCATATATAAATCTTTACCTCCGGACCATTCCAGAACTCCTTGTGACGTCCGGGATCTCAGCCGGGACTCCGAACAACTTTCGTTTAACCACATACTAATATCTCTACAACTCTAGCCTCATTGGACCTTAAGTGTGTAGACCCTACGGGTTCGGGAGACATGCAGACATGACCGAGACGACTCTCCGGTCAATAACCAACAGCGGGATCTGGATACCCATGTTGGCTCCCACATGTTCCACGATGATCTCATCGGATGAACCACGATGTCGAGGATTCAATCAATCCCGTATACAATTCACTTTGTCAATCGGTACGTTACTTGCCCGAGATTCGATCGTCGGTATCCCAATACCTTGTTCAATCTCGTTACGGGCAAGTCACTTTACTCGTACCGTAATGCATGATCCCGTGACCAAACACTTGGTCACATTGAGCTCAGTATGATGATGCATTACCGAGTGGGCCCAGAGATACCTCTCCGTTATACGGAGTGACAAATCCCAGTCTTGATTCGTGCCAACCCAACAGACACTTTCGGAGATACGCGTAGTGCACCTTTATAGCCACCCAGTTACGTTGTGACGTTTGGCACACCCAAAGCACTCCTATGGTATCCGGGAGTTGCACAATCTCATGGTCTAAGGAAATGATACTTGACATTTGGAAAAGCTCTAGCAAACGAACTACACGATCTTGTGCTATGCTTAGGATTGGGTCTTGTCCATCAAATCATTGTCCTAATGATGTGATCCCGTTATCAATGACATCCAATGTCCATAGTCAGGAAACCATGACTATCTGTTGATCAACGAGCTAGTCAACTAGAGGCTCACTAGGGACATGTTGTGGTCTATGTATTCACACATGTATTACGATTTACGGATAAAACAATTATAGCATGAACAATAGAAAATTATCATGAACAAGGAAATATAATAATAACCATTTTATTATTGCCTCTAAATTCATGGAGGTATCCCACTATGCCTACAACACCTTGAAGATGCCTGGGCCGGTAGGAGTCATCTCCATCCCATCAGACGAGAAGGACGCAATCATTTGCGTGGACAAGATGTACCAGGATGCAGTCACTGTAGAGCCAGTGGCAACAACAGTTCCCTCCAATGAGAACAAAGAAAGAAGAATGATAGCAGGGACACTGGCAAGATATCCGGGAAGCGTACCTCTCTAGAGTGTGCTGCGCCTGTTGATGACTGACCGGAGAGTTCCAACACCAAAAGACCCAAGGTTGCTGCACCACAAGTGAAGAAGGTCCCCGCAGGGCTGGCTGGCGCCACCCTTGATGAAAAATAGGAAAGAGCGCTCATTGCCTTCCTGCGGGCGAATATCGATGTGTTTGCATGGCAACCATCTGATATGCCCGGTGTTCCCAGGGAGGTAATCGAGCACCACCAGGTTATCTGCCAACACGCTCGACCTGTCAAACAGAATGTCCAGAAGCAGGCATTGGAGGGGCAGCAGTTTATTGCAGAGGAGATTAAGAAGCTTGAGGCAGCTGGTTTGGTCAGTGGACTGCTACATCCAACATGGTTAGCAAACCTAGTGGTTGTTCGCAAGGCTAATGGGAAATGGAGGCTTTGCATAGATTTCACAGATCTCAACAAGGCTTGCCCGAAGGGCCCACATCCCTTGCCGCACATCGATCAAATTGTGGATTTCACTTTATGTTGTGATTTGCTCGACTTTCTGGATGCATACTCTGGATATCACCAAATTTCATGTCCAAAGAAGACAAATAGAAGACCTCATTCATCACCTCGTGTGGTACGTACTGATTTATCTGTATACCATTCAGATTAAAGAGTGTTGGGTCTACTTTTGCAAGGGCAGTCCAGATTGTTTCTGAGCCATAGCTACAATGAAACATTGAGGCATATATGGTCGATATTGTGGTCAAGACGGCGCGCTTCGAGCCCCCTAGCTGTCTTGGTTTCTTGCCGTTTCTCCGGAGAAGGCGCTGGGCTGGAGTCCTAGCGCTCCTTGGGAGTAATGGTGACGGAGAGAAAATGAGGGAAGACGGAGAAGGCGGGTGGCGGGGGGTCAGGTCGGAGTACGATGGCATGGATGCCTTCAGCTCCAATTGGCGACCTGCTGCCTTGACTTTCCGTTCTTCCCCTCCCTCCCCGGCACCATCATCATCAGCCTCCTTGGGTGATAACCGGGGAGGGATATTCCCTTGGTGCCTTCGCCTCCCCTCTAGCAGTCTTCCGGCTGAGCTTTGGTGGATGACTCCACTAAGGCTCAAGCCGGGTCTTCTTGCTAGTCCTGGAGGTGGCGACCAGGGGAACGCCGGTCTGCTCCCGTGCTCCTCCTTTGTAGTCTCGCCACTCCCGGTGTTGTCAGGCCGCGCTAGACAGGTCGCAACGGGACCGGGATGGGCTCCTGCTTGGGTGCCTTTCTCGACTTTTCCTCCTTCCACCACAATGCCTCGTGGAGGGAAAACGAAAAGAGGAGATTACGGGTAGTTATCTTTTTTCAATCCTAAATCTGTCGGCACTTGCCAAATTTTAGTTCAAATAATGTAATCTCTCGAGTCCATGTCAGTGTTCTGTAAGGCTTGTATTTGTATGATCAGCATGTTAATGAAAAGATGAACCTTGCCCCGAACTCGTGCATGTATATGTCCGTGCAGAGGTGAAAATGCCTTTTTATGTTAAATAAATGAGTTTCCCTAGCAAGCTATCCTGCCGGTATCCTTTTTATTTTGTTGCGAGCTTCCGAACAAAGGGACCAACCCCTTTAATCCTGCCGGGAAGAAGGAAAGGAATTGAGCCTACCGGGTTCCTGCCGTTCCATGCGTTTATTTGAACCAGCCCCATGCTACCGAGTTCCTGCCGGGAACAAGGAAAGGAATGATGCAGGACCAGCCCCATGCGTTTTTATTCCCATCTTGTAAGTATTCGGATACTCATTGTTTATCTATAATCCTCTGTTTCTATTATATAAGCCATTTTTGCTATGTACCTTTCAGCCCTCCATGCGAGCTTCAGAACACTCCGTTATCAGAGGGGAGCTCTCTGCCGCCCGAGATGGCAAAGAGTGAGATGCCGCCACGAACCTCTTCGCCTGTCACCATGGATGACACCGAGGTGTTATCCCGAAGGACCTCTCCTGGTCGAGGAGGGGCGGGCGAGGCTATCGAGAAGGCGCCCGAGCTTAATACCTCGGTCACCGAAGACATAGGGGAGGCGATCCCTATGACGACCGATGGTGGGGACCCCCAACAATCCGGGCCTTAGCCGGAAACCATTCCGGAGACCAACGCGGCTCCGGGATCGGGTGGGCAACTCGCTTTAAAAGAGGGGAGGAGCATCGGCTCCATTAGTGACCTCCACTAATCAGGAGGCGCCGAACGCTTTAGCGGAAGCACTGCGACGTGATTCCATCGTGGAGGAGCACCGGACCCTGATGGGTGTGGTGGTAGAGAAGTTTAGTCTGCCAAGAGCGGACTGAATGAAGCTTTTACCAGCCTATTGACAGGCTTCGAGGTATGCGACGTAATGCTCTAAATGCTTTTCCATATATAGAGGAATATACCTATATACAGAGAGTAGCCCCTGAGGCTCTGTCCGGTGTAAAAGAGACCGGACAGAGGATCCACATAAAATTTGGGAAAGCTAACATACTTCTCTGTTTATCGTAACAAGCTTCCCTGTTGGCGGCCACCGCCCAGGCCACAGAAGTTTCCGGACTCTACCGGAAGCTTAAGTTGGGAGATGAAGAAATTGACCGCGTTAACAAGCGGTTTGATGAGATGCAATGTATGCATATAGTGTTAAAAGTTTAGTTGTATATCATAAGTGATAGTTGTATTCAGAGACTAACTCATGTAATGCTTTGATTATGAGCATAGTTGGGGCGGCTGAGGTCGAGACCTTCAAAGGCGCCCCTGAATGACTAGCTGAAGCAGCTAATGGAGCTGCATAGGGTGGCCGGTTCGGCCATGAAGGATCTAATAGTCCGACTTTGGCCAGCCGAACCAATGCCCAGTAGCTACTTCGGTTTGGTGAAGCGGCTCGTCGACGCGCTGCCACAGATTGATGTTGTGAAGCGCTCATCCTGCATGGAGGGTGCTCGGATGGCCTTCGCCGTGTCAAGATGCACTGGGCAAAGATGAAGGCCACCAACGTGGTGATCGCAAACCCACACTAAGGCAAGGACCACCGCAAGCCGGAGAGGTACTTCGAGGACGTCCTGGCAGAGGCCCGAATAGTAGAGGCCCAGTGTTCTAAGGACGTGATATTTGATTAGATGGTGCAGGTTGTAAAAAACTATGTTATGATACCATGCTTGTAATATATGTGCGCCTTTTATCTTAAGCAATTTCCCTCCTGTGCGGCCGTTTAATTTTCAACGTGGCTAGTCGTTGGCTTCAGCCCCCACGCAGAAGCTACGGGGGTGTTCGACGTAACACGTGACTGCACTTTATCCAACGTCTTGGTCCATAAAGGAGGTGTCCGCGGGGTGAACCAGGCAATCAGACTATGCGGCTTTATTACTTTCACTTAGCCATAGAAGTTTGATGGTGCGGCTAAGTACTAGCCCCTTGTGCGTGTGCGGCAATCCGAATGAAGGTGCCTTTTTCCACGCGGCTGGACGAAGACCATCCCCTCGTATAACACAGAGTAAATCACTAACGATTTGTAGTAAGTCACATAATCGCCGACCAGCTCTCACTTTATCATGACAGTCAGTTTTTGGCTTTCTCTACTGAGGTATTTGACCTGACGAACCGGAAACACAATCGCAGTAGTTCTCCCTTTACTACCTTAGCCGAACGAGCGGAACGTAAGGTGGTAAGCACAGGAGACGGGCAACCCAAATATAGACCAAAGACATGATTCAGAGACGATGCATATAGTGCAATATCCGGGACGCCGAAGAGTACCCTATAGGTGTTCGGACTTGAGAACGTGGGGAGCCGAATACAACCCCTGGTGTTAAGGCCGGACTAAAGCACGTGTGGCAAACTGAATTAAGAAGGGAATGCAGATGATAAAATAAATCCGTAACAAACGAAAGTGGGGATCAACTATTTCCTTTATATCCTGGTTAATACATCAAGACGTGCTATTACAGATAATGCCATCAATATCAAGGCTATTGCACATGCCGAGAGTTTACACAAGGGAAAGTTTTACACGGGGCCTAAAAGCAGTGGATTTGAAGATCCAAGTGGTGCCCTGCCGCACGTCTGAGCCGTTTTCTCCTTGGTGAGAAACCCTTTGATAGGAGGAATCGATGGTCATCTATAAGAAAGTGGAACCCATGAAGGAGCCCCCGTACAACCATAGAGTAGGCCTGTAGTAAAAGAGAGAGAGAGAAAAGAAGAAAAAGAGAAAAAAGGTTAAGGTCCGAATAGGGTAGAGTCGTACTATAGACCTCTTCCGCAATATGCCGTAGGCACAGCCCAAGGTATTTTAAGTGCGTAATTATGCACGCGCGGTATGTATGCTGCAACCTTATGGGGCGATCGGCGGAGGCTAAAGTGCTATTCGAGCTCCGGGTCCGCCGAGCTGTCATGGTTCTTGATGACCGATGAGCTGTTCGGCTTCATGAGGTCGTTCTGTACCTCGGCTGCTAGGGCCGCGGTGTGCTCCCCAGTGCGGAGGGAGCACTCCATGTTTCCATTGACTGTGATGACGCCGCGTGGTCCATGCATTTTGATCTTTAAATAAGCATAATGTGGGACTGCATTAAAGCGGGCAAAAGCAGTTCGTCCAATTAGTGCATGATAACCACTGCAGAAAGGGACGATATCAAAGATCAAGTCTTCACTTCGAAAGTTATCCGGAGAGCCAAATACCACTTCCAGTGTTAGGGAGCCCGTGCAGCGGGCCTCTACGCCAGGTATCACTCCTTTAAAGGTAGTGTTACTAAGCTTGATTCTTGATGGGTCAATACCCATTTTACGGACAGTGTCTTGGTAAATCAAGTTCAGACTGCTACCGCCGTCCATAAGGACTCTAGTGTGATGGTATCCGTCGATGATGGGATCGAGTACCAGGGCCGCCGAACCGCCGTGACGGATACTGGTTGGGTGGTCCCTGCGACCGAAGGTGATCGGACAAGCCAACCATGGGTTAAACTTTGGGGTGACAGGCTCTACGGCGTAAACGTCCCTTAGTGCGTGCTTGCACTCCCTCTTGGGGATGTGCGTGACATATATCATGTTCACTGTTTTCACCTCAGGGGGAAACTTCTTCTATCCCCCGGTGTTCGGAGGGCGGGGTTCAGCCTCGTCCTCGCTTGGAGGTCCTTTCCCCTTATGGTCGGTATTTAGTTTACCGCCTGTTTAAAAAACCCAGCAGTTTCTGTTGGTGTGGTTGGCAGGATTGTTAGGGGTGCCGTGGATTTGGCAGGGCCTATCCAATATTTTTGCCAAATTGGACGGGCCATCTCTATTTCCTTTGAACGGCTTCTTCCTCTGACCGGGTTTAGAGCCGCTGAATCCAGCGTTGACCGTCGTATCCTTGGTTTCTTCACTGTTGTTTTGACGCTTAGTTTTGCTGCGTCGTGGCCTTCCATTACCATCTCTAGCATCAGAGGCGCTGGAGTCACTGGTGTTGTTGCTTCTTCGAGCCAACCATCTGTCTTCCCCCGCACAGAGCCGGGTCATAAGTACAGTGAGAGCTGCCATAGTCTTTGGCTTTTCCTAGCCGAGGTGTCGGGCAAGCTATTCGTCGCGGACGCTGTGTTTGAATGCTGCTAAGGCTTCGGCGTCCGGACAATCAACAATTTGGTTCTTTTTAATTAAGAACCAAGTCAAGAGTTTGCGGGCTAACTCTCCGGGTTGCTGGACTATGGGACTCAGGTCATCAGCGTCCGGTGGCCGGACATAAGTGCCCTGAAAGTTGTCCCGAAAAGCATCCTGTAAGTCCTCCCAACTGCAAATGGATTTCTCTGGGAGGCTATTCAACCAGTGTCGTGCTGGTCCTTTTAGCTTTAAGGGAAGCTATTTAATGGCGTGGAGATTGTCACCGCGAGCCGTGTGAATGTGGAGAAGAAAATCTTCAATCCATATAGCGGGATCTGTCGTTCCATCGTATGCCTCGATGTTTACGGGTTTAAACCCTTCTGGAAATTGATGCTGCACTACCTCATCGGTCAAGCACATGGGGTGTGCGGCGCCTCTATATCGGGCGACATCACGACGGAGTTCAAATGACGTTCGTATTTGGTTCTCGGCGCGAACTTGGTTATTCTTGTCGCGCGAGGCTTGATGGCCATCGTCTCGTGTTGGAGCGCGTCCCATTGATCCGTAGATTGATCTAGTCTGGCCGGTTCTATTGTCCAGGTCCTGACCTAAGTCGTACGTGTAGCCCGGAGCCGCTGCCTCTTTGCCTCTACGGCGAGGTGGCACGGGCTGGTATTCGGCATAGTAAGCCGCTTTGTCTCGTCCACGTGGTGGTCGGTCTGGTTGATCATCATGGTTATATCTTGACGGTATTGGCTCAAGGGCCTCATCGTGGAATTGTGGTAGTAGCCTGCGCTTTGGGTAGCTCTTTGTCGGGCGCTCGATGTCGTATTCTTCGGCAGCCAGGACCTTGGTCCATCTGTCGTTCATCGTATCCTGTTCGGCTTGAAGCTATTGTTGTTTCTTTTTTAGACTCTTCACAGTAGCGATGAGTTGTTGCTTAAAGCGTTCTTGTTTGAGGGGTTCCTCGGGCATGATGAAATCTTTGTTGCCAAGGCTAACATCCTCCTCGGAGGCCGCTAGATAGTTACTATCTTCTGAATCCTCATGATCGACAAGTTCATCGGGATTGACTTGTCCCCCTTCCCACTCATCCTGCTCGAACGCAGGCTCGATGGGGTGGTCCGAGTCTTCAGCATTGTTAGGAGTGTCATTATCTCTGGTGCCGGTACTGCTTTCCTTTTCCCGTCGCGATCGTGAGCAGTGCCGCTTACGTCGGCGCTTTGGTGGTGCCTCAACAGGATTATCCTCAATCGGATCTTGAGTGCCACCGTCGTCCTTTTTATCGGGCGTATCCACCATGTTCACGTCGTAAGTAGAAGTGGTCGTCCAATGCCTAGTGATAGGCGGGTTTTGGCCTAGTTCGGCTCCGGCAATGTCGTCCATACCATCGATGTCTTCGGAGGCGTAATCTAGCATGTCGGTTAGCTCCTCGACAGTGGCTATTAAGTGGGTGGTGGGTGGGGGCGTAAAATTCCCCGCTCTCAGCCCCCAGTTTAGGTTGGGCGTAGTTCAGAAGTGACGCTTCTGTGATGACGAGAGATCGCATTAGGTCCAGCGCCTCGTTTAGGAGCGAAAGCTGGACAGGTGACTGAGGAACTGCAGAGCTGGGTCCGGTAATCACCACTTGACCGAGCTTAGTGGACGCAGACCTTGAGAGTTCAGAGTTGACATCCAGAGATGAGTCCAGCTTCCCGATGACTGGGAGAGTCCTGTTTGACTCTGGGCTCGCTGACAACATGGTCACCTCTGTGTCTCCGGCAGGAAGCTCCATAATGGGAGAGAGTCTGGCGGGGTTTATCTTCCCATCTTCGGATAGAGTGGTCCGCTCTGGATCTAAGGCCAGGGCAGGTACGAGAGTCTATCCTTGAGCGAAATCTGATGGTGGATCCGACAGGCTTCCTTCATGTAGATGATTAGTGGCGGCCGAGGCCGAAAATCCTTCGGAGATCAAATCTCCCCGGGTATCACAGATGTAGTCAAGCTTCCAAACCTGATCTGGTGAACAGGGGCATAGTTGTCGATCTGCTCGAGGTGACCAGTTGAATTGGCACGCAAAGCGAAGCCGCCAAACACAAAGAGTTGACCAGGGAGAAATGTCTCCCCAGAAACAGCATCATCATCAATGACAACTGTAGCCATCGATCCTTCTGCCGACAACACAGTGGAACTCCCAATGAAAGCACCAATGTGGGTGTCAAAACCGGCAGATCTCGGGTAGGGGGTACTGAACTGTGTGTGTGAAGATCAATGGTAACGAGGGATGATGGGGACACGATGTTTACCCAGGTTTGGGTCCTCTTAAAGGAGGTAAAACCCTACATCCTGCTTGATTATATTCAATGAGTATAGGGGTTACAAGAGTTGATCTACCTCGAGATCGTAATGGCTAAACCCTAGCTGTCTAGCCTATGAAAATTCGAATGATCTCTAGCGACTAAACCCTCCGGTTTATGTACACACAAGAGGGATCTAGGGTTGTACAGAGTAGGTTTGCAGAGGAAGGAATAGTATATCCGGACACCAATCCTACAGTCCACGCACCCAGGAGTCCTACCCGGTCATGGGGGAAAAGTCTTCTGCTTTTATCTTCACGGACCATCAGTCCGGCCCATATCAAATAGTCCAGACACCCGAGGACCCCTAATCCAGGATTCGCTCAGCCAGGCCTTGCTCACTTTTGACTTCTTCCACCTCCCGCTGCGCCACCAATACTACACTTGTCGGATTACGGGTTCCGGCAAAACCCTTGAGGTTCGAACTCTGGGGTGCGCATGAAGATCTCTCCTCCCCCTAGCTCATGCTCTCACCATGATCTCAAAGCTCAGCTTGCCAAACCCGAAGAACAAGGGACACAAGAGTTTATACTAGTTCGGGCCACCAATGTGGTGTAATACCCTACTCCAGTGTGGTGTGGTGGATTGCCTCTTGGGCTGAGGATGAACAAGTACAAGGGAACAACAGCCTCCTGAGGAGAGGTGTTCTTGTGCTTGGTGAGCTAGTTTGTGAACGGTGATCTGAATGATCCTGGGTCAGTTGCCCCATATTGTGGTGACTAGTCCTATTCATAGAGGCCCTAGTCCTCTTCCCAAATGTTGAGCGGGAAGGGATCCCACAACGACCAATTTGGAAGGGAGACAACCAGTACAAGTTATCCTGACTAAAGGTGGTCTTCGCCTGCAAAAGGCTCTGGTGGTGACGCCGTCGTGGGCTCCGTGGTGACCTCCGTCATGCCGTCCTGCTGGTCTTGGTCTTGTTGCACCGATATGAAAACCTTTGCCTGATGCCTCGGGACTCCTCGCCTGTGCCTGCCTCTTTAGCACCAAAGAGGAAATGAGTATACTGCGCGCGCTGGCGCCCGCCTGGCCTTGGTCATCATGGCTTGCATCACAGGAACCTCACGAGGTGCCCGTCGCCTTGATCTCTCCGCCCCTCGCGAGCCGGCCTAGTGAGGCCGCCCGCGAGGAGGTCTTGCGTCGTCCGCCTCGCGAGGCTTGGCCCCTCGCAAGGGTCTTGAGTGTTTGCTGGTGAAGATGGGTCGTACCAGGCTGCTGGTGGAGCCACAACGTGGGCCGCAGGCAGGCAAGTCTGGGGACACCCGTTCCCAGAATGCCGACAGTAGCCCCCGGGCCCAAGGCACGCTCGGACTTGGCTTAGAGGCAAAGCCAAGGGCAATTGTGGAGCGCCGCGGGCCCCAATAGCCTGCGTCCTTGGTTGGCCCGTGGCGACTGATGGGACAAGGGCATCTCCGCTGCCCCATGCTGCCTCGGCAACTGCCCTTGATTTGAGGTGACCCTGCTGCATGCAGAAGGAAAACCATCACTACCTGTGATCGTGGGGGTTGCCGGTTGGCCTTCTCTTGCTATAAATGGGGAGGGGGGCGGAGCCCCGATCGCCCATCTCTTCTCATTCCGCTTGCTTCTTCTTCCATGCTTCATTGCTAGCAGCGACATCACTGGCGCCGGTGAAGAGGTTCTCGGGCGCAGAGAAAGGGAAGGCCCGCCAGGAGGGGCCCGGCTCGCCACCGCCCAAGAGGGGACGCGGTCGCCCATGCAAGCACGCCGCGACCCCCTCCGTGGCCCCTCGCGGCCACGGCGGCACCTCTTCGCATGGTGGGAGCCGCCCGGGTCGTGGCAGTCCCGTTGATGGAGGGAGGCGTGCCATGGTCGCGCGGCCTCCCCGGCCGCGCTTCCACTCGGCGGAGGTTCTGCCGGAGTTCGTCCTGTGGTCGGAGCATCCGGCTGGCACCTGGCTTCAGCTCCCGCGCTCCTTCGCCGGCAAACTGCCGGCCATGGGTCCAGGTGGCCTCTGGCTGCAGGTGGACGGCTGCTGCAGCAAGGCTTCATGGGTCGCGATGGAGGTCTCCCTCGCGGGCAACGCAGCCTTGGCCCGCGGTTGGCAGACGTTTGGCCGCGCGCGCGGCCTCTGCAGGCGGTGTACTCTCCACTTCAAGTACGACGGCGACGCGACCCTCTATGTGAGGGTGTTCGGGGAAGATGGTCACAGCGTCGGATGCTGCCCTGAGGACAACGACGGCGGCGAGGTGCTCGGCCTTGGCGACGACCGCGACGATGGTGAGGGTGAACTCGCCCTCGGCGCCGGCCGTGGCTCATCCAGCTACGGCAACTCCTCCTTCGGCGACAGCTCCAGCAGCGGCGGCTATGATCAGCCACCACACCGCCGTGCCCGCTTCGAGGGCGGTAGCGGGTCGTCTCATCGCCGCGCCCCAGTGAAGCGCGAGGAGGGGTCTGGCTGAATCCAGGAGGGTGCCGAGGGCCTACCCTCGCGAACCGCTGCGGGGGCACGCGTTGCTTTTGTTTTGTTCTTCCCTTTCTTCCTGCACTTGATAAAGAAACAAGTATGGGGCCCTGCCAGGGCGTGCAACGAACCGTGATTTCCGAGTTGCTATGTTATGTTTATTGTTCCTGTGTTGTGCTGCGGCATCATTGTTTTACATAGGCATGTAGAGATAACTTAGCTTGGTGTGTCTGAAGTAGTTTCCGCCTCGTGAGGCGCGCATCTCCCAGCACCTGGTGAGACCTCCTTGTCGCAGGTTTGGGGGGCGTTGAGGAACTGCAAAAATTTGTTAAGAAACCCTTATTCTTCCTTGCTCAGGGCCCCAGGCGTGGCCGGCCATGACCCAACGCTCCACATCATGGTACCCGAGGGGCACGGAATTAAGAGAGGGAGGTGCGCAAGTCTGAGAGCTCGAACGAGGGTGCCTCGTGAAGACCAGGGAAAACGCGCTCACGAGTGCACCTGTTCAGCCCCCTCGCGAGGCATGCGAGGGAGAGTACGGGCCAATACAAAGAACCGAGGGAAGAAACAGAAGAAAAAGGCAATCGAACCAAGCCAACAAGGAACACCAGAATTCAAATTTCCATTAAAGAGGGGCAAGCCAACTATGGAAAGCAAATGAACAGCCGCGTTCGGCACCTAGTCTAGTCTTCTCATCAAGGCGGAGCTAAGTGGTGCCACTAGGACGTGGGAGGGAGCCCCCGAGGCCCGAGGGCGGCACTCCGGAGATTCCGGGGCATGTACAACCCCACTCATTATTACGTGAGAGTGTCACGAGCGGAGACCTTCACAGGCACGGGGCCTTGCTTCACAGGCGCTGGGCCTTGCTTCATGAGTAGAACATCTGGAGGTGCTGGATGTTCCAGGCGTTCTGGATGGGGATCCCGTCCTGCGTCTCCAGGCGCACGGCGCCAGGCCTAGAGACATGGGCGACCCGAAACAGGCCCGCCCACATAGGTGAGAGCTTGTGCAGCCCTTCCCTGGAGAGCACCTGCCTCAGGACGAGATCGCCCACCTTGAGCGTCCTGGAACGGACGCTGCGATAGTGGTACAGCCGCAGCGCCTGCTAGTATCTTGCGGCTCGGAGCGAGGCTTCGTGGCGGCGTTCCTCCCCCAGCACAAGGTCCATCCCCCGCTTGGCGTCCTGCTGCGTTTCATCGAACGCCAGGACCCGCGTGGAGCGATGCCTGACCTCGTGAGGGAGAACCGCTTCTACTCCGTAGACGAGGAAGAACGGGGTCTCGCCCGTCGGCTTGGTGGCGGTGGTGCGGATGGACCACAACATGGACTGTAGCTCGTCCTGCCAGCCCCTTCCGCAGGCCTCGAGCTTCTTCTTGAAGGTCCGGGTCTTGAGGCCCCTATGGACCTCCGCGTTGGCGCGTTAGGCTTTGCCATTGCTCCCGGGGTGCGCCACCGAAGCGTAGCAGATCTGCGTTCCAAGGTTAGCACAATATGTCTTGAAGATATTACTAGTGAAATGCGAGCCGTTGTCAGTGATGATGCGGTTGGGGACCCCGAACCGGCTCACGAGACACTTGATGAACTTGACCGCCGATCCGGCCAGGATGGTGCGGACAGCTTCTACCTCCGCCCATTTGGTGAACTTGTCGATGGCGACGTAGAGGTAGCGGTAGCCCCCAGGCGCTCGAGGGAACGGGCCTAGGATATCCAGCCCCCAGACCGTGAATGGCCACGAGAGCGGAATGGTCTGGAGGCCCTGAGCTGGCTGATGGATCTGCTTGGCATGGAATTGGCAGGCTTCACAGGACTTCACCAGCTCGGTCGCGTCGTTGAGTGCCATAGGCCAGTAGAACCCGCTGCAGAACGCCTTGCCGACAAGGGTTCGTGACGACGAGTGGTGCCTGCAGTCTCCGCCGTGTATGTCAGCTGGCAACTCGTTCCCCTGTTCCCTGGAGATGCATCGCAAGGAAACATCATTTGTCCGCTTCCTGTATAGCTCACCGTCCTGGATGAAGTATGTCGTAGCCTGCCGGGCCACGCGATCCGTATCGTCCTCTTTCGCCGGCAGCGTCCCTTACGGCAGGTATTCCTTGAACTCCTTGGTCCATCACCCCTCCTGAGGCTCGAACGACAGGAGTAGGTGCGCTCCCGAGGTCGGGCCGTAGGCTGGGGCTCCCGACGTAGGTGGTTGGGGGAGTTCTTCCCGAGGCGGCGCCGACCCTGAAAGCGGAGGTGCTGCCGAAGGCTTGAAGAGCCGCTCCTCGAAGACGCCAGGCTCTTGGGGTTGTGATGACCCACAAGTATAGGGGATCTATCGTAGTTCTTTCGATAAGTAAGAGTGTCGAACCCAACGAGGAGCAGAAGGAAATGATAAGCGGTTTTCAGCAAGGTATTCTCTGCAAGCACTGAAATAATAAGTAACAAATAGTTTTGTGATAGGATAATTTGTAACGAGCAACAAGTAACAAATGTAAATAAAGTGCATCAAGGTGGCCCAATACTTTTTGTAGCAAAGGACAAGCCTAGACAAACTCTTATATATAGAGAAAAGCGCTCCCAAGGACACATGGGAATTATCGTCCAGCTAGTTTTCATCACGTTCAGCATGAAACATATGGATCCAAATCAGCCCCTTACGAAGCAACGCATAAACTAGGGTTTAAGCTTCTGTCACTCTAGCAACCCATCATCTACTTATTACTTCCCAATGCCTTCCTCTAGGCCCAAATAATGGTGAAGTGTTATGTAGTCGACGTTCACATAACACCACTAGAGGATAGACAACATACATCTCATCAAAATATCGAACGAATACCAATTTCACATGACTACTAATAGCAAGACTTCTCCCATGTCCTCAGGAACAAACGTAACTACTCACAAAGCATATTCATGTTCATAATCAGAGGGATATTAATATGCATATAGGATCTGAACATATGATCTTCCACCAAATAAACCAACTAGCATCAACTACAAGGAGTAATCAACACTACTAGCAACCCACAAGTACCAATCCCGGACTTGGAGACAAGAATTGGATACAAGAGATGAACTAGGGTTTTGAGAGGAGATGGTGCTGGTGAATATGTTGATGGAGATTGCCCTCTCCCGATGAGAGGAGCGTTGGTGATGACGATGGCGATGATTTCCCCCTCCCGGAGGGAAGTGTCCCCGGCAGAACAGCTCTGCCGGAGCCCTAGATTGGTTCCGCCTCGTGGCGGCGGAGTCTCGTCCCGAAAGACTGCTTATGATTTTTTCCTCGACGAAAGACTTCACATAGCAGAAGATGGCCACCGGAGAGCCAACAGGGGGCCCACGAGGCAGGGGGCGCGCCCTGGGGGGTAAGGCGCGCCCCCACCCACGTGGACAGGTGGTGGCCCCCCTGACATATTTCTTCCGCTCAGTAATTTTTATTATTTCCAAAAATAACTTTCGTGGAGTTTCAGGACTTTTGGAGTTGTGCAGAATAGGTCTCTAATATTTGCTCCTTTTCCAGCCCAGAATTCTAGCTGCCGGCATTCTCCGTCCTTATGTTAAACTTGTAAAATAAGAGAGAATAGACATAAGTATTGTGACATAACGTGTAATAACAACCCATAATGCAATAAATATCGATATAAAAGCATGATGCAAAATGGACGTATCGGGTTGGCGCTTGAATGCCCTTTTGGCGATGTCGTCGGCCTCCTTGTTGGTGCCACGGGGCACCTGCTGCAACTCTAGGCCCAAGAACTACTTTTCCATTTTGCGTACCTCCGCGAGGTATGCCTCCATGTGCTTGTCGCTCGGCTCGTATACCTTGTTGGAGAAGTTGACGAGGAGCTGCGAGTCACCCCTGATGATGAGGCGCTTCACCCCCAGGGCCACTGCAGCCTTAAGGCCACCGATGAGGCCTTCATACTCTGTGATGTTGTTGGAGACCTTCTCGGCCTGCTGGAAGTAGAGCTGCACGGCGTAGTAGAGCTTGTCCTGAGTGGGCGAGGTGAGCACTGCTCCAGCCCCCGCGCCCTAGAGTGCGAACGTGCCATTGAAATACATAACCTAGCCATCTGGCGGTTCACTTCCCGGCGAGTGGGATCGGTCCTCGCCTGCTTCAAGCCCCGGGGTGTCAATCCATTCTGCCATGAAGTCGGCGAGTGCGGCTCCCTTGATGACCCTGCTTGTGCTGAACTCCAGCTGGAATGCTTGCAGCTCGATGTTCCATTCGGTGACTCTTTCAGCAGCGCTGGGGCTCCTGAGTACCCTCTCCAGCGGGTAGGCCGAGACAACCTTGATTGGATGACCTTGGAAGTAGTGACGTAGTTTACGCGAGGCCACCAAGAGCGCGAGCAAGAGCTTTTGAGGCATGGGGTACCGTGCCCTTGCATCCCACAGTACCGTGCTGACAAAGTACACTGGGTGCTCGACGAGGGCGGGAGCGCCGACGGAGCATGCGTATGCCGGAGGTTGGGGCGTCTCCTGAGGTGTCGGGACCCCAAGAGCCTAGTCGCCCATTGGGCCTTCTTCAGGCTCGCGAACGCCGCCTTGCTAAGCCTAATCACTCGTTGGCGTTACTGCAGCCTTTGCGGTGCCCTCTAGGTCCCGTATCGCCCTGGCTGGAGGTGCGGCACGACGCGGCGGACCCTTGGCCTGGCGCTCTTCCTGAACCGCCACTAGGGCTGCGCTAGCGGAGTAGGGAGTGGCGGCAAGGTAAAGCACCAGGGGCTCGAGAGGGCGAGGCGCCACCATCACCACAGGGCTGGTCAGGTATTTCTTAAGGTCTTGAAATACTTGGTCAGCCTCCGGGGTCCACTCGAACGTGTCCTTCTTCTTCATCTGCTTGAGGAATAGCAGGGCCCGCTCTCCCAGCTTGGAGATGAAGCGCCCCAGCGAGGTCATGCAGCCCGCAAGCTTCTGCATATCCTTGAGAGATTGTTGTGGGCTCATGTCTTCTATCGCCTTGACCTTCTCCGGGTTAGCCTCGATCACCCTGTGGGACACGAGGAAGCCCAGCAGCTTGCTGGAGGGGACACCGAACACGCACTTCTCTAGGTTGAGCCGCAAGTCCACCTGGCGCAGGCTTGCGAAGGTCTCCTCCATGTCCTGAATCAAAGTTCTCGCCTCCCGAGACTTTACCACAATGTCGTCGACGTAAGCTTCTGCGTTCCTCCCGAGCTACTGACCCAAGGCGATGTGCATCAGCCGTTGGAAGGTCGCGCCTGCGTTACGCAGCCCGAACGGCATGCAAGTGTTGCAGTACACCCCACACGGGGTCAGGAAGGCTGTCTTCTCCACATCCTCCACTGCCATCTTGATCTGGTGATAGCCTGAGAACGCGTCCAGGAAGCACACCAGGTCGCACTCGGCGGTGGAGTCGACAATCTGGTCGATGCGCGGAAGCGGGAACGGGTGTTGGGGACAAGCCTTGTTGAGGTTGGCGAAGTCGACACACATGCGCTCCTTCCCGCCTTTATTCGGTACGACGACGGGGTTCGCCAGCCACTCAGGGTACCGAACCTCGCGAATGACACCCGCTGCCTCCAGCTTGCGGGTTTCCTGGACGACGAAGGACTGCTTCTCCGTGGACTGTCGCCACGCCTTCTGCTTCACAGGGCGCACATTGGGGCACACCCTCAAGTGATGCTCGATCACCCCCTCGGGACCCCTACTAGCTGCTTGGGTTCCCAGGCGAATACATCCTTGTTCGCGCGCAGGAACCTCACCAGTGCCTTCTCTTGATCCTGATCGAGGTTGGCGCCTATGGTGAAGGTGGCTCTTGAGGACCGTTCTTCCTCGACCGACACCTGCTTAGTTTTGTCCCAATCTTGAGTGAACAACTGCTTCTTCGTTGCTGGCACGGCCTCCTTAGCTCCAGGGGTGGCCTTGTCGGCCGGTCGCGCCACTGCGACGGTTTTGAGGGCAAGCTTGAGCGCCACCTTGGTGTCTCCAACTACGGTGAGGACGTCCTTGCTCTCGGGCATCTTCATGAGGTTGTAGGCCGGATGGGTCGCCGCCATAAACTGAGCTAGAGCCGGGTACCCAAGGATGGCATTGTATGGGAGGCCAATGCTGGCCAAAGGTGACAGGGAGGCGGACCTGCCCTATCGGGGCTGGCGGAGCCGCCGCCGACCCCGGAGAAGGGCTTGCTGGGGCGGAGCCGTTTGAGTGGTACGTGAAGAAGGCTAAAAGCCTCCACGGAGAGCATGTTGAGGCCGGCGCCACCGTTGATGATGGTCTTGGTGACAACTATGTTGCAGATGGTGGGCATGCAAAGCATTGGTAGCACGCCCGAGCGGACGGTGGTGACGGTGTGATCCCCCGAGTCGAAGGTGAGGTCGGCCTTAGGCGCCGCCCAACCCGGGGGAGCTCCTTGCTGCACGGAAGCGGCGCCGATCTGGCGAAAGAACTGCTTGGTGTGACGGTCCGAGGGTGGTGCTTGCGAGCCGCCGAGGAGGGCTTCGACGGCGAGGGGTGCTGGTGCCGCGAAGCGCCTGACGAAGAGGCCGCGCAGCTCCTCCCAAGATGCCACTGAGGATCCAGGGAGGGTGAGTAGCCAGGCGCGTGGTGCACCAGCGAGAGCCATGGGAAGCCAGTTGGCCATGACCTTCTCGTCGCCCCCAGCCTTCAGGACGGCCTCTTCATATGCTAGAAGGAAGGCCGATGGGTCCGCCACGCCGTGGTAACGCAGCGGCATCTCTAGCTTGAACATGGGCGGCCATTGTACCCGTGGCAAGGTGTGGGCAAAGACTCTGAGCCCCCTGGCGCCGTCGTGGGCGTCCGTCATCTCAGCCGGAGGTGCGACGCCGGCCATGGGGACAAGGCACGGAGGTGGTGAAGCGTGGATCGACGGAAGGAAAGCTCCAGCGCACCCCTACCTGGCGCACCAAATGTCGGATTACGGGTTCCGGCAAAACCCTTGAGGTTCGAACTCTGGGGTGCGCACGAAGATCTCTCCTCCTCCTAGCTCACGATCTCACCACGATCTCAAAGCTCAGCTTGCCGAACCCGAAGAATAAGGGACACAAGAGTTTATACTGGTTCGGGCCACCGATGTGGTGTAATACCCTACTCCAGTGTGGTGTGGTGGATTGCCTCTTGGGCTGAGGATGAACAAGTACAAGGGAAGAACAGCCTCCTGAGGAGAGGTGTTCTTGTGCTTGGTGAGCTAGTGTGTGGATGGTGATCTGAATGATCCTGGGTCAGTTGCCCCCTATTGTGGTGACTAGTCCTATTTATAGAGGCCCTGGTCCTCTTCCCAAATGTTGAGCGGGAAGGGATCCCACAACGGCCAATTTTGAAGGGAGACAACCAGTACAAGTTATCCTGACTAAAGGTGGTCTTTGCCTACAAAAGGCTCTGGTGGTGACGCTGTCGTGGGCTCCGTGGTGACCTCCGTCCTGCCGTCCTACTGGTCTTGGTCTTGTTGCACCGATATGGAAACCTTTGCCTGATGCCTCGGGACTCCTCGCCTGCGCCTGCCTCTTTAGCACCAAAGAGGAAATGAGTATACTGCGCACGCTGGCGCCCGCCTGGCCTTGGTCATCATGGCTTGTGTACAGGAACCTCGCGAGGTGCCGCTCACCTTGGTCTCTACGCCCCTCACGAGCCGGCCTAGTGAGGCCGCCCCCGAGGAGGTCTTGCGTCGTCCGCCTCGCGAAGCTTGGCTCCTCGCGAGGGTCTTGATTGTTTGCTGGTGAAGATGGGCCATACCAGGCTACTGGTGGAGCCACGCCGTGGGCCGCACGCAGGCAAGTCTGGGGAACCCCGTTCCCAGAACACCGACAACACTGACTACTTGATTGGTTGCTGCTAAGTATAGCAGCAACGGTTCCTGTGGTCTGGGTGCAACCAAGTTGGGCTTAGAGGACGAGTAGGCCTTCAACTTTGCTAAGTCGCTTCTACTTCCGGGGTCCACTTCATGGGTCTTGCCTTCTTCAAGATTTTGAAGAACGGCGGGGCGCGTTCGGCAGACTTAGAAATGAATCTGCTTAGCGCGGCAAAGCACCCCGTCAGATGCCTCACATCCTTGACTGTCCTTGGCACCTGGATCTATTCAATAGACTTGATCTTGTCGGGGTTGGCTTTGATCCCCCGATGGGATACAAAGTACCCGAGTAGCTTGCCGAAGGGAACGCCAAACACACACTTCTGCAGGTTGAGCTTCAAGTTGATCTTGCACAGATTAGCAAAAGTCTCCTCCAAGTCCTGGATGAGGGTTGCTCTGTCCTTGGTCTTGACCACAATATCATCCATATAAGCCTCAGTGTTTTTGTGTAGTTGTGGCTCAAAACCAATCTGGACTGCCCTTGCAAAAGAAGACCCGAAACTCTTTAATCCGAAAGGCATGCGGATAAAATAGTACGTACCACATGGGGTGATGAACGAGGTCTTCTCTTCGTCTTCCTTGGACATGAAGATTTGATGGTACCCAAAATATGCATCCAAAATGGAGAGAAAATCACAACCTGAAGTGGAATCCACAATCTGGTCAATGCGTGGCAAGGGAAATGGGTCCTTCAGGCAAGCCTTGTTGAGATCTGTGAAATCCATGCAAAGCCTCCATTTCCCATTAGCCTTCCGAACAACCACTGGATTTGCTAACCATGTTGGATGTAGCACTCCTCTGACCAAACCAGCTGCCTCAAGATTCTTGATCTCGTCTGTAATGAACTGCTGCCTCTCCAAAGCCTACTTCCGAACTTTCTGCTTGACAGGTCTGGCGTGTGGGTAGACAGCTAGGTGGTGCTCGATTACCTCCCTGGGAACACCGGGGATATCAGATGGTTGCCAGGCAAACACATTGATATTCGCCCGCAGGAAGGCAATGAGCGTGCTTTCCTATTTGTCATCAAGGGTGGCACTGATAGTGAACGTACCATCAACGCCAGCCAGCACTGCCGGGACCTTCTTCAATTGTGATGCGGCAACCTTTGATCTCTTGCTATTGGAACTTTCTGGCAAGTCGTCAACAGGCGCAGCACTCTCTGAAGAGGTACGCTTGCTGGATTCCTTGCCAACATCCCTGCTATCCTTCTTCTTTCCTCTCTCCTCCATGGTGGGGACTGCTGCTGCTGCCTCCGCCGCGACTGCATCCGGGTACATCTTGACCACGCAAATAAGTGTGTCCTTCTCATGTGATGGGATGGAAATGACTCCTACAGGCCCAGGCATCTTCAAGGTCTTGTAGGCATAGTGGGATACCGCCATGAATATAGCCAGGGCTGGGTGTCCAAGAATCCCATTGTACGGCAGGGGCAGGTCGACCACATCGAACACAATCTTCTCAGTCTGATAGTTCAACACCCATCCAAATGTCATAGGCAACGTGATCTTGCCATTAGGATGACTCCTACCGGGATTAACTCCTTGAAACGTGCTGGTGACCTTCAACTCATCCTCTGCTATATGGAGTTTGCTGATGACCTTTGGGGAAATCAGATTTAGTCTGGCCCCGCCATCAACCAACATCTTTGTGACCTTGAGGATGCGAATTGTTGGGGAGACTAACAATGGCAAACATCCTACCGCAGTGGTATGGTCAGGATGATCCTCTTCGTCAAAGATGAGGGGTGTGTGTGACCATTTGAGTGGCTTCCGGGCCTATGGTGCTGGTTCTACAACATTGACCTCACATGCCCACCGTTTGAGCTGGCGGAGAGAGGTGTGCAGGGATGCACCCCCGTCAATGCACAAGGCGTCAGTGGCCTTCTTAAACTCCTGCTCACTGGTTTCCTCTTCATCCCCTCCATCACTCTCATCATTGCAAACTTCCTTCTCTCGACCCCTGGCGTACTTTCCTTGGTTCCCGAAGGGTTTGCCAGGGCGATTTACTTCACCGCCTTAGCCCTTGCCGCTAGCGGCATTCTGACCCTTTTCCTTATCACGCTTCTCATATTCTGCTCTCTGTCTCCTAACGAGATGCTCAACTTGATAACACTCTTGAAGGTTGTGGCCCTTGGTCCGATGAATTTTGCAGTACGGCCCATCGCTCTTCCCGACCTTCTCGACAGCCGCAGCCTCCCGGTAGTCAGCGCACGCGGCAGCTTCCTTGCTGGGGGCTTCAGCTTTAGCCTTCTTGCCGGTACTAGGTGTACCCGATCCTTCAATAGTCATCACTACCTTATCCTTGCGCCTCTTGTTACGCTTGTTGCTCTTCTTCTGACTAGTGGATTCGTCGTCGTCCTTTGAGTCGTCGTTGATGCAATCCTCTTCTCCTGGGAGTTTCCTTCCTTCCCCCATCCGAGCACACTTTCCCACTAAGGTGTAGAGCTCTTTCATGGTCTTGGGCAACCGCACGTTCATCTTGGAACGAATCCTTCGGTTGCGCACATTGGTATGGAAGGCGCCTATCACAGCTGCTGGATGGATGTTCAGTATATTCCTGTGGACTCTGCTGAATCTCTATAAATACTTCCGGAGAGTCTCTCCTTCTTTCTGTTGGAGAAGTTGCGAGTCACTGGGCCGACCTGGTTCTTGATGGCCACCAGTGAAGGCGCCAATGAACTCATGGCATAGGTCAGCCCATGACGAAATGGAGTTCTCCGGCAGGTGCATCAGCCAGGACCTCACATTGGATTTGAGAGACAAAGGGAAGTAGTTGGCAAACACATTCTCATCTCTTCCGCCGGCAGCCTGAAGAGCGATGTTGTAGATGCTCAGAAACTCTGCCGGGTTCAGCCTTCCATCATACTTCTCGAGTATCTCTATCTTGAACGTGCAGACGGATGGCCAATGGATTTTCCGCAACTCATGAGTAAAGGCAGGGCACCCGACCTTGAAATGTAGGCACCCACCAACCCCGAGCGTAGGCTCGTCAACATCGGGGTCATCGCACCCATCGGCCCGGCGGTGGTCGACGCGTCCGTCTCCCCTCCGCCTGTCCTCCGGGGCTCCCCGTTGGCCTGGATGCACTCGAGGGTCAGAAGAAGCCATTGAGATGTCATCAGGTTCTTGATTCTGTTGCGCCCGCGCTGGTTGCCGTGGCAGGGACTACACTATGGGGGTGGCCCCTTTAGTACGACCAGCAGCTCGAGCCGTCGTTGTTGCTTGGGGAGGCCATGGCGGGCCAGCTCGTTGTGAGCCCCCAGCCTCGGTGAACCCGAGCAGACTCTGGATGGTGGCACGCCACTCGTCAATCTACTCAGCCGCCGGCGGAAACCTTAGCAGCAGCTGAGCCCGCGCCATGGCTTCCATAGCAGGACTTGGCATAGGTGATGATGACGTAGATTGTGCCGTCGCTCGACTCCTGATGGTGCCAGCAGCGACAGTACCATACCCCTACTGCTGCGAGGTGGCCATCTAGATGGCATGGTGACACGGTGAAGGCGCTTGGGGGAGAGTGGCTCCATTGGGTGCAGCGACCTCGTCGACTTGCCTCGGGGTTGGTGCGCATGTTGTGGCTGCTCCCACGGTGGGGGCGGCGATTCGCCCCGGACCGAGCGCCACCGCTGTGGCTGTGCCCATCGGTGAGAGGAAGGAGCGTGGACGGAGTAACCACTTCACCCGTACCTCGTGGAGCATGGCCACCGAGGTGTTGTTGATGCTGCTCTCCTCCGACGTCTCTGGCTTCTGCTTCGGCCGCGGGGGAGGTGGTGACGGTGCCGCCTGCTCCGAACACATCCCCTGCGGCGTCCAAATTCTCGCGCGCCTCCGCATCCCCCGTAGCACCGGTGGCTGCGGACGGCGAAGCCTTCGAGGTGGACGGGTGAGCTGAAGCACCGGCTTTCTTCTTGGGTGCCATGGTCGATGGTGCCATCAAAAAATGAGGATGGCGATGAAGATGATGCGCTGCACTCGCTTTCAGGTTCGCGCAAGTGATCCCCCTACCTAGCGCACCAAGGATGTCGTGGGAAACCATGGCCACCTATGGGACCAAGGGCCCTTTGCTGGTTCGGTAGGGGGTTGTCATGTTGCACAAAGAGCAGAAGAATGTGGGGCAGCACGACAGAAATCACACGGGTAATTTTACCAAGGTTCGGGCCGCCGCGAGGCGTAAAACCCTACTCCTCCTTTGGTGGATTGATGGTGGAAGAATGGTGATGGAGCGGGGTACACTTGCCCGGCAGGGTAGCCTCGGGGGAGGCAGTGGCTACGCGCGTATGAGTGTGTGGGTGTCCAACATTCTATCCCTTTCTACGGTTGCCATGGGCCTCCTTTTATAGATTAAGGGGTCACCATAATGGCAAAATAGTCATTATGCACTAATAAGATAGCAAATAGTGCTATCATACCTAACTCTGCAGGCTGACAGGGCGCATTAAATGCACCGCTCAACGTCACATTATTGCTTGCTCGGCAAGCCTTGTCGGGCTGTCTTGCCAGCTCCACGCCTACTCGCCTGACATGTCTTATGACGGGTGTCGTCTGTAGGTATTTCCTGTAGAAAGAGGCCACCATGTGGTGAATGGCTTCCACTTAGTCAGTTTGCTGCTTGAAACCACATTGATCAATGACGTGGTTCGTGGTGAAACGGCTTGGTGAGGTGGCTCTGTTCCCGCGAGTCCCTACAGGCCCCGTCGGGGAGTCTTGGAGGTTTCCTTCCGAGGGAGTCCCCGTCCTTCCCAGGCTCGCCTGCTCAGCAAGGGAGGCTTTTCTCCTGGCGGCATCTTGCTTCTTTAGCTTGGTCTTGGTCCTCTTGATCTGCATGTTGGTTTTTTGAAGATCTTGATCCCTTGTGCTCTGACTTGGTTTGGTGTCGTAATCTTGTTCCTGTGCCTATGCACAGTCTGGGCAATAGACCCAGGGTTTGTTGCAACAACAGGTCTACAACAACAATGACGAGTTCGATGCCAAGAACAACTTGAGCGCCAAGATGGATGCTCAAATGGAGGAGATCAACGCCCTCATCAAGTCCTACAAGAGATCTTCCTCATCTTCGAGAAGACGCGCAAGAGCACATGCTTCCGAGCTACCATCTCCGGCAAGATCATGTCGGCATCGACACCATCGCCAACGAGAACGTGAAGGTCAAGAGCTCAACACCAACCACCGCTCAACGACTCCACCTTCTCCCTTGGCACCTTTGCCAAGCGACTTCAAGGCATCTTCGCCTACGGACAGACGACATCTTCGCCAACAGGCACCTCAATACTATGCCCAAGAGAAGCTCCCCAAGCTCAAGTCCGCGACTTCCAAGAGCTACTACGACCTCGACTCCGACCACAAGATTCCTTTTTATGGGACTCAAGAACCCAAGGAGTATCTCGACTGGGAGCGCCTAATGGATGACTACCTTAAGCTACATCAAGTTCCTCCCGATGATCAAGTGAAGTGCGCCACAACGAACTTCCACGACTACACATCGGCATGGTGGCTTCATACACCTTCGGAGAGCTACGACATGAGTTGTCCCAAGACGAAGAGAGATTTGCAACGAGAGTTCGTGCCTCCAACCTACATGGAATAACTTCTACGCTAATTGGAGAACACCATCCAAGGATCCAAGCCAATCGACGCATACTTCAAGGAGATGAAGAATGCCTTGTGACGTGCCGGCGTGGACGACCCCATTTCAATGAAGTTCCACTTCATGATGGGATTATACAACGACATGTCCAAGACTATCTTCCTCGAGAACTACAAGTCCCTCGACGACTACTACATTGGTGCTCTCAAGGCGGAATGAGAACTCATGAAGGCTAAGGCTTCTCAACCCAAGAACAATTCTCGAAGACCAAGCTCCAAGACAGCGAGCATGAGGCTAGTACCACCACGATGTCCAAGCCCGATGAGCTCCAAGATGATGCTCCCAAGTTCGACTTCACCGCCATCCCTCTTTGTGGCATTGATGATGCCGAGTCCTCCACGACTCTTTTTCAAGAAGGTGCGGTGACGAATCCGACTATGGAGACCAACAAGGACCAAGCTTTGAAGGCGAGCGACACGGTGACGAGCAAGGATTATGCTTCCATCTCAGGAGGCGAGAGTGATGATGTGCCATCTTCAGCCTTCATCCATGGCGACGGTGACCAGATGATCGAGCATGGGATTTTCCCTTCAGTCATGGAGGAGAGTGATGATGTGCCATCTTCGGCCTTCATCCATGGTGACGGCAATGACATGGTTGAGTATTTCACCTCGACCATGGCGATGTATGATGACCTGAGTGACTTTTGCCACCATATTGAGAGTGAGAGTGACTTCACCACTAGCCCCATATATGATGTGTTGCCCCAATTCCTATGTGAGGAGAGCCACAACCCCCACCACTTGAATGAGCTGAGTGACTCCACCATATATGATTTTGAGTGCACCTACCTTGAGGGAGTGAGTGAACCACCACATAGAGAGAGTATGATAGTCGATAGGTCATGTGAGGACATTTTGAACTATAATGACTTAAACTCTACCTCTATTGTGTCTCCTCATTTGGTGCTAGATCCCATATATGATGACGCGCCTATTCGCGACGACTACGTCCTTCCTATGGACAAGATGATGGCCATGGTGGAATATGATGCACCCCCACATGGTTCCATAAAGTTGATGATGATGACCACCATTTGGTCTTTGCTACCTCACCTACACCACATGAGCAGAATAAAAAAGGTACCAAAGGTGAAGGTGATGCTATAGTCCCACTAGTGGACATTCTTCACATTGATGGCTTGCATGATGTTGATCAACCTATTTCCATGCTTCATGCTAGTGCGACTTCCTCATGTGATGATTTCTTGCCCATTTACGATGAGTATGATGATTCTCATGTGGAGTCTATTAGTTGTGATGCCATGTTACATAGGATTTCTAGCAAATTCTCTCGGTCACATCATGTTTGACAATCCGCTTGACTTATCATATGCTATGCATGAGATCAACCATATGTCATATTTGCAATCTCATCGTAGTGACTATGCATATGCCATTAAAATTAAACCAATTTGCACATATGGCATAGATGGCAAGCCCATGTTTATTGGCATTTGTTTTTCTTGTGATGATATTGATATCCTCCCTTCGCATCATTTATCTCATATGCCATGCCATGACCACCTACCTTCGGATATGCATTGTTTTGGCTGTTGTCCCATTTTCTCCATATGATGTTTCTGATATTGCTCATTGAGGAGACCCCCATAGTTTGCTCATACATTTTAGGAGATTTTGATCACTCCCATCCATTGCATGATCTCAATACTTGTGTGCACAATATGCTCCCCATGCATAAAAGTGCTATTGATGTGCCATATACTTGCATTCTCAATTTGTGTCCCCATCGTGTTATTTACAATAACTATTCTTTCATGATGGATGACATGTTCTTATACATGCATCAAATTTTTTTGAGCGATGCTTATCTTGTGCTAACTCACACATGCACATACACATCATGATGGATGATGTGTACATTTACCACGCACACACCTTCTTTAGTTTGTGTCTCTTTTGTGTAGGTACCCATGAATACTTGTCAACCTCACAATCCCATGAGTTGACAAAATGAGCTCTAGAGAGCAATGATGACTTGGGATCCCATGGATTGTCTTTCCCACCGCTCTCTTCGCGCAAAGACTTCGTGCATTTCTTCTACATGGCTCTCACATGGTTATGGGTTGTTGTCCATTACATATTCTATGCCCATCTTGCCATGTTCACTTTGCATGACATGCTTATTCATATGCCTTTACCATGCATTTGTGACACACGCTTTGCATTACACATGATGATTGATTTTACTACTTGTATGTGTATTTGCAAGCTTGGTGGAGATATTGATTGTTATTGTCATGATTGCTTTGTACCCCATGCCTATGATGATACTTTGATATTGCTTTGTGATCGTGCTTGTGATATGTCATGTGCATTGCCTATATCTACTATTTGCTCACATGACATGATTGCCATGATTTCTTCTAGTGTGTTGTATCTTCGCTCCACTAGTTTGCATGACTTGATTACTATGCTTGCTTTGTGTAGTGCATCACCCATGATTCGTACTTGCTCATTTCATGCGGTTGATAGCCACTATTGCCATGATTTGCACATGATTTCTATTACTTCTTGTCATATACCTCCATGTGTTGCCTCTCTCATGCTAAATGATTTGCCATGTATTGAGTGCAACAATGCTTTTAGTCTTGGTTATGAGATTGCCCCCATAGCATTCTCGCACATATTTGGGGATTTTGACATAATTCTTGTGAAGCATGCTTGCCTTCCTTCTTTTCACCATATGCCTAGTGCCATCAATATAGCCATTGTTGCATCTTATCATTCATGCACTTTTGCTACTAATGGTTATGTGCAAAAGAAGAGAACCATCATCATGGATGATGTGTTCATCTACCATGCACATAAGTTCTTTCCTTTTATTCGTGCATGTGTAGGATACTTGGACATTGTGTCGACTTCCACTTCACGTGAGATGACCATTCGAGATCTTGAGAGAAAACCACCTTCTACCACGACGATTTTACATCGCACTTGCTTGCGCTTCGGCATTGTGAAGGATGCAGAAGGACATGACTTCAAGGTCACATCTTTCTTGAGCTTGGATATTATGGATCATAATACTTCTGTTGCTTCCACCATGAGACTTATTGGTCATCTTGGACTACTTGATTGCGCACATGTTACAGATCTTGCTTCGACTTTCCATTTTCACATTTAGATGCCTCATGGCATATATACGTGTGTTGCATCCAATTCTTGGATTACTTGCCCCTATCATATGGTTGGTTGCAACAATGTCATTTCTTCACATATGCCATGTCCCATTGCTTCTCACATGATTGACTTGATTGCCTCACACATGTTGAACAATTGCTCCTTCTATTGTGTTGAGTGCCATACTATCTTCACTACACCCTATGCACCTTATGCTTGGATTGTCTTGCACTTGACCCATGTGTTTAGACATCTCATCTTCTTTGCCGTTGTGAATGATTCCTATGCCTACCATAGACCTTTCATTGAACGCTTTATGCATGATTTCTATCACCTTGAGGTAGATGCTCGTTCTCTTGTCACAAATATTTCCATCACTACCACACTTTTACATGCTTGTCCCCATGATATCTTTGCTTGTGCTCGATAGATATGCTTACATGCCATGTCACAATACTTTGTCACACCATATGCTTTGCATGATGACAACACTTGTTCGGTGAATCACCACTTGAATGCTCGGTTTTGCACTAACGCTAACCACATTTGTTTTTCCAAGTGTTTGTTGTCCTTGCTCCTTTTGTAGGAATCACAAGACGGTGCAACATTGGAGAGTGCCCATTTCAAGCTACTAGATGATGAGTACTTGGTCAACTTCCACTTCTACACGGCAAAGCCATCTCTTTCCAATGGTGATTTGATTTTCGATCCAAGGTCGAATCTTTCCCAAGGGGGGGAGATGATGCGGAGCATCCTGCGGACATCATCATGTCAAGAGTCCGTTTGGCAAGTGACACGTGCGACATCTACTTCACATACACAAAGGTGAATCATCTCCTTTACGCGTGTTCACTTGACCCCTTCGAGGATGGTATACTACTTGACACTCCACTTGTGTGCATACATAGGTATTCTCAGAACACCACGGATGACGAGGAGGAGTGCGAGCGCAAGTGTACAACTACACCATCCATGAGGGAAAGCATGGAAGAGAAGGAAGAAGAGGAATCTTCCCCGCGCAGAGCTAGAGGTACAACCGCCCAACTATCGCCCGAGCGGTACAACCGCTCGAATACCGCCCAACTACCGCCTGAGCGGTACAACCGCTCGACTACCACCCAACTACCAGTCCAGCTTCTGTGATCGAGCAGTGCAAGGCTGGTACCGCCCCGGTTTGTCCCCGTAACAGCCGTAAGACCGGTACAACCGCTAATGGCTTCCGGGAACACCTCCAGGAACTATTACAAGAGCTCCAGGCGGTACAACCGCCCCCATGACCGGTACTACCGCTCTGCCTGTGCGCAGTAAAAGGTCAACAACCCGTGTAAGCCCCAACTTACTGCTTGGACTATAAATACTCGTCTCCTAGCTCCGAGCTAGGGATAGCAAATATGATAGCTCGTTTGTATGTGTGCTTTGCTCCTACCTACTTCTACTCTTGAGAGAGAGAGATACTACCACTCCCATGGAGTTCAGGACCTCCATGTGAGAAGATCCTGCGGGTGATCATCAAGAGCCCTCACAGGAAGATCCGTCCAGAAATATCATCAAGACCTCCTCATGGAGATGAACTTTACCTTGTATCTTTCCCTTTGTTCTTCATGTACCTTGTGGATATTGTGTGTTTGATTGTCTAGTGGATGTGTGATTGGACATGTTGTTCAGTGTTCCTCTCGTTTCCCCTCGTGTTTCCCCCTCGTGTTCTTTCATGCGTCTCCAACGTATCTATAATTTTTTATTGTTCCATGCTATTATATTATCATTCTTGGATGTTTTACAATCATTTTATATCATTTTTTGGTACTAACCTATTGACATAGTGCCCAGTGCCAGTTGTTGTTTTCTGCTTGTTTTTTACATCGCAGGAAATGATATCAAACGGAGTCCAACCACAATGAAACTTTTTGTGGAATTTTTATGGACCAGAATACACCCAATGGGCCGGAGAAGCACCTAGGGGTGCCCCGAGAGAGGAACAACCCACCAGGGCGCGCCTGGGCCCAGGCGCGCCTAGGTGGGTTGTGCCCACCTCGGTGGCCTCCCTCACCGCCTCTTTGCTCTATAAATACCCCAATATTCCAGAAACCCTAGGGGAGTCGACGAAAATCAATTCTAGCCGCCGCAAGTTACAGAACCACCAGATCCAATCGAGACACCATCACGGAGGGGTTCATCATCCTCATTGGTGTCTCTCTGATGATGCGTGAGTAGTTCATTGTAGACCTACGGGTCCGTAGTTAGTAGATAGTTGGCTTCCTCTCTCTCTCTTGATTCTCACTACAAAGGTCTCTTGGAGATCCATATGATGTAACTCTTTTTGCGGTGTGTTTGTTTGGATCCGATGAACTTTGAGTTTATAATCAGATGTATGTTTTTATCATGAAAGTTGTTTGAGTCTTCATTGATCTCTTATATGCATGTGTGCTTATAGCCTCGTAATTCTTCTCCGATATTTGGGTTTTGTTTGGCCAACTTGATCTATTTATCTTGCAATGGGAAGAGGTGCTTTGTGATGGGTTCGATCTTATGTTGCTTGATCCTAGTGACAGAAGGGGAACCAACACGTATGTATCGTTGCTATTAAGGATAACAAGATGGGGTCTATTTCTAAATAAATAGATCTTGTCTACATCATGTCATCGTTCTTATTGCATTACTCCATTTTTCCATGAACTTAATATACTAGATGCATGCTGGATAGTGGTCGATGTGTGGAGTAAAAGTAGTAGATGTATGCAGGTTTCGGTCTACTAATCTTGGTTGTGATGCCTATATAATGATCATTGCCTGGATATCGTCATGATTATTTGATGTTCTATCAATTGCCCAACAGTAATTTGTTTACCCACCGTTTGCTATTTTTCTCGAGAGAAGCCACTAGTGAAATCTACGGCCCCCTAGTCTCTTCTTTATTATATTTTCCTTCGTGATCTATTTTTATTTGCTTTTATTTCAGATCGAAAAACAAAAATACAAAAATACCATGCTGCAATTTTTTTATTTATTTTATCTCGCATTCCCGCGAGATATATTTATGCAATATACTACAATTTTATCTATCTTTTTACCTGTGAGGGATTGACAACCCCTCTCTTACGCCGGGTTGCAAGTATTTGTTCTTTGTGTGCAAGAGCTGTTTACGTGGTCTTGTGTGGTTCTCCTACTAGTTCGACAACCTTGGTCTCATCACTGAGGGAAATACCTACCATTGATGTGCGGCATCATCCCTTCCTCTTTCGGGAAATACTAACGTAGTTCAAGCAAACATCAAAAGGAATTTCTGGCACCTTTGCCGGGGAGACATCATCAACATCTACCAGGTTCCTAATCACAAATCTCATCTCCTTGCAATTTACATTATTTGCCATTTGCCTCTCCCCCCCTTCACAAAAATTTGCCATTTGCCTCTCATTTTCCTCTCCCCCACTTCAAAAAAATTTGCCATTTTATTCGCCCTCTTTTTCGTTCGCCGTTTTCTCGTCAGATCAGTTTTTGTGTACAATCTTGTTCGCCAATTTTGTCGTTATGGATAGTTCTTCCTCTATTGCGTGCACTCCTGAGAATGAGGTTATCAACTTTAAACAAAGGGGAGGGGAGAATTTAAAAGATGCTTGGTATAGGATTTGGAACGCTCATAATAGATCTATCCGTAAGCAATCCACCGTTCTTCTTCTTTGCTATTTTGAATGCTATGTATCCCTCTCCTGATGCTTTTAATGCTATGGGAAATTTAGTGGGCATCACCACTTGGTATAGATTCGTCCTTGATATGATTACCTATGGAAATTTCTTGATGTGTCCCTCTCCTGATGCTTTTAATGCTATGGGAAATTTAGTGGGCTCACCACCTCTTATGATCAATGAAACAACTTTGACTCTTGAGAATGTCATGGAAAGATTAGATGCTATTGAAAAGACAATGCTTATTGAAGAGCATATTGAAAACTTGGATAAAAAGATGCATAATTTTGCTACTAAAATTGGGTCAAGAGCGGGAGAATTTTTTAAGTTTTTAAAAGAAAAGGGGACGGTAATTCAAGAAAGAATTGAAGAAAGCTCGTCTCGGATCGATAAACTGGAAGAAACCTTTAGTAATTTAAGCATGGATTTTGCTTTCGCTAAAACTATTGAGAAAACTCCCATTAAAATTCGCAAAATTACTCAAGTTACTAAGAACAAGGGCGCAACTTCCAATAGCAACAAAGAAGATCTTAAGATGATAAGTATTCACCCAGATTTCGTTGAAATAATAAGAGACCCTATCGGCAAAAATGAATTCCTCAAACTTGTTCCTAGAAGTATTATTATTGAAAATCTATATGCTAAATCTTTGAAGAGTTCTAAGTGTTTAGTTGAAGAGTTCGAGAACAAAAATGACAATAGTTAGATCTTTGCTTTATGCCTAGCTAGGGGCGTAAAATAATAGTGCTTGTTGGGAGGCAACCCAATGAATAAAATTTATTTTTCTCTCTCGTTTTCAGTACTTGAGTGTTTGCACAATTATGCTACTGTTATGATTGTGTTTTTTGTGTTATAATTAGTGTTTGTGCCAAGCAAAGCCTTTGGGATCATGTTGGGTGATAGTTGATTTGATCTTGCTGTAAAACAGAAACTTTTGCGCTCACGAAAATAATTCTCATTTTTAAAAGAAGTGTGATATAAAAATTTCTCACACGGTCCTAATTTTTAAGAATTTTTGGGGTTACCGAAGTATTCTAAATATCCAGATTTCTACAGACTGTTCTGTTTTTGACAGATTCTATTTTATTTGCGTTGTGTGCTTGTTTTGATGATTCTATGGTTTTCTTTGAAGAAATTTTTGCCATAGAAAAGTTGGAATACAGTAGATATATGCAAGAATAAAATATGAATGGGTTTGCAACAGTACTTATAGTAGTGATTTGCTTTCTTATACTAACGGATCTCACAAAGGTTTTGTTGAGTTTTGTGTGATTGAAATTTTCAAGTTTTGGGTGATATTACGATGGATGAAGGAATAAGGAGTAAGAAGAGCCTAAGCTTGGGGATGCCCATGGCATCCCAAGCTATTATCCAAAGAGAAGCAAGCAACTAAGCTTGGGGATGCCCGAGTGTCATCCCCTCTTTCTTCTAACGACCATCGGTATTTTACATGGAACTATATTTTTATTTGTCACCTATTATGAGTTTTGCTTGGAGCGTCTTGGATGATATGAGTCTTTGCTTGTTTTTATTAATTATTGAATCCTTGCTGGACACACCTATTTGAGAGAGCCAAAATTATGCTATGACTTGTTAGAATTGCTCTCTATGCTTCACTTAAATCTTTATGAGCTATGGAATTGATCTGCTGCTTCACTTATATCTTTTTGAGAACTGTGTGCTTTGTTATTTTTGAATAAATGCTCACATGCTTCACTTAGATTTATTTGAGTGTTAGTAAATTTTTAAGAAATTCTCTCTTGCTTCACTTAAATTATTTTGAGAGAAAGAAATATGATGCTCATGATCTTCACTTATATTTGTTTGAGCTTATTAAAAGCAACATATGAAAACTAGTTCCAAAGTGATAGATATCCAAGGAGGATATAATAAAAACTTTCATTAAGATCATTGGACAAAATAAAGTTGATTCTTTGTAATAGTTTTGAGATATGATGATGTGATATGTGAGTCATGTTGATGAGTAATTATGCTTTAGTAAGAATATTGGTGTTAAGGTTTGTGATTCCCTATGCAAGCATGAAAGTCAATAGTTATGCAATGAAATTATATCCTACTTGTGGTGCATTATTCAGTGTTAGTTATGCTTAATGCTCGCTTATGAGATTTTTCGTTTCTTGGTTGGATGCTTCTCAATCTTTTTGCTAGCCTTCATTTGCACTAAGTATGATCACTACTTGTGCATCCAAAATCCTCTAACCCGTTTTGCCTTATGAGTCCACTATACCTACCTATATGCGGTATTCTTTTGCCGTTCTAAGCACATTTGTATGTGCCATCTCTAATATTCAAAATAAACTTCTCTTTTGTGTGCTCGTACCACGCATGAAACGGTAGGGGTGGCTAATATATTTCCATGCTAGATATGTTATTCTCAAGATGAGTGTTTACTCACTTGTCATTGCACGAGGGTACGCCAAAGGTATTAGGGATGCCCAGTCCCGAAATGAAAAATGAATTTACTTTATGTTGTCAAATAATAAATTCCTTGGAAAGTGTTGGTATGGAAGGCACCTGCGGATACGGCTAGCCATGGAAAGTTAAGTATGGTTGAAAAAGGAATAAACTTTATTTTCTGTTTGGGAACCGCCTATGATATATCTAGCATGGAAAGTATTGGGGACTACTCGGTCGTTTTCGTTGATAGGAAAAGCATGCCTCTCAAAATGTTTTTATCTATCTTTTTCGCTTTGACCTCTGGCACCTCTACAAATCCCTACATCCCTCTGCGTAGGGCCTTTCTTTTACTTTATGCAATTTTTATTTCAGTCTCCATCTTCTCTTATAAAGGACCAACTAAGGGGCACTATGATCGTACTTGAGCATTGGGTGTAGCTAATATGCGAGTGTGTTTCATGAATGGATCAATGACAGAGCATAATGGGCTAGGGATAACTTGCTTTAGTGTTGATATTTTGAAAGACATGGTTACTTGTTGATATGCTTGAGTATTTAAGTCCTCATGACAAAACTAGACTATTGCTTTGAACCATATAAAAGTCCAAATGTCCATGCTACAAAGAAAAGAATGCGTGATGAACATGTTAGGCAGCATTCCACACAAAAAATTTTGTTTTTATCATTTACCTACTCGAGGACGAGCATGAATTAAGCTTGGGGATGTTGATACGTCTCCAACGTATCTATAATTTTTTATTGTTCCATGCTGTTATTACCGTTCTTGGATGTTTCACAATCATTTTATATCATTTTTTGTACTAACCTATTGACATAGTGCCTAGCGCCAGTTGTTGTTTTTTTGCTTGTTGTTTACATCGTAGGAAATCAATATCAAACGGAGTCCAAATACAACGAAACTTTTTGTGGAATTTTTCTGGACCGGAAGACACAAATGGGCCGGAGAAGCGCCTGGGGGTGCCCCGAGGGGGCACAACCCACCAAGGCGTGCTTGGGCCCCTAGGCGCGCCCAGGTGGGTTGTGCCCACCTCGGTGGCCTCCCGCACTGCCTCTTTCCTCTATAAATACCCCAATATTCTAGAAACCCTAGGGGAGTCGATGAAAATCCATTCCAGTCGCCTCAAGTTCTAGAATCACCAGATCCAATCTAGACACCATCACGGAGGGGTTCGTCATCCTCATTGGTGCCTCTCCGATGATGCGTGAGTAGTTCATTGTAGACCTACGGGTCCGTAGTTAGTATCTAGATGGCTTCCTTTCTCTCTCTTTTGATTCTCAATACAATGGTCTCTTGGAGATCCATATGATGTAAGACTTTTTGCGGTGTGTTTGTTGGGATCCGATGAACTTTGAGTTTATGATCAGATCTATGTTTTTATCCATGAAAGTTATTTGAGTCTTCTTTGATCTCTTATATGCATGATTGCTTATAGCCTCGTATTTCTTCTCCGATATTTGGGTTTTGTTTGGCCAACTTGATCTATTTATCTTTCAATGGGAAGAGGTGCTTTGTGATGGGTTCGATCTTACAGTGCTTGATCGCAGTGACAGAAGGGGAACCGATACGTATGTATCATTGCTATTAAGGATAACAAGATGGGGTCTTTTCTACATAAATAGATCTTGTCTAAATCATGTCATTTTTCTTATTGCATTACTCCATTTTTCCATGAACTTAATAAACTAGATGCATGCTAGATAGCGGTCGATGTGTGGAGTAATAGTAGTAGATGCAGGCAGGAGTCGGTCTACTAATATTGGACATGATGCCTATATAATGATCATTGTCTGGATATCGTGCTGATTATTTGAAGTTCTATCAATTTCCCAACAGTAATTTGTTTACCCACAGTTTGCTATTTTTCTCTAGAGAAGCCACTAGTGAAATCTACGGCCCCCGGGTCTCTTCTTTATTATATTTGCCTTTGCGATCTATTTTTATTTTCAGATCTATTAAACCAAAAATACAAAAATACCTTGCTGTAATTTTTATTTATTTATTATATCTCGCATTCCCGCAAGATCTATTTATCCAATCTACTACAATTTTATCTATCTTTTTACCCGTGAGGGATTGACAACCCATCTCTTACGTCGGGTTGCAGGTATTTGTTCTTTGTGTGCAGGAGCTGGTTACGTGGTGTTGCGTGGTTCTCCTACTGGTTCGATAACCTTGGTCTCATCACTGAGGGAAATACCTAGCATTGATGTGCTACATCATCCCTTCCTCTTTGGGGTAATACCAACGTAGTTCAAGCAAACATCATTCTTTGTGGGATCCCCTCCATTTTGTCTTCTTCATGGAGGGAACAGGCTGGAAACGACCCTGTTATTCTTCCCCCGATCTGAAATATGACGTGGTGGAGAAACTCATTGATCGGTGCGACGTCGTCACCTCGGCTAGCATGGCAGGTTCGTTCAAAACCATTCTCTACTCAACTAATAACATCATTACAAAGAACCCAAGGGTCCTGGAGCGGTTTGATCTACCCTATCTTCTTCGCCATGACCCTGCTCCCTCGCGCGCGGACAATGAAATCCTCGCCTTATGCAAGTTGATGCCGCTTGATAATGATACATGTGATGTTAAGATGCCATCGCTTAAGGGTAAGGCTTGGGCAGGCGCAAATGGAGATTGGGTTGTTTATGTTGGGTACAACTACGAGTGGGAACTTGTGAATGTGTACACTTGTCAGCGGATTCCACTTCCAAAAATCTCAGAGTGCCCTGAGGTTGAGCACACAGATGATCTACATACGTTCAAATACGATAATGGTGACTGTCGTCTATGAAAGATAGCAATTTGTCGAGTTCCGAACCGCTCTTGGGATGACACGAACTATGAAGTTGTTGCTATCTTCGACAAGCTTGTTGCCTTCCTTACTTCCATGCCTCGATGGATATTGCTCAAAAATCAATTTCTGTACACGGATGAGTAATGTGATGCAATTAAATATGAGCCTCTTCTGTTTGCTGACACCACTCATGGTACTGTTTTTGGATGGAATCCTTATGGTTTCGGTATGTTTGTCTTCCACCGTAATTATAATTTTTTCTTCCACATGCATGCGGGCTAGCTAGTTTCCCTTTACTAATTAACCTTCTTGTGTTTCCAAGGTCCTGTGAACATTCCACCACCTACTTGAAAAATTTTATAACCAAGGGGGAGATGACGATGGTGATGATCATGAGCATGAGGACGAGTAGGATCTATATACTCAGTGGCGCCTGGCAACTTACTCCGATGGATCAACTCTTCTTGTCTGTATACAGAGCACTACTGATGTTACTACTTAGGAAGCAGGTGTTGTCTCCCATGGTCGCACTCTCCGGACCTATTCCAACATCTGTTGCAGGGTATTCGGGATGGATACTAGTGTGCTAGCGCCAACAGCTTCTCCCTGTTTCAGTATTGATAGTCTTGGAGAAAACTCGCCTTTCCTTGGACAAAACTATCCAATGATGGTGAAAGGCGATCCTGCTGCTATTGACACAATGCTAGTACCATTTGTGAGAAGCAACTGTATCTATACCTCGGACATTGCTATGGTTCCCTACCCTGGCTATCACAATATGCATCCTGATATAGGTCACTTCAGCCTGGATGATCAGTCCTGCATTGGTCTCGATATTGACAATAGCTGGCCCTTCCCAGAGGCTTACCTATGGTTCAAAGCAAGCGTTTCCAACGCCGAGGATTGGTTGAGCTGAAGTTCATTTCATTGCTTGTTATTTGTTGTGCGATGAAAAATTTAGTATTTACTAGAATGTTTTGTTGGAAATAATCTATAATCCAACATGTATCCTTGTTGTCGTTCTGTGTTGATGACTTGTTGTATGTAATGAATGGTACATTTGCATATGCATGTCATAAACTCAATTTATGAATGGTTTTCGAGTCACTTCTTGGAGTGTGAGTACCGTAGTAGTACAGCTAGCATCCGGTTATATGAAGTTGCCACATCACATAGAGCCAACCTAATAGTGGAGTATGCTAGCACAATAGGTAGTTCTAGTTAGATCAACTAGAGCTAGGTGTCGCACGGAGGCCGAGAAACATGGTGATAGTGTGACTACGTGAGGTGGGCTTGTACGTCGTATGATGTAGGCATAGGGCTTGTCGTGTTTCCTACTCCTCTAGTCTAAATATGGAGAAGATTTGGTCGAGTTCTTCCTCCTTTTGTCGACATGTGGGAAATCCAGCATCCAGGGCATGTCATGCAAGAAAATGGAGTGCTAGTTGAAGCCACGTGATGTGCATCTTGGTTTAAACTGTAAATAGAATCTTACTCTTGAGTAACTCCAAAAGCGGCCATCGAAGATCTTTATTGGATTTATTTTTCATCACCAGCATGTCGAGGTGAAAGATGTGCAGGTTTAGTGGGTTGTCTTGTGTTTTCACTGACATGTGGGACCGCAAGTGAGCAATCAGACGATGTGCTCCACGTCTCTGCTGGCTGGCTGAGAAGAGAGAGAGAGAGAGAGAGGAGGCACTGGTGCACGTCGGTGCTATACAAACGGTTTTTAACCCCTTTCCACGACGGCATTTGGAACCGTCGCCAAGTGAGTGTGGACGATAGGGGGGTCCTTCCCACACGACCCAGAAATCGTCGGGGATAGGCCCTCTTGAGACACAGGCTGGGGCCGTGTGCGATCAGGCGAGGCATCAAACCCAATCATTTCCATAGGTATGTACATCCCACACAGTAATCCGTGAAAAACATTTCCGTAGGTATGTACATCCCACACGGTGAATCCCAGACAAACATTTCCGTTCATATGTATATCACACACAGTCAATCCAAGGAATATGTTTCCGTTCTTATGTACATCCCACGCAGTCAATCGAGGGAAAACGTTTCCGTTCGTATGTACATCCCACACAGTTTTATGTGTAGGCTCGTGTGTGAAAGGTGTAACTATCACACACGGTCTGCCTTGGTTAACTGTCTGCTTTTATCAACTACATCACACACGATTTGATGAAGAAAACTGTGTGGCATTGGGCTATCCATCGCAAGTGCTTTTACTGCCAGAACCGTTTGCAAAGTTCCATGACCGTCTGTTCTCTTTTTATTTTTGCCTGTAATTTATTATTCGAATTGGAAATTTTGAAATATGAAATGTGCAATTCAAATTCTCAGCACAATGGTTCAACAACGAATCCATAAATAAAATTGCCAGTACAATATGTTAAGTAATTACAGGATTAGGCAGCAATTAACTATGATGAACCACAATATTTAAAGGCGGTAAAGGTGAAGAGGCAAGTGTAAATCATTTTGACTGCCGACGGTGCTGGAGAAGCAGAATGCCCATAATGTGCCTTCCTGCATGCCATAGGCACGAACCACTTTTGTCCAACCCCTTGTGACGATCGCCCGCCCATCCTTCACCGCCTTCAGGAAGACTTCTAGAGCATTATCATGGTAGCATGAATTATATACTTTACCTTAGTTGCCTCCACTCCGGCCATGTAGTTTGCAAGGTAATCATCAGTAAATAGCTTCGGAAACCACTGAAAAGAGAAAAATATTAGATACTGAGGTCTAATAGAATAACTTGTTGTGGGCAGGGGGAAAGGCAACACATTACTTACCATCCTAAAGTTCACTGTTGTCTTCGACAAAGTGTAAATAAAGAGCTTAATTCCAATCACCCGTTTCTTTCGCCTAACAATATTTCTTAGTTTTCTCACTTGACGCTTGTTCATGAATATCTCATTGCCCCATACACAAAAGGGATCGAAGCGTGGATCAGTACCGCTCATATATGTACCTACAAGCAACTAGTAAATGTTAGAAGCTAAACTGAGATTGCACAAATGATGTAAAATACAACTACCTATGTTCCTAAGTACAAGTATTTTTTTGAGATTTCAATATGAACTACATACGGATGTATATAGAATTATAAATATATTTTAGATTAGAATCTATATTCACTCATTTTGCTCCTTATGTAGTTTACATTGGAATCTCTAAAAATACTTATATTTAGGAATAGATGGTGTATAAGACATGCGATGCAGCTAACCTTGACGGCAAACAATAGCATTGCCCATTGTAGCCCTGTGAAAGTACATGGAAAGCCAATGTTAACTACAACAGGGTTAACATCCACCAAAAATAGCAAATGGTAATAAAACGGCAGCATCTGTAGTGATATCTTCATTTCGAAAGAGTAGCACGGTAGCAAAGGGACGCATTAAAAATGGATACAACTGTTAATTGCAACAGGCTTAAGAACATCCTAATTCATGTTTTGTAAGTTTGTAGCCATTGAAATACAACTCTTTAAAAATGGATACAACTGTTAATTTTAACAGGCTTAATGGCCATTGAAACCGGTACTGATAAAAATGCAATTGGCAGAGTTAAACATCACAGGGCAGGTGCTGCCAGAGCAGATAATGGCCCAGTTGTCTATAAAAAGGTAGAGAAAATAGCTAAAACGTGTTAGGCATGTTTACTAAACCATGCTTAATACATCAACCGTACAAAACATAGCCATTAATTGCAACTGGTATTGGTAAGATTGAACTGGTGAGTACATACTTGGTAAGTCCTGAGAGGTAGTTGCTGGGGCACTTCATCTTGGCCAGAGCCCGCCCAAAGTCAGCGGCGGCGGAGGCGAGCTGTTCCTCCGGGTCGAAGCGTGGATTAGTGCCACTGACATGTGTACCTATAGGCAACCAGTAAATGGTAGAAGTTAAACTGCAATTGCACAAATGATGTGAAATACTGTAAGACATGGGATGCAGCTAACCTCGACGGCAAACAACAGCATTGGCCGTTATGACCCTTCGTAAGTACATGGACAAGCATGTTATGTACAATAGTGTTAGCATCCACCAAAAATAGTAAATGGGCAGCATCTCTAGTATATCTTCATTCTGCTGAGTAGCATGGTAGCAAATGGTCAGATGAAAAAATGGATACAACTGTTAATTGCAATAGGCTTAACAGCATCCTAAGTCATGTTTTGTAAGTTTGTAGCCATTGAAATACAACTATTTAAAAATGGATTCAACTGTTAATTGCAATAGGCTTAATAGACATTGAAACCGATACTGATAAAAAATGCAATTGGCATAGTTAAACATCACAAGGCAGGTGCTGCCAGAGCAGAGAATGGCCCAGATGTCTATAAAAAGGTAGGGAAAGTAGCAAAAACATGTTAGGCATGTTTACTAGAACATGCTTAATACATCGACCGTACAGAACATAGCCATTAATTGCAACTGGTATTGGTAAGATTGAACTGGTGAGTACATACTTGGTATGTCCTGAGGGGTAGTTGTTGGGGCACTTCATGTTGGCCAGAGCCCGCCCAAAGTCAGCGACGGCGGAGGTGAGCTGTTCCTCCGGGTCGAAGCGTGGATCAGTGCCACTGACATGTGTACCTATGGGCAACCAGTAAATGGTAGAAGTTAAACTGCAATTGCACAAATGATGTGAAATACTGTAAGATATGGGATGCAGCTAACCTCGACGGCAAACAACAGCATTGGCCGTTATGACCCTTCGTAAGTACATGGACAAGCATGTTATGTACAATAGTGTTAGCATCCACCAAAAATAGTAAATGGGCAGCATCTCTAGTATATCTTCATTCTGCTGAGTAGCATGGTAGAAAATGGTCAGATGAAAAAATCGATACAACTGTTAATTGCAATAGGCTTAACAGCATCCTAAGTCATGTTTTGTAAGTTTGTAGCCATTGAAATAAAACTATCTAAAAATGGATTCAACTATTAATTGCAATAGGCTTAATAGACATTGAAACCGGTACTGATAAAAAATGCAATTGGCATAGTTAAACATCACAAGGCAGGTGCTGCCAAAGCAGAGAATGGCCCAGATGTCTATAAAAAGGTAGGAAAAGTAGCAAAAACATGTTAGGCATGTTTACTAGAACATGCTTAATACATCGACCGTACAAAACATAGCCATTAATTGCAACTGGTATTGATAAGATTGAACTGGTCAGTACATACTTGGTATGTCCTGAGGGGTAGTTGTTGGGGCACTTCATGTTGGCCAGAGCCCGCCCAAAGTCAGCGACGGCGGAGGTGAGCTGTTCCTCCGGGTCGAAGCGTGGATCAGTGCCACTGACATGTGTACCTACAGGCAACCAGTAAATGGTAGAAGTTAAACTGCAATTGCACAAATGATGTGAAATACTGTAAGACATGGGATGCAGCTAACCTCGACGGCAAACAACAGCATTGGCCATTATGACCCTGCGTAAGTACATGAACAAGCATGTTAAGTACAACAGGGTTAGCATCCACCAAAAATAGCAAATGGGCAGCATCTCTAGTATATCTTCATTGCGCAGAGTAGCATGGTAGCAAATGGTCAGATTAAAAAATGGATACAAGTGTTAATTGCAATAGGCTTAACAACATCCTAAGTCATGTTTTGTAAGTTTGTAGCCATTGAAATACAACTATTTAAAAATGGATTCAACTGTTAATTGCAATAGGCTTAATAGACATTGAAACTGGTACTGATAAAAATGCAATTGGCATAGTTAAACATCACAAGGCAGGTGCTGCCAGAGCAGAGAATGGCCCAGATGTCTATAAAAAGGTAGGGAAAGTAGCAAAAACATGTTAGGCATGTTTACTGGAACATGCTTAATACATCGACCGTACAGAACATAGCCATTAATTGCAACTGGTATTTCTAAGATTGAACTGGTGAGTACATACTTGGTATGTCCTGAGGGGTAGTTGTTGGGGCACTTCATCTTGGCCAGAGCCCGCCCAAAGTCAGCGACGGCGGAGGTGAGCTGTTCCTCTGGGTCGAAGCGTGGATCAGTGCCACTGACATGTGTACCTACAGGCAACCAGTAAATGGTAGAAGTTAAACTGCAATTGCACAAATTATGTGAATTACTGTAAGACATGGGATGCAGCTCACCTCGACGGCAAACAAAAGCATCGGCCGTTATGACCCTGCGTAAGTACATGGACAGGCATGTTAAGTACAACAGCGTTAGCATCCACTAAAATAGCAAATGGGTAGCATCTCTAGTGATATCACGAGTCATGTATTGTAAGTTTGTTGCTGGTATTGGTGAAATTGAGCTGGACACGGTAATATGTGAATATCACACAGTGTGCAGTGCTGAAATAAACAAGGCACGAACATGCTTAATACATCAACCGTACAAATCATAGCCGTTGCAAGTGGTATTGGTAAGATTTCGCTGGTCAGATCTTGCCTGTTAAGTCCTGGGGGTAGTCGCTGGGGGAATTCATCCGGGCCAGAGCCTGCACCATGTCGGCTGCGGCGGAGGCGAGGTGTTCCTCCGGGTCAACACGCACAATGGCCATCGTGCCATGGACCGCCATCAGCTCCTGGCGGGGGGGATTTCGAGGCATGAGGATGTTTCGCATGCGCCATTTAAGCAATCAGGTCAGGGACGTGATAGAGATTGGTGGGTTACCTGACTGGATCCAAGCAGAACGTAGATGTGGTTGAAGCTGCGGTTGCGGCGGCGGCGGTTTGACATGCCGGTAGGGGGAGACGCGAGGGGGGATACTAAGGGTGGGGATGTGGTTGGAGGAATAAATTCTGAAATCACGCGCCTAATGAAAATTTCGCTGCGAAACTTGAAACTTGGGCGGGGGAACACACAACGCACACGAAGCGCGTAAAATACTCGTGTGTGAGAAAAAATAAAGTTGGCACATCCCGTCTCCAGAAAAATGTACACGTGTACTTGATTTTTTCGGTCAATGGTACGCCTTGTTTATTAGAAAACATCGCACAGGTAACTGACTTATGGGTCATTAACACAAAAAACACAGACGGGTATGGCATAGAAACCGTGTGTTTTGTGATTTTCTAATAATTAACGCAAAAAAACACACACGGGCACACATGCTAATCAACGCTCAAAGCCCTCAAAAGATGCTTGATGCGGTCACCCCAGGTACTCTTGTCGTTTCACCATTATCGCCAAGTAAAGTATTTTCCAAGCGAGAGTCTGGCTATGAAAATAAGATGCAAAAGTATGTGGTTCCTGCTCTGCGTCATAAGAAGATAATGTGTGCTACAAAACAGAGAGGAATCTTAAGTGTGATGCCTGTTCCATATGCTACTGAAGTTGCTCCACGGATTGTGCCTCGGGAGAAAGTGAAGCCTATGTTCAGAACACCTTGCCAATATTTGTATGAAGGCCAATATACGTACGTGGGTCCTGGATGAACCAAGCCTACAAGAATGCCATGGCAGAGAAGGAGGCGTGTCCTTTTTATTTGTTTTCTAGTTTAATTGGTTTTTGTGGTTTTTTTAGTTTCTTTCTGCGTACAACTTGTAATTGATGAGGAGTCCTCGTCATGTCCTAGTCTAGGTCGGACTTGGCCCAGGTGTTACACACCACCTATATAAGCAAGGGGCGCAGCTTTGTCCATTGTTAGGTTTTAGTTGATAGAAAATATTCTCAGATGCATCCGATGATGAGGCAGTCTCTTTCCTGCGTTCCATAATTTGGTTCGTGATTGCTTGTGTTCCGGCGACTTGATTTCCAGGGCACTAGTTAGTTCGGTTCTTGACCTGCAAGGATTGATATCATCTCTTTTCCTTCCGTCTGCTGGTGTTTAGTTCTCATCTGCTAATTATTCCGTCACTGCCACCACCACCACAGATCATCATTAGAATAATCCACCCATCTAGTCTAGCTCTAGTACTACTACACCACGTCTACTACTTCCAATCCATCTAGTCCAAGTTCTTCCACACGTACACATCTCTACACATATATATCTCTGTCTGCTCTAGTACATCTGCTTTCGATCAAGTATATTCTGCTAGCTTTTTGCGCCGGTGAAAGATCAGGGACATCCCACGAAATCGACTCAAAGCTATTTGAGCATTATCAGATGGTATCAGAGAGCGCCAGGTTTATCACTGCGAGCGATGTCAACCGCAAGCAAGCGTGACGAGGATGAGGTGCAGGAGGATAACGGGCCGCCACGATATGGTCCCGATCTGGACCCAGGTGTCCGTGCTATGTTCAAGGCTACATACCAGCACTTCGACAACCGCATGAAGGCCCTCGACGAGACGGTGACCGACGGGTTCCAAGCCATGCAAGCAGCCCTCCATCCCCTAGTGGCAAGGGCAACCGGCACGGCTGCTCCAGCAAGGGAACTACATGCCCTGCAGCAGCGAGCACCTCGACATGTCCGTGACGCGGACGTTGCCAACGAAGACAATGATGCTTAGTCCGAGGATGGTTCCGATGCTCGTGGCAACTTGCCTCGCCGACCATGACAAGATGCTCGTCCCCGTGATGATGGACCAAGGCGGCGCCGCGACACTACTAGGAAAAGGCCTGCTAGTGGCGCACCTGCTTTGGCTACTAATGGCGCACTACAGGTGCGCCACTAGCATCACGCCATTAGAATTTTTTACTAATGGCACACCACAGGTGCGCCATTAGTATCTGGTATACTAATGGCGCACCAGGGAGTGCGCCCATCCTCACACTACTCCAGCCCGAGCACGCTTAACTTCGCAATTCTATCCAACCCCAGCACCAGCTCACTTCACAGGCACTTGTTGATATATCTATCATATAAAACCTATTAAACCTTGTTGATGTCTAGGACTTTGTTCATGTTCATGAGTGTGATGAAATTTTGAAAAAATATTTCAAACTTCCCGGTCATATTACGTATCATATTTTGAAAAAAAATTCCAAAAAAAAGTGTTTTTAAACCAAATTTTTTCTGTTACTAGTGGCGCACCTAGCAAATGGTGCGCCACTAGTAAGTTTGATTTTTTTTCATTTTCCCCCCTCTAGATCTTAAAAGCCCCGTATCTTTCGTTCTGTTAGATTTTTGGGGATTTTGAAGATGTTGAACATGATTCCCCCGGTTCAAATCGTATGTAACTTTTCGAGTAGATGATTTTTCATATAAAAAACTTTTTAATCCGAGTTCGTATGCAAAAGTTATGCCCATTTTACAAATTCCAGAGAGATTTTGCAAATAAAGTCGAAATTCATATTTGTAAATTTTCCCAACAAATAGACCACATATCACATGGGAAACTTATTTTATTTTATTTTATTGACATTTCCATCATTTTCTTTTATTTTTTTCTAAAACTGAAAAGGCGGTCCACGGGGGGGGGGGGGGGGGGGGTGGGATTTTTGGGCAAAGTTAGTAATGGCGCACCACACCCACGGTGCGCCATTACTAACTTCGAAAAAAATTGTTAGTAGTGGCGCACCGAGGGTGTGGTGCGCCATTAGTAATTAAAACTAGTAATGGCGCACTGTCCCCTCGGTGCGCCATTACTAGTTTTGAAAAAATTAAAAAAAAATATTAGTAGTGGCGCACCGAGGGTGTGGTGCGCCATTACTAGTTTAACTAGTAATGGCGCACTGTCCCCTGGTGCGCCATTACTAGTTTTGAAAAAAAATAAAAAAAATTGTTAGTAGTGGCGCACCTTGGATGTGGTGCGCCATTAGTATTTGGACACTAATGGCGCACCAACACATGGTGCGCCATTAGTATATAGTAGTGGCGCACCACATGTGTGGTGCGCCATTAGTGTCCATATTATCTATAGCCCTTTTCCTAGTACGGAGGTATTGGTAGAATAAAAACTACTATACCTTCATTCATAGGCAAGGCCAGTCCCGAGGAGTATCTTGAGTGGGAGATGCGTGTGGAGCAGATTTTTGATAATGACCGTTACTCCGAGGAATAGAAGATTCATTTTGCTTCTCTTGAATTTTCAGGTTATGCATTAATTTGGTGGGATCATCTCAACCGCAATGACGCACGACCAGAGTCATGGCATGAGATGAAGCGTACAATGTGTGCTTGCTTTGTGCCAGCTTATTTTCAGAAGGAGCAACACACAAAGCTTCGCCGTCTTGTTCAAGGAGCCATGGCGGTGGATGAGTATTACCAACAGATGCAAGTTTTGATGATCAGAACTAATGTGCATGAGTCTGATGATGCAACCATGACACTTTTCTTTGAGGGGCTGAATGAAGACATACGCGACCGAGTTGATTTGATGCAGTATAATGATATGCAAGAGGTTGTTCATCAAGCGGAGCGTGCCGAACAGTGTGTCAAAGCAAAGCAAGTTTCCAAAGGCCGCACTAATTTCAGCATGGGGCGGCCTTCCTATTCGCATGACGATAATAATGTCAAGCTAGTTTCATCATATAGGTCAGCTGCCACCGATCACAAGGAGATGAGCAAAGAACCTATGGCCGCGAGCAAAGTGGCTTCAAGGGCTGATTCAAGTGCGCAGTCTATTATGCGTACTAGTGAGATTGTGTGTTACACATGTGGAGGTAGGGGACACAAACGCATTGATTGTCCGAACAAGAAGAGAGTGCTCCTTGTTAATGACGGATATGTTTTCGAAGACAAATCCGACTCAGAGTCTGATGAGCCCAAGGAAGGGGAAAGTGAAGCTAATCCTATGATGTGCTATCCTTTGGATTATGATCTGCCATGCATCGTGGTGCAGCGAGCTAAAGAGGATCAAATTCCATGCGCGGGACAGCGGTGGAAAATTTTTCAGTCACAATGCCGAATCAACAACAAGTGTTGCAAGTTGATTATTGATGGAGGGAGCTACACTAACATCATAAGCAAGCGTGTGGTGGATGCTTTAGGAATGAAGGCATGGCCACATCCGCAGCCACATTGCATTGAGTGGTTGTAAAACTCCGGTCGTCTGAAGGTGACTCACAAGGTACGCGTAAAGTTCAATATTGGCACATATTATGATGAGGTCATTTGTGATGTTGTGCCAATGGATGTGTGCCAATTACTATTGGGTCCTCTGTGGCAATATGATCGCAACGCTATACATGAGGGGAGGTCAAACACTTACGTGTTCCGAGATGTTGGCATCAAACGTGTGCTGCAGCCCATGGGTAATAATTCTATCAAGGTTGATCATATGTTTGTACACAAGGATATTTCGAAGGGTGCTCCGAAATCGAGGACGGTTTCGTTTGAAGGGGGAGAGGATGATGCGGTCACCCCAGGTACTCTTGTCGTTTCACCATTATCGCCAAGTAAAGTATTATCCAAGTGAGAGTCTGGCTATGAAAATAAGATGCAAAAGTATGTGGTTCATGCTCTACTTCATAAGAAGATAATGTGTGCTACAAAACAGAGAGGAATCTTAGGTGTGATGCCTGTTCCATATGCTACTGAAGTTGCTCCTCGGATCGTACCTCGGGAGAATGTGAAGTCCATGTTCTGAACACCTTGCCCATATTTGTACGAAGGCCAATATACGTACGTGGGTCCTGGATGAATCAAGCCTACAAGAATGCCATGGCAGAGAAGGAGGTGTGTCCTTTTTATTTGTTTTCTAGTTTAATTGGTTTTTGTGGTTTTTTAAGTTTCTTTCTACAAACAACTTGTAATTGATGAGGAGTCCTCATCATGTCCTAGTCTAGGTCGGGCTTGGCCCAGGTGTTACGCACCACCTATATAATCAAGGGGCGCAACATTGTCTAGGGTTAGGTTTTAGTTGATGGAAAATATTCTCAGATGCATCCGATGATGAGGCAGTTTTTTTTCCTGCGTTCCATAATTTGGTTCGTGATTGGTTGTGTTCCGGCGACTTGATTTCCAGGGCACTAGTTAGTTCGGTTCTTGACCTGCAAGGATCGATCTCATCTCTTTTCCTTCCGTCTGCTGCTGTTTAGTTCTCATCTGCTAATTATTCCGTCGCCGCCGCCGCCACTGATCATCATTAGCATAATCCATCTATCTTGTGTAGCTCTAGTACTACTACACCATATCTACTACTTCTGATCCATCTATTCCAAGTTCTTCCACACGTACACATCTCTGCACATATATATCTCTGTCTGCGCTAGTACATCTGCTTCCGATCAAGTACATTATGCTAGCTCTTTGCACCGGTGAAAGATCAGGGACATCCCACAAAATCGACTCAAAGCTATTTGAGCATTATCAATGCTCTTACCGACATTGTACGTTAATACTACAAACTTAAAGTACTACGGGTAATTTGGTCTAATACTAAAAACTTAAACTACTTCTCACATGCTGCCATCAGGGCATGCTGGCCAGACGCCGGCGTTCTCCTTCCCGGCCTTGTAGGCGGCAGCCCACCGTGCTTCGATCTCCGCCAAGCTCTCCTCACCATGGTGTGCGGCCTCTTTTTCCTTGCGGCGGCGGGACTCTCTTTTCTTGAATGCTTTCTGCCTTTTCTGCTCCTTCTATGCGGCTTTGGCCGCCTCTAGATCCACCACCCATTCGGCGACGGCAGCCTCAAAGTTCGCCCATGTAACTGTCTGGCCACTGGTGGCGATGAACTCGGCGCAGCGAGATGCCACCGCTTACTTACCATATGTGCGGTCGCCGGCGGTGAGGAACGCGGCGCAGCAGGATGGCATCGCTTCCTTACCAGTTACTGTGCACCGCGGTGCCATGGACGACGCCTGGAGAGAGCTCTGGGACGGAGGGGCCGGGCAGTGTACACTGCGGTGGTATTCAAGAGCTCAACGACAATTGACAACAGAAATTTGGCTTCCCTTACAATTTTGCTCGTTCATTATCGCACACAGTTCATCTCCGTCACTTCCGGAAACTGTGTGCGCTAAGCCTATTGTGTGTTGTGTTATGATTAGTCGGAACCCCAGCCACGCGGATCGCGCGTGTGCACCGTAGGATGCGTCGCGATCGAACGGCAATCCATGCCCCTCACATCACACCCGTGCACCTGTAGCTGGATTGGATTTATATGCGCTAAATGCCTAGAAAATGCACATAATCGCCTAAATATGGTAAATGAGCTCGGAAAAATGCCAAATTTGAACACGGCGATTTGCAGGGTGTATGTTCGTCGTACAAAAAAACTCCAGGGCAAAGAACGAAGAAAATTTGGATTCCCCTTCAATCTTGGGGATTTCCCTCCCGAAAGCATGGAACTTCCTCGGTGATGGTTCGATTTATGAAGGGTGTGCATGACGACATAAGCCAAACCTTCTCAAATTTTTACCAGGGCATGGTGAGGTCATACCATGGCACCATGCCAAGCATCATGTTTTTAAGCATTTATTTCATTTTTTTCTATAGTTTAAAACCCAACAAACAAACATTTGTGGTTGACTATTGCCACACATTTCATCGAAATATCTGTCCATTCCTTGTAAAAGGCATGAGAATTTACTAAATGGCACGAGCTTAGTTTTCGAGGCCATTCTTGTGGACCCTTTCATTCACCGATTGTTTGAACTTGAATTATGCACATTAATGCTTAGGAAATGCAAACAATCCCCTAAATATGGCAAATGAACCCGGAAATGTGCCAAATTTGAACACCGTGATTTGTAGGTTGTATGTTCAACGTAGAAAAAAACTCGTGGACAAAGGACAAAGGAAATTTGGACCCCCCCTTCAATCTTGGTGATTTCCCCCTCGAAACACTAAAACTTCCTCGGTGACGGTTCGATTCATGAAAGGCGCGCATCACGACATAAGGAAAACATTCTCCAATTTTTACCAGGGCATGGGGAGGCCATACCATGGCACCACGCCAGGCGTCATGTTTTCCAACCATGTGTTTCATTTTTTGTATAGTTGTTAACCAAGTAAACGATGCATTTATGGTTGACTATTGCCACACATTTCCTTGAAATATCTGCCCATTCCTTGTAAAAGGCATGAGAATGTACTAAATAACACGAGCATGGTTTTCCAGACCGTTCTTGTGCACCTTTTCATGCACCGATTGTTCGAATTTGAATTATGTCCATTAATGCCTAGAAAATGCACATAATCCCCTAAATATGGTAAATGAGCCCGGGAAAATGTCAAATTTGAACATGTTGCATTTGAGGCGGTATGTTGATCGTTGGAAAAAACTGAATGACAAACTAGGACGGAAATTTGGATTCCCCTTCAATCTTGGGGATTTCCCTCTCGAAAGCATGGAACTTCCTCGGTGATGGTTCGAGTTATGAAGGGCGTGCATGACGACATTAGCCAGACCTTCTCAAATTTTTACCAGGGCATGGTGAGGTCATACCATGGCACCATGCCAGGCGTCATGTTTTTTAAGCATTTATTTCATTTTTTCTATAGTTGAAAACCTAACAAACAAACATATGTGGTTGACTATTGCCACACATTTCATCAAAATATCTGTCCATTATTCCTTGTAAAAGGCATGAGAATTTACTAAATGGCATGAGCATGGTTTTCCAGGCCGTTCTTCTGGACGTTTGAACTTGAATTATGTGCATTAATGCCTAGGAAATGCACATAATCCCCTAAATATGGCAAATGAACCCGGAAAAGTGCCAAATTTGAACACGGTGATTTGCAGGTTGTATGTTCATCATAGAAAAAACTCATGGGCGAAGGAGCAAGGAATTTTGGACTCCCTTCAATCTTGGTGATTTCCCCCTCGAAACCATGAAACTTCCTCGGTGATGGTTCATTTTATGAAAGGCGTGCATGACGAAATTTTTACCAGGGCATGGTGAGGTCATACCATGGCACCACACCAGGCGTCATGTTTTCCAAGCATGTATTTCATTTTTGTATAGTTGTTAACCCAGTAAACAACGCGTTTATGGTTGACTATTGCCACACATTTCCTTGAAATATCTGCCCATTCCTTCTAAAAGGTATTGGAATGTACTAAATAGCACAAGCATGGTTTTCCAGACCGTTCTTGTGCACCTTTTCATGCACCGATTGTTCGAATTTGAATTATGTGCATAATTAATGCCTAGAAAATGCACAAAATCTCCTAAATATGGTAAATGAGTTCGGAAAAATGTCAAATTTGAACATGTTGCATTTGGGGCGGTATGTTGATCGTTGGAAAAAACCTGAATGACAAACTAGGACGGAAATTTGGATTCCCGTTCAATCTTGGTGATTTCCCTCTCGAAAGCATTGAACTTCCTCGGTGATGGTTCGATTTATGAAGGGCGTGCATGACGACATAAATCAAACCTTCTCAGCTTTTAACCATGGCATGGTGAGGCCATACCATGGCACCATGCCAGCTATCATGTTTTTCAAGCACATATTTCATTGTTCTATGTTGATAACCCGGTAAATGATGCGTTTGTGGTTGACTATTGCCACACATTCCATTGAAATCTCTGCTCATTCCTTGTAAAAGGCTTGAGAAATTACTAAATACCACGAGTATGGTTTTTCCAGACCATTCTTGTGCACCCTTTCATGCACCAATTGTTTGAATTTGAATTATGTGCATTAATGCCTACAAAATGCACATAATGCCCTAAATATTGTAAATGAACCCCGAAAAGTGTCAAATTTGAACACGGTGATTAGCAGGGTTTATGTTCATCGTAGAAAAAAACTCATGGATGAAGGACAAAGGAAATTTGGATTCCCATTCAATCTCGGTGATTTACTATCGCACACGACTCCTCTCCGTCGCCTCTGCGAATCGTGTGTGTTCACTCACACATGCGAAAGGAAAAAGAAAACCCTCGCCCACTTCATCCCCACTCACTCGCCACGGACTCCTCCGCAACTCTGCACCCTAAGCTCGACGGCTGTTGGCGGCGGGCGTAGGTCGCGCACCAAACGGCACCGGATTTCGCCCCTACCGCTTTCTGCCGCCTATCTGCACCGACATTTTAGACTCTGGTTGACTGGGGTTTTCTTCGAGATTGAGCCAGGGGTTTTTCTCATGGAGAAGGTAATCAACTTAATTAGCAAAATATTCACTCATCTCTTATCGCAGTCCGTCCGTCGATGTTAATCAACCGGCGGAAATCGCCGTGGAATCATTTTTGTTCTAGATGACTCGTGGGTGTTCATTCATGTGTCCACAATGTGAGCACAAATCGGGCAACTGTGGTCGTGGCCAGTCGGAAATGAAGTTCTATCTCACCATTCCGGATGACTTCAGCGAGCGCTCAGTATGTTCAATCTCAACCTACCACGGTCGGCATGGCCTAAATTTGTGAACATATACCGTCTGTTGCTACATTATCTACATATTTGCATCGACTCTTTGTTACATTATCTATTTTTAATTCTATATATTTGTACTTTGCTTTCATTTATATATATGGATCGATTCTATCAGTTACTCCCATATTTGCATCTTGCTCTGTTATTTCAATATATCTAATTTATGATCTTAATTTTCATTTCAAGCAGTACATCCCTTGCTTTGCAAGAACAGGAGTAGAAGGAAATCTTGGGCTTTACTTTGCCGATGACTCCCAGGATGTCATATTGACAACGCAGCATGGATTTACAATGACGGTTAGCGTAAAACTTGATAAAGATGGTCACTCCTATTTTAATCCGGACCTTTGGAGAAAAATGTCTAGGTGTTATGAACTGAAAGCTGGCATTAAAATTCTAGTGTGTGCACCACAGCCTGGTCTAATTAACATGGATGTTTACTTCCCCAGTGTCATTAGCCGATCAAAGTCTGATCGAGGATAGTGTCCTTTCAACTTTCTCCATGCTGTCATATTACTATTTAAGCAACCAATTGATCGCTATTTAAGCAACCAATTGTGATATCATATTCTGACTCCGTTCCTAGGCAGTAAATAATTCTATTTACCAATTTATGTGCACTATATATTCTACTGCCATGCTCTGAATAAATAATACCTTTCCACCTTTTAAGCAGGATAGGTTGGATGCATAGTGAACGATCTGTATGTTACTAAGCGTACCAAATTTCACTGGAAGGACTTGAAGCATGTCATAAACTTTGTTGAAAATCTGACATAGATAGCACAACATATGAACGCTGGATTTTTGATGGGATTAATTAGACCTATGGTGCACACACTGAACAAGACCAATTGTGTGCACAAAACGTTGGTAAAAAGTCTATTTTAATGTTGATGCTCATAAACTATATATATCTTCAACGATATGTTACAATTGTTTTTTATTCTACATGTCAACAAAAATTGCCCCCTATAGCAGTTCCTGGATCGATTTCCCGGCGTGATCGAATTACACTTGTGCCTGCTAATAACGCCAAAGTGATTGCAAGGTACTGCATTTCCAGCAGAAATGGAACCATTCAAATTAACAAGTTCTCGCTTCTCGAGGCAATGCATCCATATTGGAAAATTGGATACACTGTTCTACTCATGCTCTACCAAGGCACAGGAGGGCTCTTCCTTTTCATTGACGAGATGCCGAGTCACCGTGATCAAGCTGCTTCCAGTGGATAGTTGTGGTTGTTGGCCCTCAGCCTCTTAAAATGTGCTAGCTGTTACTATATATGTTAAGTATGTAGATATGGACCATATGGTTGTTGGCCCTTAGCCTCTTAAAATTTGATAGTTGTTACTATGTTAAGTATGTAGATATGGATATGGTTGTCAAAACCGTGTTACGAAGATCATCCTTTTGTCGAATAGTGTAACCACTATATATATGTTACTCAAATGTTGTTACCCAAGTTCATAATTTTTCATGGAAACTATTAATATCGTACACAGTTCATTGAGTTTAAGCGTGTGCCTGATGTCCAGAAGGCATTTGCATATTAACTGTCCATATTGCAAATTCACACACATGTTAACATAAGGAAACGTATGTGTAACATACTAATCATCGCACACGAGTACTCGCAGACGCATCGTGTGTGATACTCCACCACCGCAAGCAACTAGTTTCCATTTTTCAATGTTTTTTGTACACATAGAATCACACACGAAGTAACTATATTAACCGTCTGTGTTGTAATTTCTCATCACAAATAGTTAATCCGAGTCGGCTGTTTGCCACGTATCACACACATCTTGTTTACACAACTCGTTTGTGTTCTTTTGGCTCATCGTAAACAGTTCATCCATGTGAACTGTATGCCGCATATCACACACATCTTGTTAAGTTGAACCGTTTCTGTTGTGTTCCCTAATCGAAAATAGTTCGTCCGAGTTAACTGTATGCCGTATATCACACACACATTGATATGGCTGCCCGTTTCTGTTGTTCTACGTCATCGCAAACAGTTCGAATGGATTAACCGTGTGTCCTGCATCGCACAAACATTGTTATGGCTACCCGTTTCTGTTGTTCTGCCTCATCGCAGACAGTTTGAATGGATTAACCCTGTGTCCTGCATCGCACACGCAACTAAAATCTGAACCGTGTTTGATGGCTCCTCCATCGCAAACGTTTTGCACCTTTTTGACGGTTTTTTACACCACCATTTGCGATTATTGCATCGCACACAGTTTCGGCAAAGGGTCTCTGATCATAGTGTCGCGTTAGCAGTATCCTGCAGTAGTGAGGGCTGAGCACGGACTCCAGGAAATTTCACGACAATGTGAGTAGTACTAGTGGTGTACCGTACTCCTCGAGAAATAATGTGTTAGCTCTACGTAACCAGCACCTCAATATAGTGGGTGGCATGGGCCATAACTAGCATTCATGTCTAGCAGTACGGCACACGCCACCCACACGAGTTCCATCTGACACCAATTTTCTTGGAGACCGTGCTACAACCATCTCTTCTCCCTCCTATTTTCTCAGCCATCACGCGGTGGGCGGGGTGGGGGTTTGTCGATACTCCATTTGCTCAACTGCGGTCCCACTTGTAAGTGAAAATGCACACAGCACGCATTCCCCCTTGAGCAGCGTTCCGGACCAACCGTGTGGGGGTGTGACGCGAATACGGCAGGCTTTTCCTTTTGAACTTGTAACTTGTAAAATTTGGTTCTTCTCTATGGCGCGACCGATAGATAGAAATAATGATTTTCCCTAGAGTAATGAGAAGTTTGGTTCTGGCGCGGTTCATGCATGGAGTACGTACGAAAATTATTAAGTTGATGCGAAAGGAAAGATAATTACTTGTACAATATACTACTACATGGATTTGACGAAAAGATAAAAATACATACGGATCGATCAACGACATCCTCACGCCCTAGTGCGCCGGGTTACCAACCGACGTGTGAGGAGCAGCGGTGTTGCCGGTGAGCTCAACGTGCTTCCGAACAATGCCGTCCAAGGTTGCCCTGCGGTCCAAGAAGGCCAGCGTACTATTGTCCTCCTCTTGCATGTAGTAGTCTTTGTGGACGATTTGTGCGTAGACATGGGTGATTATGTCGATGGTGTCATGCGGCGTGAGGTGCTGCGCGGCGAGCGCGACCTTGAGGTGGACATTCTCTGGCGCGATGGCGGGCAGTCGCAGGGGCACCAGTGCGTCAAAGAGGTTTTCACCATAGAGGCCGTTGAGGGTGGCTGGCATCATAGAGCCTAGGCGCATGGGCTGGAGGGTATGTCAAGGTCGTCCGCGAGCTTCTTGACGATGGTGAACTTGTCTAGGAAGCCGACGAGGACCTCTTCGAACAAGGAGACGAAGCTGTCGTCCAAGAGGTCTCTCGCCCTAGCGGTCTCAAGCATGACCTGGAGACGTTCCTCGGTGCTGGGCCGCAGGCCGGCGTCGTGGACCATCTGGCATAGCCGCCTGATGCTCGCGCTCATCGCCTCCATGGGTCTAGCTTCTAGTCAAATGATCTTGCGATTGGAGTGATCACTCTTGCCCTTGGTTAGGGTGCGTAGGTGCGTAGGATTTCGTAGATTGGACTGGCGGGGAGCCTTTATATGAGAAGTGCAGACTGCCTTGCATTCAGGTGTGTGTTGTACATCTACTCCTCGGCCCTCCCTCCATGCCGGTGCAGTATAGTAATCTCACTGAGACCAAGTTGGGGCAAAACGAGAGAACTTTGATGTTTACCGGTTTATTCGTCCCCTTTACATTTTACACCAAGTTTTGGCCTTTGATTTAACCAATAAAATGTTAATGCATGTAACAAAAAATGTTGTGCTAAAGTCTCAAGTCATTGAATGCATATGCATCCCACGTGTCCTATTGGGTGATTTCTTTTTCCGTGGCAAAAAAAGGGAACGAGGTGGGTAGTTAATGCACCGCGCCTAAAAGTTTTGGAATTATTTGGTTTTCGTAATGTGACTAAGGCACCAGTACGGAGGGAGTACAATAGTAGTCTTTGATTGCAATTTTTGTTTGTAGCTTACCAAGCTGAGCACTCGGTGAGTACAATAGTAGTCTGATTGATGAGACTTCAGGTTTGAGTCATCCACCGGAAGGGAGAGTGTATAATATCATCGGGAACTACGTTCAAAACCGAATAAAACAATACTCCAAGTATTTATTTACTGAGGGAGTAGTATATTTTTTGTGACATGCATTACTAGATTTTGCTAGTCAAATACTAAATCCAGACGGACGTGGTAGTACTACTAAACCCAGACGGTGGTGCTAGAATACTAGTAGTACTACCAATGTAGTACTAGTATTGTACTACCCATTGGTCAAATTACTCCTCACAGTGAAGTGACAAGACCCTGCACCAGAGATGACACCTGAGTGTGGGCGTCGTGTTCGGCATACCGAAGTCAGCCTCACCGTGTTCAGTCACTATCATCATGGCTGTAGAGCTAGCCTACTTACAACTATCCGTTATCGACATAATTTCCCGTGCGTTGCCACGAGTATCTCTACTCGTTTCTTATATGAGTAAGATGCCCGTGCATTGCACGTGACACCAAGATTGGGTGTGGACTGCGCCGGCAGCGGCCATCGCGCCAGATTGTTCCATGGCCTTCTAGATGTGGTGGGGACGAGATAAGGCTGATATTGAGAGACAAGGAGTTGTTTGTAAATAGGGAGCAAGTGCGGACATCTTTTTGCAAAACTGCAGAAGTTTGTTTTTTATGCGTCAGATCTAGATCCGAAGGCTATTGGTGAAAGATGGCAGGCACACCATCATCACCAACTCAGGACCTCTTTGATTCATAGGATTTTGAAAACGCAGGAATAGGACACGGCAATATTACAAGTTTCAAACTGATATTACAAATGTTAGGAGTAATGCTGCACCTACGAAGAGGGAATTATTAGGAAGTTACTTTAGGTGGATGCAGCATTATCGCACCAACTATAATCCACCATCCCGAAAAGTCACTAATTGGCAAATAAATTTTTGAGTCTCTGGCAAAATGATGTTTCAAAAACAAATTCAGCTTCTGCGGAGACTTTGTCATTTAGGCTTAGACGCTTGCGGTGATCAGCACACCATTCATTGTCACGCCAGAGAACGCCAAACCTCATTAACTTGAGCACACTTGCCTCCAGAAAAAAGAACCTGGCCAATTTAATCTCAGATGTGCTGCCTCGGTGGTCGATCAAATCAATTTCTGTAAGATGGAGATCAAGGCATTCGATGATATTGTTATAGTGCAGAACATTTTTCACTTTCGGGTCTTTTTTATCTGCAAAAGAAGAGAACATATTAGAGCATCTAGCTTTATAAGCTTACCATGTCATCAAGAGGTATAGTATCATTCGCTCATACGATATGGTTGGCGATAGGGTTGGCTCTAAGGCTAGTGATATTTTTTCACTCTCTCTCTTTCTCTTTCCTCTCATTTACCTAGGAGCACGTGAAGAGCTTGGGCATTTGTTGCCATCCACTATGTGGCCAATGCCATATTTCTCAAAAGTATGCCACATAATATGCATCGATGTCAAATCAAAACATTTTGGCACTGCTCTAGCGATGTGAGAGAGTTGGCACCGCTATGCACACAGACCCACATGTATAAACAAATCAATCAAACCAACTACACCAGCCTCTCACTCTCCCAAACAAGTGTTTTTTTATTGCCTCGGTCCTCTCCCTCTCCCACACAAGTGTTTTTTCATTGCGTGAGTTAATTTGGCACCAGAGAAAAGTAGGTGATCCAGATTGGGGCACCAGGTGAGCAATGGAGGGCATCGATGCCAAATGCATCACAAGTGAATTTGGCACGTGTTTTGGCCTACATAGTGGAGGGCCATTATAGCCTAGTTTTGTACTACCTCATATTTAGTGTAAAATTTTGACCATAGATTTACCTAAGAAAATGCCAAACATTATACCATTTCAAATTATGTTCAAATACGAATCCAGCGACATAATTTTTAGTGACATGCATTAACATTTTGTTAGTTAAATCTATGGTCAAATTTTGATACTACAAAATAGGATGAGTAAACCAGGACAGAGGTAGTACTTGCTTTTAGGGTAACCATAGAGTTACTAGTTGTGACAGCCTGGTTTTTGCTCTTTTTCTTTTTCTGGATTTCTTTGCCATTTGATTTGAATTTGGAGTTGTGAATCAACTCAGTTGGACTTAATCACTTGGCCATGTCTTCGATTTTCACCCAAGTGACTCCACCTCTCTCTCAAACCCATCATTTCCTCTCTGATATATCCCAAAATGGCCATAGGAATATTTTTCAGAAATGAAAAATATATTCTTTTGCTTCTCTGAAAACCACTTCAGCAACATATGCTCCAGAGCAACCCTCATTTTTCTTGCCCAAAAAAATCTGAGAAAATTCCCGAATATTACATAGACCATGGCACACCTCCCTGTGCAAAAATATTTCATAGTCATGTGGAATATTTTTTGCTACAGAAAATCATTTCTGTTTTGGACAGAAAATGCAGGTTCTACAGGAAGTGCATTTTTCCTTGATCAAATGAAGCCGTGATTTTTAGGGCTTCATTACCCTCCTAAGAAACTACTAACCACCAAAGATCAGCCGTAAACTCCTTCTATATTTCTGTCTCGCCACAATCAATGTCTCGACGCCCTTAACTCTCCCTGGCACTCGCCGATGCTGGAGCTTGCCGCAGCGGGCACGGGCACGACGCGGCCAAGCGCACAGTGTGCCCGTACCAATGTGCTCGTCGCCACCCGCGCTCCTGTGCTCGTCTCCGCCCTCCCATAGTGGCCGCGTGAGCTACATCTTCTTCTCCCCTCCCACTAACATCTCTCGCCGCCAGGCGCCGTCTCCAGAGAACTCCGGCAGAGCCCGAGATCCTCTCCCTCGCCCTGCCTATAAATAGAGCCCCCGAGCTCGTTTCTCTCCACCACCGCACTTCCCTGGCACCCACATTTCCTCTAGATAGTCCTGGCCAGGCCAGGCGGGCCTCTGGCCGGCGTTCTGTTTCCTCCGGTGCTCCTCGCCTCCCCTCGACCTCCCCAAGGTGGTCGTGGTGCTCCACTGGTCGTGCTCGTGCTGTTGGAGCTGCTGGACTGGCCCTGCCTCGCCGGAATCGCCAACTCCGACGAGCCCCCACCACCGACGCCTCTGGAGACGATCACTGTGACCCACTCCGTCCACCTCTAGCCACGTTCCGGGTACGTACAGACTCGCCGAAGTCTTGCGCGTTCATCCCCCCTCCTTGGCGGCAGCCAGCGTCTCCTCGCCGGAGAATCGCCGAAGAACCTCCGCCCCTCCTATGTTTCCCCCTCCCCCCTCTAAACCTGACCGCGGGGGGCCGCTGTCAGCCTCTCAGCCGCGGCCGAAGCGGTATGAGTGGTGGCGCCCCGCAGAAATACGCTTTCGACATCACCCCTATTTTTCTCTTTATTTGAATTTAATTCAAATATTGACCAGGAACTTTGACCAGCCATAACTTTTAAACCATATGTCCAAATGAATCGATTCTTTTTTGCATTGTGCTTGTACTGGAATATTCTAGCAGCACACAAATTTTGAGATTTTTCTCTACTGCCTAGAATTTCTGGTGAATTTCAGAATTGTTCTTGATATTTTATTTTGCTGTTTTAAATTGTTTTCTGAGGGAGAAGCTTGTCTTAAGGAGAACCAGGAGGAGTGAACATCCTCTGAACTAAGGCAAGCCAGAATTTTTTTTGCATGGTGTCATTTCAATATTTATGATTTTTCCAACTTGAATATGAGTTATTTCATGCATTTAATCATTTAATGAATATTGCTTATGTTAGTTACTTTGTCATGATTGAAATGCTTAGTTTACAGTAGTGTTTGAATGCATGGACTAGTATGAGGGAGTAGCAGTAGATTTGAGAGTATGGTCATGATTTGGTTATGATCGGTATTATTTTCATATGTGAGGTATTGATTTTACTATGTTAATGGCGTAACTAGAAATGATGAGATATAAAACCAGTGAAGTTGAAACTAGTGAGAAAAATGATGAGTAGTGCAAGTAGAATGATTCTTCAATGTTGATCTATTTGCGTTAGTACTATGGGAATATAATGCATGTTATATAGTTGCATGTTCATGGCATACAACGACTCGAGTTTGTTTATTTCAAGTTAAACCAGATAAAACTCCAACTTGAACATAATGTTGATTGGGTCATGGTGCCACTGAATCGAGCTTTCCCAGTGCAACCACATTTGCCTTTATGGGAAGGCATTTATTCGGTCCGTTGTCATGCCTCTGGTTGGTGCCTCCAATGAGGGAAGGTTATGGGCGTGCGGTACCCTGGCCCAGTAAGCAGACATAACCTTGTGTGCGTTGTTTTTATGGGACCTTGTCCCCGTTTGGGACCGTTAAGTTGTTTTGCCACGACGGTGGCCGTTGGATGTCTTGGGTAGACATCGGGACCACCCATGACTTAGCCCAGAGGGGAGTTGGTTGGAGTGGCCATGGGTTACGTGATGTGGGTACAGTGTACTAACCTCTGTATAGTGTTTACTAATCTATCGGTAGCCGTGTCCTTGGTTACAGACATAGCTCATAAGTAGATCACACCATGGATCAACATGAATAAGTTAATCTTGCACACTAAAGTTATATGCTTGGCACTTTTTAAGTGATGAGATCGTTGAGACCATGAAGATGGTCGTCGTTGTGGGAACCTAAGTGTTGGTTTCATTTGTGATCCGGGAGTGATCACCGTTTGATGATGTTGGTTACGAGGTAAACCGTTTGGTAAGAGAGTCCGAGGGACTCGGTGCACAAGTTTGATTCACCGTATCAGTAGTATGTTTAAGCATTGTATTTAACCGGTTTAGTTGCTATAATATGGTTTGCCATTATGCTCATGCTTGTTGTGAGTTTGCAAGTACATTCAATGTATCGACCTGGCGTGTCATGCCAGATTTTAGGAAGGTCTTACCAGATCGGAGTGCTCCTCATGTCTAGATCGTGTCCACATCGGTGTCCTTGTGCTATGGAGTTCCGCTTAGCTGTCATTCTGCTGTCGCATAGTTGTCATGATCGAGGCCCCTTCATGTTCATTAAATAATGTACATATTGTTCAGCCGTACCGTGCGTGCCGCTTGGCCTCACTACTTGATGTAATATCAAACCTATGTTTCCGCTAGCATCAATAAAGCGGTTGCTTTCTGTACCAAGTTTTTGTGTGTTGCCAGTAGACATGATCTTATGGCTGGCAATGCAAGATAATCCGGTTACTCTGAGCCGGGGTGCCACAACCCTTGGTATCAGAGCCGCACTGACTGTAGGACACGCTAGACCACCAACGCGTTAGTTGAACATTAGCAAGCTTAAAATTGAGTGCCGGTAGTGGTTGCATCTGATTGCTGCACTGCATGCACTTTGTTTATTATTATTTCTAACCGACTAATGGTTGTGAGTGTAGATGGCTCCAGTGCCGTATGCGTGCCAGTTGGAGCTCCTACCGTACACTTCGCCGCACCTTCTTCGGAATGTATGGCGTCAACTCTACCCTCATGGTGATGACCCAATGTATCGGGTGTCCCGGGAGAGTCTAGCAAACTCAGCATACAAGTATTACGCAGTGGTTACCTTGCGCGGCAGTTCAGCATCAGGCTCTTACACTCGTACCTCTAAGAGTGGTTTCGCTTCCACCACCGCTCAGGCCGTCCAGTTTGCTGCGTTTGAAATCCTCGTTGAGCTACGCTATAACGAGATCCAGATGCAGACCCACCCAGGTTTTTACTAATATCCGTCCTTGCACGACGATGGTCGTGTCCGCTTTCCTATCATTGATCCGGCGGCCGATAGTGCTACTAGCCACCTTTCTTGCTATATCACTGCTAGTTATCTTCTGATTCACGAGCTGACTCGTGCTCGCACTGCTTTAGTAGCCGCTAGGTCCTACCCCACTCCACCTTCCATGGGATTTACTCCTTATATTGCGCACGGTTCTAGCTCGCCCGTTACCCCGGTTACTCCTCTGAGTAGCTCGAGCACCTCGACTGTGACTCCCCATAGTGCCCCTGCCAAGTGTGCCTCCCTTCTCGCTACTCCTGTAGCCCCTATGCTCCAGCCTCATCCCGCACCTGCCCCTGAGGGAGAGCCCTCGAGGCAGCGCTGTCGTGTTACATTTAACCTGGAGATTTCCGTTAATATCATCAGTTCAGGATCTAACTCCGGCTCAAGAGAGGACCCAGCAGGACCAACGGAGCACTAGAGCGTCAGAGTATCCGCAGTTGTCATGATGTTGATATACGGATGTAGTCGTACTTGTCATGGTGTCTGGTTTCATATATTAGCGTAGTCGAACCCGTCATGATGTTTCCCTTTCATGTATGAGTCTATGTATAATTATCTTGGAACTTTTTATTATTCGCCTTGGTTTTTTCTAGTTTCTTTCGGGACTACTGCTTGCTTTTCTTCCCATTTCTGGATGTTGCTCATCTCGGTAGCTTTATATTGGGAAAAACAAACAATAGGATGATGCGGGGAGCCAGCAGCAGTCATGCTTGTGAGGATGTCCCTATTCGTCGCTCGGCAAGACAGGCAGGACATTGCCCCGAGCCGTATCCACCACCGGCTCCACCGCCACATCCGCCCTCCACTAAACAAATTATGCGCATGTTTGAAAATGAAGGAATAACGATCTGATTGAGCTGTTGAAAAGTGTGCAAGCTATGGTTGGGCAGAATGGAAATCATAATGGTCATCACTCCAAGCTGTCAGATTTTCAGAGGACCAAACCTCCCAGTTTTAGTCAAGTTATCGATCCTTTCGAAGCCGATGATTGCTTGCAGACTATTGAGAAAAAGCTTGAGATTGCTCGCACTGAAGAAGCTGACAAGGTTCCGTTTGCTACACACTATCTTGAGGGAGCTGCCGCTATATGGTGGGATAATGCTAAAGCTATGTGGCCTGCGGACGAAGAAATCACTTGGGCAAAATTCAAGGACCATTTCCCCAAATACCATATTCCCGCCGGTATTATGAAGGCCAAGCAACGTGAATTCCTCCCTCTCACCCAAGGAAGTGTGTCAGTAAGTGAGTATCTGCATAAGTTCAACCATTTGGCCCGTTATTCTCTCTATGATGTGGCCATAGAAGAAAAAAAGATCGACAGATTTCTTGGAGGACTGAACCAGCACTTCAGATGCACTCTCAGTATGTTCGATTTCCCAGATTTCCGGACTCTGGTAAACAAAGCCCTCATTGCAGAAAGAGAACACAAGCTCGTGCGCGACAATAAGCCCACTAATAATGATCATAAGCACAAGTTTGAGCCTAAGAAGGATGGACAGCCAGTGCAGAAGGTTCGTACCTGGCAGCAGACTTAGGTTGAGTACAAACCCAATTGGCAGCAGAACATTAACAAGACCACTACGCAAGTCAAGAATGTTGTGACCAGTCCGGTACACGAAGAGTGTCAGCGCAATAATTCGTGTTTCAATTGTGGGCAAACCAGACATTATGCCAGACAGTGTCCCAAGAGCGGCAAGTCAACTGCTCCATTCAGGCCACAAGTCAACCACATGGGACCATATCCTGTCCAGAAGACCATCCAAGGGCAAGTTCACCACCTCTCCACAGACGAAGCCCAAGAGGACTCAGAAGTCGTCATTGGTATGTTTCCTATTAATAGCATACCTGCAATAATTTTATTTGACTCTCGGGCTTCCCACTCTTTTATTTCGCGGAGTTTTGTTGCCCAAAACAAGTTTCCTTGCTCGATTTTGGGAAAGAGCATGATGGTACAATCCCCGCGATCCGTGCTCAGAAGCAATCTGGTCTGCCACAATTTGGAGATTGGTATCAAGGGAGTCATCTTCCCGGCTTCTTTGATAGTCACCGAGTCTGCCAAGTTCGATATTATTTTGGGAATGAACTGGTTAACCCAACATCAAGTGCATCAATTGCGCGACCAGAGAAGTCAAATTGACAAGTCAGGAAGGTCGGACTACAAAATTCTTTGCTCGCAGAAGCATACCCAAGAAAGAAATGGTCTACACAACTATAGCTGAAGAATTGGATCTAATTCCTATGGTCAGTGAGTATCTAGGTGTATTTCTTGAGGAATTACCAGGAATGCCGCCAGACCGAGGAATTGAGTTTGCAATTGATCTTTGTAGCGACCAGACCTCAAACAGCCTGATCTTTGTGCATCAGTGTCATCCCTGGATCGGTAATGCTGACACGCACAATACTTGAAGGATTTATAACAGAGTAGCAATCACACACTTATTACATCGAATGTCTCACAAGAGAACTTATTACAATAAATATGGCTTAAGGCCATCTAATATGATAACAGCGGAAGGCTTGGAAGATAAAGTGAGTCCATCAACTCCAACGGCATCACTGAGTGAAAGACCACGACCTAAGGCTCCTTCCTCGTCGTCTGAAAAGTCTGCAACATGATACGTTGCAGCCCAAAAACGGGTCAGCACATGGAATATGATGGCAATTTAACACAAGAGAGTAATGAACAGAATAAAGCTATCACTACATGCATATATGGCTGGTGGAGGCTGTATGGTTAATATGCTTTGCGAAAAGCCAATTTTTCCCTACAACAAAGGAATAAATTTTATTTAACTATCATGGTGATTGTTAAACATTGAGAAGGTTCACCCAACTCAATCCCAATTAAGCATCATCTTTAAACCCAATCAAATTATATTAAGAGTGATGAGATCCACATGATAATCCAAGAACTAGATACTCAAGACGTTCATAACCGGGGACACGGCTAACCATGATTAGTTTGTACACTCTGCAGAGGTTTGTGCACTATTCCCCACAAGATTCGATCTCCTCCGTTGGATTTCTCACACTACATGGTGTTTGAGAAACGGATGACCGAGACAAAGTCTTTCCGAAGAGGTCCCTTTAACCGATAGATAGGCATGTACGCCTACAATCCCCTACATGTGCTAGCCCATCATGGAAAAGTTTCCCACAACTTACTCAACTATGTCAGAGCCCATATTGGCATGTGGCTGCACACGAAAGTTTCTAGCACGAATAATCTTATGATCCCTTTGAGCCTGGGTGGCAGTCCATAGGAGAATCACATGGTACCCCGGGATTTCCAAAAATACAGGCAATCACTGGAATTCCCCAGGTGCCTCAATCCACCCAGATGTGTATTAAAGTTGCCACCTTAAGTTAACCATTAATTAACAATACTCACATCTGTCATGATTACACTCAAACCCAATCCACGTCTACGAGCATAGCATAGCAGTATAAGCAACGTAGAACTAACTCCCAAGGTTTGATAATAAACCGGTGAATAGGTACTACCTCATCTACTTCCCAAACCCACAATTTAAATCAGATCCTAACCATGCAATTGTTTGAGGATTGATCAAATGCAATAACACTGGGTAGTAAAGAGGTATGATCAAAGTGTTATTTGCCTTGCTGATGATCCGCGAAACCTAGAGACTCGTAGTAGCACGCTTCACACTCCGGGCACTCTATCGCAAACAAACAAGCATACAATAAGCAATCAAGCAAGGGCACAGGTAAAACTCAAATAAGAGATCTAACCAGAAAGTTCAACTTAAGAACTCCGGTTTGCAAAAAGAATCAAATCAAACGAAGCAACAAAACTCAAACGGCGAAAGAAACAACGTTCATTTACTAATTTGGACTAAAGTCAAATTTTACAGTAGGAAAAACTTGTTTAAGTTGGTTAAACAGAAAGAGGGCTTATAGACGAAACTCTAGGCACTTGAATCGCCTGATTCCAATAAATGAGCGAAAAGTTAAACTAAAACGAAAATCAGATCAGAAATCGCGATCGAAAATAATTGCGGAAAATCCGAGAAAAAGAAAAAACTGACGAACAGGCTAAGGAATGAACGTTCGCTATCTGCGGCTAGGGTTAGGGTTTGGGCACGGGCGTGGGTGGGTTGGCGGCTGGGCCTTGGGGCGGCTCGAGCGGCGGCTTATAAAGCCCCCCCCCCCCGGGCGGAGTCCCGCTCGGGTACGGCCCGGAGGTTTCTCTTTTTTTTTAAATAATTCTGACGTGCAGAAAAAGAAAGAAAAGAAGTACTAAAAGGACTCCAAAAATCCTGAAATAAATTTTCCCCGTCCTCTAAAATAGGCTGGGCAAGGTGAACATTTATTTGGGCCTAAAATGCAAATTTGAAAAACGCATATTTTTCCTAATTCAAATAAAATAGCGATAAAACTCCGAATGAAATATTATTTGATTTTAATATTAAATCTCTGATATTTGTTTATTTTGAGGAAGTCATTTTATCCTCTCTCTTTTATTTTTATAAAAGAAATATTCAAGAGAAAATAATTAAAATCAAACAATCTTCTTTTCAAAATTCGAGAAAAACTCGAATATGAAAATAATGAAATCCCCAACTCTCTCCGTGGGTCCTTGAGTTGCGTAGAATTTCTAGGATCAAACAAAAATGCAAATAAAATATGATATGCAATGATGATCTAATGTATCACATTCCAAATTGAAAATTTGGGATGTTACAAACCTACCCCCTTAAGATGAATCTCGCCCTCGAGATTCGGGTTGGCTAGAAAATAGGTGAGAGTGATCCTTCCGTAGGTCTTCCTCTCGTTCCGAGGTGGCTTCATCTTCAGTATGGTGACTCCACTGAACTTTGCAGAACTTGATTACTTTGCTGTGTGTGACATGGCTGGCAAAATCAAGAATCTTAACTGGCTTCTCCTCGTAGGTCAAATCGCTATCCAACTGTATTGCTTCCTGCGGCACTGTATCTCTCAGAGGAATATCAGCCATCTCTGTGTGGCACTTCTTCAACTGAGAAACGTGGAACACATCATGTACTATGGACAATCCTTCGGGTAATTCCAACTTGTAAGCAACTTCTCCCATACGTTCCAAAACTTTGTATGGTCCCACAACACGTGGTGCTAATTTTCCCTTAACTCCAAAGCGCTTCACTCCTCAAAGTGGGGATACACGAAGATACACTATGTCTCCAACTTTGTAAACTGTCTCCTTGCGTTTAGAATCCGCATAACTCTTCTGCTTGGATTGGGCTACCTTGAGTCTATCGCGAATCAGCTTAACCTTCTCTTCAGACTCTTTAATCAAATCTGGTCCAAACAACTGTCGGTCTCCAACTTCGTCCCACAACAATGGTGTTCTGCACCTCCTTCTATACTGTGATTCGAAGGGGGCCATCTTCAAACTGGCTTGATAACTTTTGTTATAAGAAAACTCTGCATACGACAAATTATCGTCCCAACTAGATCCATAATCTAGTGCAGAAGCTCTCAACATGTCCTCCAGAATCTGATTGACTCTCTCAGTCTGTCCATCTGTTTGCGGGTGAAAAGCTGTATTGAACTCGAGCCTGGTTCCCAAAATTTCATGCAACTGATTCCAAAACTTTGAAGTAAACTAGGTTCATCTATCTGATACAATGGTCCTCGGAAATCCATGCAGACATATGATCCTGGTCATGTATATCTTTGCCAACTTGGCACTGGTGTAAGTGGTCTTCACTGGGATGAAATGAGCTACTTTCGTCAAACGATCGACTACAACCCATATCGAGTCATAGCCTGAATGAGTCCTGGGTAATCCCGTGATAAAGTCCATGCCTAGTTTATCCCACTTCCATTCGGGTATCGGCAATGGTTGTAGCAATCCTGTTGGCTTCTGATGCTCTGCCTTCACTCTCTGACATACATATCACAAACTGCTACATACTGGGCAATATTCTTCTTCATTCCAGTCCACCAGAAACTATCCTTCAAATCCAGGTACATTTTGGTATTTCCTGGGTGAATCGAATATGGCAAATCATGGGCCTCTTGCAGAATCAACTTCCTGATCTCCTGATCATTTGACACATATACACGGTCCTCAAACCATAAGGTATCGTGCTCATCCTCACGAAACCCTTTAGCTTTTCCTTTGCTCATTCTTTCCTTTATCTCGGCAATCTCCTTGTCTGTCTTTTGAGCTTCTCTGATCTTATCCATCAAAGTAGACTGAATCTCCAAAGCTGCTACATAATCTCTCGGAACTATCTCCAAACATAGCTCGTGAAGGTCTTCTGCCAACTCCTTGGGTAATTCTCCGGTCATGAGTGTATTGACATGACTTTTGCGGCTCAACGCATCGGCTACTACGTTAGCCTCTCCGGGATGATAATGTAATCTCATATCATAATCCTTAATGAGCTCTACCCACCTCCTCTGCCTGAGATTCAACTCCTTCCGCGTGAAGATATACTTCAAACTCTTGTGATCCGTATATACCTCACAATGGTTTCCGATGAGAAAATGTCTCCATGTCTTTAACGCATGCACTACGGCTGCTAACTCCAAATCATGCGTAGCGTAATTTAACTCATGGGGTTTAAGCTGTCGTGAGGCATATGAAACAACTCTTCCCTCCTGCATAAGTACGGCTCCAAGTCCTCGATGAGAAGCATCGCAATACACTTCATAATCCTTGCGTTGATCTGGCAGAATCAACACTGGTGATGTTACCAAGCGTCTCTTCAACTCCTGAAAACTGGCCTCACATTCCTTGGTCCATTTGAATTTGGTGTTGTTGGGGATATTACCACTGGGCGTAAACCGGCCAGGAGAGGCTGGGTTAACCCCATAAGTAGTTCATCTGTATCTGAAGTCCATGAAGACAGACGGTGACACTTCATGAAGGCCCAGGGCCCAAAGCCGGTTTAAGGCCTGTAGATATAAACCGACATTGACATGTAACTTGTGTTGTAAGATAGAAATAGCATAGACCGAGCCGGACACGATTATGAGCCGGCCTCGGGATTCTGTAAACCGGCGGGCGTCAACCCATGTATATAAGGGGACGACCCGGCGGCAGTTCAGGGACAACAGACAATAGACAATAGACAACAACTCGAGACTTAGGCAAAGCGTATTCGCTCCCTGGTCCTCGAAACCCCATCAATTCCATCACAACTAGATGTAGGCTTTTACCTTCATCGTAAGGGGCCGAACTTTTAAAAACTCTCTTGCGTCCCTTGTCCGCTTTAACCCCTTTAAGCTAACCCGTAGCGATGGCTCCGCGACTAAGTCCTTTCTCTAGGACATCTGTCATGACAAAACCACGACAGTTGGCGCCCACCGTGGGGCTATCGCACGATGGTTTCAAGTTCTGAGAGGGAAACTTTGAATGACTCAAGGGTTACGCTGTGGGCCGGATGACCAAGAGTCGTCGCGGCAAGCTCTACATCGACGATGCAGGCTGGGGCCCCGAGGCCGGCTCAATCGAGTATGGGTACCGGGTCCCCTTTGGTGGCATACATGTTTTCATTGGCAAGATCGGCGAACTGGGCCCTGAGCTGGACGTCTGCACCGACCTCGTCAAAACGGCTCAGGGTGCGAGATCTGCCCGGGTCAAGCCTGTCATGAAGTGTGCCTTCGTGGGAGTTATCCATGGAGGGGAATCTGAGGATAGTTGGGAATCTGGTGGTGAGACCGTCGTTTATTCCGGCGATGAGTCATCGACCAGACAGACCGAGTCATTATATCAGTTACAAGATGGCCGGATTGGGGGCTGTTCCAATGGCAACAGTATTCCAGACCCCTTTGATCTGCCAAACCGGGTTGCGATCTTCGTGGCCGGCACGCAACCGGCGCTCCACTCTTCGACCGCAGCGGTGATGATTTCTGGATCGACAGCGGCAGCAGCGGCCGGGGCAGGAGGCCCTGTGCGACCGCCAGCTCAGGTTCTATCTGATTTGTTTGACGCGTTGGCAACGCTGATGGCAGAGGTTAACCCGGCGGATCAGGATGCACACAATGCGGAAATCGCGAAAGTGAAAAATCAGATCACCCAGGCCAAGGCCGACGTAGCATCTAAGGATACCAGCATAGCCGCGGAGCGCGCCGCTTTGGATGCACAAGCTTACCGGATTATGTTGGATCAGAGTGCGTCGAACGAAGTCCTAAAGAGGAGGCACCGATCTCGCTTGCCGCCGGTTTATGACGCTAGAAATCTTTTTAACACCCCAAGAGCGGGGACCAGTAATCCGCCGGTGGTAAACCCGGCGGAGGCACGTGGGCAGGGGCGCTGGTTCAGCCACGTTTGGTGGATCCGCCTCGTCAGAACAACATTGTGGCACCGCATGTCCCCACGCCACCGGGTCATTATTCTAACCCGATGGACAACATTATCGCTCCAGCTTCACGGCTGGCGGCCATCCCGATCGAAGGCGATTCTCCAGCGGCGGTCGAGACACGTCGGGTTAAGGAGCTTCTTCAGACAGCCTTGGTTCAACAGGAGGCTTATTCATATAGTCGCGATCGGATTCATTCCACTCCCCGTCCAAGCCAGAGTTACAGCAGGCGTATGGATGAACCGGCAATGTCAAGTAATGCGAGGAACCGTGATCCGCCCCGTGGCAATAACCCGGCGGGTGGTGCTGGTGATGCTCAGGAGGTGGTGGACCGGGCTCGGGCATGCAGAGAAGCCGAGTTAGCGGCGCAGCATGAAGCCCGTTAGCTTACTCCAGTTCGTCCAACCACATCGGTGGAACCAGGAGTTACCACTAGTTCTTTGGGAGTGCCATGTCTTGTCCCAGCATTGCGCAATGTGCGCGTGCCCAAGGATTTCAAGGGCCCACACAAGGTGCCAAATTACACTGCCGATTTATCCCCTGAAACATGGGTCAAAAGTCATGAGATGGCCATGGAGATGTTGGATGTGGATGATGCGGCATGTGCGAAATACTTCACCATGATGCTAGAAGGGACAACCTGCACTTGGTTAAAGAGCTTACCGGCTAATTCTATCAGGTCATGGGCTGAGTTAAGAGCCCGGTTTATTCAGAATTTCAAGGATACATGCAAGCAGCCCATGTCAATTGTGGACTTAGCTGCCTGTGTCCAGGAGGAAGGAGAGTCAACAACCCATTGGGTGCGCCGGGTTTCGGAGATTTTGCATTCATCAGATCGCATCAACGTTGACACCGCAGTTTTAACATCGGAAGGTAATTGCCGGTTTGAACCCCTGAAGTTGAAGTTGGGATGGCTCAAACGTCATTGTAATGACATGGGAACCCTCATGGCTGCACTGGTGAAGTATGCCGACTCTGATAGTACTAAGGATCCCGAGTCTGACGATGATAAGACAGGGAAGGGAAAGAAGAGCGGCAACACCAAGGGGCAGCACCACAACCCGGCGGGTCATGGAAACGGCGGCAAGCGTAAGGCGGACCATGGTTTAGACTTTGTGGCTAATACTAATACACACGACAAGGGCCAGCGGCGTAAGGGTAAACTGCCCCAGCGCGGTGGAAGGCCAAATCCTAATCCGAACCGTTTATCTTATCTATTGAACCAGCCCTGTCCAAAGCATGGGACGAAGGAGGAACCGTCCACGCACCTCTGGAAAGATTGTTACATCATGCAAGAGTTCAAAAATTCTGATTCCTTCCGGTATGATCATGGACCAGGAGGCGGTTCGGGACCCGGGTCTCATGGGCCGGGTTATGGTGGAGGAAATTCTGGTTCAGGCTTCCACGGTAATCAGGGTGGACATAACAATCAAAGTAATCAGGGTAATCAAGGTGGCTATAATCATCAGGGCAATCAGCAGCAGCAGCAGTCGGGTTACCAGAGCAACCCGAAGTAGTTGAATAGCGGACAGTATCATGTCTTCACCACTAGCTTGGACAAGCGCGATCAGAAGCTTCATAAAAGGGTGGTGAATGCCGTTGAACCGGCGGTGCCCCGTTATTTGCGCTGGTCCGAGCAGCCGATTGTGTGGAGTAGAGAAGATCATCTACCCCGGGTTGACAATCCGGGTCATCTGGCTCTGGTGGTGGCACCTCAGGTGGGAGGTTATAAGTTCACTAAGGTACTCATGGATGGAGGGAGTAGTATCAATATCCTTTATTATGAAATTTTCCGTCGCATGGGGTTAACAGATAAAAATCTTAAACCGTCCAATACGGTGTTCCATGGTGTAGTGCCTGGTAAGTTAGCATATCCTGTTGGTAAGATAGCTCTAGAGGTGGCTTTTGGAGATGAGCATGACTTTAGATCAGAAACCTTGACCTTTGAAGTGGTGAAAATCAGCAGCCCGTATCATGCCCTATTTGGACGGCCAGCTTATGCTAAGTTTATGGCACGGCCTTGTTATGTCTATCTGCAGCTCAAGATGCTGGGTCACAAGGGAACTATAACCGTGCATGGGAGCCGCAAGATTGCTCTAGAGTGTGAAGAAGGTGATGCGGCTTATGCTGAGTCGGTTTGTGCAACAGAAGAGTTGAAGTCTTACAAGGACAATGTTGATCCGGCAGATATGACTTCGTTGAAGAAACCAACTATAGAGCATGATCCGGCCCTGAAGTTTAAATCGGCTGATGAGACTAAGCTTGTTGACTTCGTGGCTAGCGATTCGTCCAAGCAGTTTAGCATCAGCGCTAACTTGGATCCGAAATAGGAAAGCGCGCTCATCGAGTTCATTCGTGAGAATCGGGACATCTTTGCATGGAAGCCTTCTGACATGCCAGGTGTACCGAGAGAACTCGCTGAGCACATGCTCAATGTTGATCCCAAGTATAAACCGGTCAAGCAGATTCTCCGCCGGTTCAATGAAGAAAGATGCAAAGCTATTGGAGAAGAAGTAGCCGGGCTATTGGCGGCTGGATTTATCGTTGAAGTATTCCATCCTGAGTGGTTGGCTAATCCGGTGCTGGTCCTCAAGAAGAATGGCACTTGGCGTATGTGTGTGGACTACACAGATCTCAACAAAGCTTGTCCAGCAGATCCTTTTGCCCTTCCCCGTATTGATCAAATTATTGATGCTACGGCGGGTTGCGAGCGTTTAAGCTTTTTGGATGCATACTCTGGTTATCATCAGATCAAAATGGCAGTTAAGGACCAGGAGAAGACAGCCTTCATAACTCCCTTTGGAGCCTTCTGCTATGTGTCCATGCCCTTTGGGCTCAAGAGTGCCCAGGCGACTTGTCAACGGTGTGTGCAGAATTGTCTGCATAAACAGATCGGCCGCAATGTTCACGCCTATGTGGATGATATTGTGGTAAAATCAAGGAAGAAGGAGACATTGATTGATGACTTGAAGGAAACTTTTGATAACCTAAGGGTTTATAAAATGATGCTTAATCCGGCCAAGTGTGTCTTTGGTGTACCTACACGCAAGCTCTTGGGCTTTTTGGTGTCTAATAGGGGCATTGAAGCTAATCCGGAAAAGATCAAGGCCATCACCTCCTTGGCTAAACCGAAATGTATTAATGATGTTCAACGCCTGGCAGGCGGATTGCCGCGTTGAGCCGGTTTGTCAGTCGCCTTGGCGAGAAGGCTATCCCCTTTATATCAGATGCTGAAGAAAACGGATAACTTCGTCTGGAGTGACGCCGCTAATGAAGCATTTGAGGACTTAAAGTGGAAGCTGGCTAATCCGCCAATTCTCGCTGCTCCAGTGGACAAAGAACCATTGTTGCTATATGTGGCAGCTAATGCTCGGGCTGTTAGTGTGGCTATTGTGGTGGAGCGCAAGGCGGCAGGAAAGGAATATCCGGTTCAGCAGCCGGTTTAATATATCAGTGAGGTACTTATTGAGTCCAAGCAGAGGTACCCGCGTTGGAAAAAATTGGTGTATGGGGTTTTCATGGCAAGCCGGAAGCTTAAGCAGTATTTCCAAGGTCATCCCATCACGGTGGTCAGCTCTGCTCCTTTGGGGGGTATAATCCAGAATAGGGAGGCAACTGGTCGTATTGCTAAGTGGGCTATCGAGCTCGGGCCTCACGGGTTAAAATACATACCCCGAACGGCGATCAAATCTTAGGCACTTGTGGATTTCATCAATGATTGGACAGAATTACAAGCGCCAGAGGAGAAGCCGGATCACACTTATTGGACTATTCATTTTGATGGGTCCAGGCAATTGGAGGGCTCGGGGGCTGGAGTCGTATTAACTTCCCCACGAGGTGATATGTTTTGTTATCTTCTCCGTTTAATGTTCCCTTGCACTAACAATGCAGCTGAATATGAGGCTTTACTCCATGGTCTTCGGATGGCTAAGGAGATGAACCTCAGCCGAGTTAAGTGCTTCGGTGACTCGGATCTGGTGGCTCAACAAGTGTTCGGCACTTGGGATTCCAAGGACCGACTAATGGCAGCATATCGTCGTGAGGTGGATATTGTTGCAGGTCACTTTAAAGGTTATCAGGTGGATCATGTGGACCGGCGGAAGAATGATGCGGCGGACGCTATAAGCCGCCTGGGTTCCCAACGTAAACCGGTTCCACCTCATGTCTTCCTGGATGTTTTGCATAATCCGTCCGTCAAGCTCCCTGGTGAAGAGGATTTGGATATTCCTGATCTGGACGCTCAGTTAGTGGTGGCTCTTCATGTTATCCCGGATTGGATGGTTCCATATCTGGCGTATATGAACCGGGGCGAGTTACCAGAAGGTGAAACCTTGGCCAGGCAGATAACCCGGCGGTCCAAGTCCATGACTATTATCAATGGAGAGTTACATCATTGTAGTGAGACAGGGGCGTTTCAACGCTGTGTGTCTCCTGAGGAAGGCCATGAAATTTTGCGTGAGATCCACGAAGGAGATTGTGGTCACCATGCCGGTTTAAAATCTTTGGGGGCCAAGGCGTTTCGTCACGGTTTCTATTGGTTGACAGCTCATGCTGATGCCGAGGACTTGGTCAAAAGATGTGATGGTTGTCAGAAATTCTCAAGGCGCGCTCATGTACCAGCTCAAGAATTGAGGATGATTCCAATCACCTGGCCGTTTGCAACTTGGGGGCTGGATATGGTTGGGCCTTTCAAGAGGTCCAAGGACAAGAAGACCCACCTTTTGGTGGCGGTTGATAAGTTCACGAAGTGGGTGGAGGCAGAGCCAGTTAGTAAGTGTGACGCAGCCACGACGGTTCAATTCATCAAAAAGGTGATCTTCCGATTTGGCTTTCCACACAGCATTATAATAGAGAATGGTACCAATCTGTCAAAGGGTGCCATGAAGGAGTTCTGTCAACGTGAGAACATCCGGCTTGACGTGTCATCAGTGGCTCACCCCCAGTCCAATGGTCAACGGAGAGGGCCAATCAAGAGATCTTGAGAGGCATCAAACCCCGGCTTATGGTTCCTTTGCAATGGACGCCGGGTTGTTCGGTTGAGGAGCTATCTTCAGTGTTATGGAGCATCAATACCACACCCAACATATCGACAGGATACACACCGTTCTTCATGGTTTATGGAGTGGAAGCGGTTCTTCCTAGTGACATCCGTCATGACTCACCTCGTGTAGCGGCATACGTTGAAGCTGACAATGAGAAAGCACGACAGGAAGCTCTGGACCTGTTAGATGAGGAGCGTGACATGGCAGCAGCCCGTTCGGCGATTTATCAGCAAGATCTGCGTCGTTATCATAGCCGCCGGGTTAGAACCAGAACCTTTCAGGAAGGAGATTTGGTGCTTCGACTCATCCAGGATCAGACGGATATGCACAAGCTATCCCCCACTTGGGAAGGACCTTTTGTGGTCAGCAAGAATCTGCACAATGGGTCATACTACCTAATCGATGTTCGAGAGCGCAAAGACTCACGTAAATCGGAGGAGGAGACCAACCGGCCGTGGAATATTTCTCATCTTCGGCCCTACTATACTTGAGCTACAGGCTCTGCTTATGTACATATTATGACATTGTATATATTATGATCAATATAATAAACCGGAACCTCAGCTAAAGCGGGGTATCTGTTGTTTTCTTACATCATGTGTGGTTACATGGAGCTTACAAAGCGGCGTCCGGTTTACCCCTTGATTTAGCTTCTCAAAGCTTGATATTAGATCACTTGGGGGCTTGGTCGTATCCGAACCATAGCTACACCTCTTGATCGGCGCAATGCCACAACATCACTTGGGGGCTTGGTAGTATCCAAACCATAGCTACACCTCTTGGTCGGCACAATGCCACAGCATCACTTGGGGGCTTGGTCGTATCCGAACCATAGCTACACCTCTTGATCGGCGCAATGCCACAGCATCACTTGGGGGCTTGGTCGAACCCGAACCATAGCTACACGTCTTGATCGGCGTGATGCCACAGCATCACTTGGGGGCTTGGTCGAACCCGAACCATAGCTACACCTCTGGATCAAATTTGGGGCCTGGCAGCTCGTGAAAAGCCTCGACTACAACGGTATTTTATTTGCCTTTTGCTGAGTTTTATTTGTTTTAATAAGACTTGTGACGTTTTTAAACTGGTGTTTATTAGCCCGGTTAGGCTATCAACTACAAGTTGACAGTATACAATCAAATTATACTCCGGAGACTATCAGCCCGGTCTGGTTTTGACTCAAAGTCACCAGTATGGAATAAACTAGTGTTTATCACAGCCCGGAACGGTTTCTGATAAACCGGCATCATATAACAGGAGTTACTTCTACTCCGGATTATGGTTATTACCCTCATTCCAAAGTTGGTCAGCCAACACTATGCCTAAAGGTGACAGGTACCATATATTTCCATATATGGTTATTCTTGGGGATATTATCACTGGGTGTAAACCGGCCAGGAGAGGCCGGGTTAACTTCATAAGTAGTTCATCTGTATCTGAAGCCCATGAAGACAGATGGTGACGCTTCATGAAGGCCCAGGGCCCAAAGTCGGTTTAAGGCCTGTAGGCACAAACCGGCACCGAGATGTAAACTTGTGTTGTAAGATAGAAGTAGCAGAGACCGAGCCGGACACGATTATGAGCCGGCCTCGGAGTCTGTAAACCGACGGGCGTTAACCCATGTATATAAGGGGACGACCCGGCGGTGGTTCAGGGACAACAGACAACAACTCGAGACTCAGGCAAAGCGTATTCGCTCCCTGGTCATCGAAACGCCATCAATTCCATCACAACTAGACGTAGGCTTTTACCTTCATCGTAAGGGGCCGAACTAGTATAAAGCTCTCTTGCGTCCCTTGTCCGCTTTAACCCCTTTAAGCTAACCCGTAGCGATTTACACGACTAAGTCCTTTCTCTAGGACATCTGCCGTGACAAAACCACGACAGTTAGCGCCCACCGTGGGGCTATCGCACGATAGTTTCAAGTTCTTGGAGGGCGGCTTCGAAGGACTCAAGGGTTACGCTGTGGGCCGGATGACCAATAGTCGTCACGGCAAGCTCTACATCGACGATGCAGGCTGGGGCCTCGAGGCCGGCTCAATCGAGTACAGGTACCGGGTCCCCTTTGGTGGCATACACGTTTTCATTGGCATGATCGGCGAACCTGGCCTTGAGCCGGACATCTGCACCAACCTCGTCGAAATGGCTCAGCATGCGAGATCTGCCCGGGTCAAGCTTGTCATGAAGCGTGCCTTCGTGGGAGTTATCCATGGAGGTGAATCTGAGGATAGATCGGAATCTGGTGGTGAGACCGTCGTTTATGCCGGCGACGAGTCATCGCCTGGAGAGACCGAGTTGTTATATCAGCTACAAGACGGCCGGATTGGGGGCTGTTCCGATGGCGACGGTATTCCGGACCCCTTTGATCTGCCAAACCGGGTGGCGATCTTCATGGCCGACACGCAACCAGCGCTCCACTCTTCGCCCGCGGCAGCGATGATTTCCGGATCAGCGGCGGTGGCAGCGGCTGGAGTAGGAGGCCCTGTGCGACCGCCAGCTCAGGTTCTATCTGATTTGTTTGATGTGTTGGCAACGCTGATGGCGGAAGTAAACCCGGCGGATCAGGATGCACACAATGCGCAAATCGCGAAAGTGAAAGATCAGATCACCCAGGAAAAAGCTGACTTAGCAGCTGAGGATACCAGGATAGCCGCGGAGCGGGCCGCTTTGGATGCACAAGCTTACCGGATTATGCTGGATCAGAGCACGTCGAACGAAGTCCTGAAGAGGAGGCACCGATCTCACCTGCCGCCGGTTTATGACGCTAGAAATCTCTTTAACACCCCAGGAGCGGGGACCAGTAATCCGCCGGTGGTAAACCGGGCAGAGGCACCCGGAGCAGGGGTGCCGGTTCAGCCACGTTTGGTGGATCCTCCTTGTCAGAACAACATTGTGGTACCTCATGTCCCCACGCCACTGGGTCATTATTCTAACCAAATGGACAACATTGTCACTGCCGCTTCACGGCTGGCGGCCATCCCGATCAAAGGTGATTCTCCAGCAGCGGTCGAGATGCGTCGGGTTAAGGAGCTTCTTCAGACAGCCTTGGTTCAACACGAGGCTTACTCATATAGTCGCGATCGGATTCATTCCACTCCCCGTCCAAGCCGGAGTTACAGCAGGCGTATGGATGAACCGGCAGTATCAAGCAATGCGCGGAACCGCGATCCGCCCCGTGGCCATAACCCGGCGGGTGGTGTTGGTGATGCTCAGGAGGTGGTGGACCGGGCTCGGGCACGCAGAGAGGCCGAGTTAGCGGCGCAGCACGAGGGTCGCCAGCTTACTAAGGTTCGTCCAACCACATCGGTGGAACCAGGAGTTACCTCTAGTTCCTTGGGAGGGCCATGTCTTATCCCAGCGTTGCGCAATGTACGCCTGCCCAAGGATTTCAAGGGCCCGCGCAAGGTGCCGAATTACACCGCCGATTTATCCCCTGAAACATGGGTTGAAAGCTATGAGATGGCCATGGAGATGCTGGACGTCGATGATGCGGCATGTGCGAAGTACTTCACCATGATGCTAGAAGGAACGGCCCGCACTTGGCTAAAGAGCTTACCGGCTAATTCTATCAGGTCCTGGGCCGAGTTGAGAGTCCGGTTTATTCAGAATTTCAAGGATACATGCAAGCAGCCCATGTCAATTGTGGACTTAGCAGCCTATGTCCAGGAGGAAGGAGAGTCAACAACCCATTGGGTGCGCTGGGTTTCGGAGATTTTACATTGGAAGGCAATTGCCGGTTTGAACCCTTGAAGTTGAAGTTGGGACGGCTCAAACGTCATTGTAATGACATGGGAACCCTCATGGCTGCACTGGTGAAGTATGCTGACTCTGATAGTACCAAGGATCCCGAGTCTGACGATGATAAGACAGGGAAGGGAAAGAAGAGCGGCAACGCCAAGGGGCAACACCACAACCCGGCAGGTCATGGAAACGGCGGCAAGCGTAAAGCGGACCACAGTTTAGACTTTGTGGCTAACACTAATACACACGACAAGGGCCAGCGGCGTAAGGGTAAACCGCCTCGGCGCAATGGAATGCCAAATCCTAATCCGGACCGTTTGTCGTATTTGTTGAACCAGCCCTGTCCAAAGTATGGGACGAAGGAGGAACCATCTACACACCTCTGGATAGATTGTTATATCATGCAAGAGTTCAAAAATTCTGATTCTTTCCGGTATGATCATGGAACAGGAGGCGGTTCGGGCTCTGGCTCTCATGGGCCGGGTTATGGCGGAGGAAATTCCGGTTTAGGATTCCATGGCAATCAGGGTGGACATAACAATCAAAGTAATCAAGGTAACCAAGGTGGCTATAATCATCAGGGCAATTAGCAGCAGCAGCAGCAGTCGGGTTACCAGAGCAACCCGAAGCACTTGAATAGCGGACAGTATCATGTCTTCACCACTAGCTTGGACAAGCACGATCAGAAGCTTCATAAAAGGGTGGTGAATGCCGTTGAACCGGCGGTGCCCCGTTATTTGCGTTGGTCCGAGCAGCCCATTGTGTGGAGTAGAGAAGATCACCAACCCCGGGTTGACAATCCGGGTCATCTGGCTCTGGTGGTGGCACCTCAGGTGGGAGGTTATAAGTTCACTATGGTACTCATGGATGGAGGGAGTAGTATCAATATCCTTTATTATAAAACTTTTCTCGCTGCTCCGGTTGACATAGAGCCACTGTTGCTATATGTGGCAGCTAACGCTCTGGCTGTTAGTGTGGCTATTGTGGTGGAGCGCAAGGAGGCAGGAAAGGAATATCCGGTTCAGTGGCCGGTTTACTATATTAGTCAAGTACTCATTGAATCCAAGCAGAGGTACCCGCATTGGCAAAAATTGGTGTATGGGGTTTTCATGGCAAGCCGGAAGCTTAAGCAGTATTTGCAAGGTCATCCCATCACGGTGGTCAGCTCTGCTCCTTTGGGGGATATAATCCAGAATAGGGAGGCAACTGGTCGAATTGCGAAGTAGGCTATCGAGCTTGGGCCTCACGGGTTGAAATACATACCCTGAACGGCGATCAAATCTCAGGCACTTGTGGATTTCATCAATGATTGGATAGAATTACAATTGCCAGAAGACAAGCCGAATCACACTTATTGCACTATTCATTTTGATGGGTCCAGGCAATTGGAGGGCTCGGGGGCTGGAGTCGTGTTAACTTCCCCACTAGGTGATAAGTTTTGTTATGTTCTCCGTTTAATGCTCCCTTGCACTAATAATGCAGCTGAATATGAGGCCTTACTCCATGGTCTTCGGATGGCTAAGGAGATGAATCTCAGCCGAGTTAAGTGTTTCGGTGACTCGGATCTGGTGGCTCAACAAGTGTCCGGCACTTGGGATTCCAAGGACCCACTAATGGCAGCATATCGTCGTGAGGTGGATATTGTTGCAGGTCACTTCAAAGGTTATCAGGTGGATCACATGGACCGGCGGAAGAAAGAAGCGGCAGACGCTTTAAGTCGCCTGGGTTCCCAACGTAAACCGGTTCCACCTAATGTCTTCCTGGATGTTTTGCATAATCCGTCCGTCAAGCTCCCTGGTGAAGAGGATCTGGCTGTTCCTGACCCGGAGGCTCAGTTGGTGGCAGCTCTACATGTTATCCCGGATTGGACGGTTCCGTATCTGGCGTATATAAACTGGGGCGAGTTACCAGAGGATGAAACTTTGGCCAGACAGATAACCCGGCGGTCCAAGTCCATGACTATTATCAATGGAGAGTTACATCATTGCAGTGTGACAGGGGCGTTTCAACGCTGTGTATCTCCTGAGGAAGGCTGTGAAATTTTGCGTGAGATCCACGAAGGAGATTGTGGACACCACGCCAGTTCAAAATCTTTGGTGGCCAAGGCATTTCGTCACGGTTTCTATTGGTTGACAGCTCATGCTGATACCGAGGACTTGGTTAAAAGATGTGATGGCTGTCAGAAATTCTCACGGCGTGCTCATGTACCAGCTCAAGAATTGAGGATGATTCCAATCACTTGGCCGTTTGCAACTTGGGGGCTGGATATGGTTGGGCTTTCAAGAGGTCCAAGGACAAGAAGACCCACCTTTTGGTGGCGGTTGATAAGTTCACAAAGTGGGTGGAGGCAGAGCCAGTTAGTAAGTGTGACGCAGCCATGACAGTTCAATTCATCAAAAAGGTGATCTTCCAGTTTGGCTTTCCACACAGCATTATAACAGACAATGGTACCAATCTGTCAAAGGGTGCCATGAAGGATTTCTGTCAACATGAGCACATCCGGCTTGACGTGTCATTAGTGGCTCACCCCCAGTCCAATGGTCAAGCGGAGAGGGCCAATCAAGAGATCTTGAGAGGCATCAAACCCCCGCTTATGGTTCCTTTGCAACGGACGCCGGGTTGTTGGGTTGAGGAGTTACCTTCAGTGTTATGGAGCATCAATACCACACCCAACAGATTGACAGGCTACACGCCGTTCTTCATGGTTTATGGAGCGGAAGCGGTTCTTCCTAGTGACATCCGCCATGACTCGCCTCGTGTAGTGGCATATGTTGAAGCGGATAACGAGAAGGCACGGCAGGAAGCTCTTGACCTGTTAGATGAGGAGCGTCACATGGTGGCAGCCCGTTCGGCGATTTATCAGCAAGATCTGCGTCGTTATCATAGTCACCGGGTTAGAACCAGAACCTTTCAAGAAGGATATTTGGTGCTTCGACTCATCCTGGATCAGACGGATATGCACAAGCTATCCCCCCCTTGGGAAGGACCTTTTGTGGTCAGCAAGGATCTGCACAATGGGTTGTACTACCTAATCGATGTTCGAGAGTGCAAAGACTCACGTAAATCGGAGGAGGAGACCAACCGGCCATGGAATAATGCTCATCTTCGGCCCTACTATACTTGAGCTACAGGCTCTGCTTATGTACATATTATGACATTGTATATATTATGATCAATATAATAAACCGGAACCTCAGCTAAAGTGGGGTATCTGTTGTTTTCTTACATCACGTGTGGTTACATGGAGCTTACAAAGCGGCGTCCGGTTTACCCCTTGATTTAGCTTCTTAAAGCTTGATATTAGATCACTTGGGGGCTTGGTCGTATCCGAACCATTGCTACGCCTCTTGATCAGCGCAATGCCACAACATCACCTGGGGGCTTGGTGTCACGCCCAATATGCGACACTATCCTAAAGAGACTCGAAGGTCCCACCAAGGATAGAACCGCGGTTAGGATGGGCTAGGTGGGCTGTGTGAAGAGGTGCTGGGCTGCAAAGAGAAGGGGGTTTTCGGGGTACGCGGTTAACCGTTGGGGTATCAAACGACATCCAAATGGAACGAAATTTGACGGGCGGTCTGTCGGTGCTATACCAAGGCCACTCGGCAAATACCGACCCATTCCAAGAACGTTTTTCTCCCGCTCACAAAAATAAAACAGAGGGGTGCAACGGGCGCGTGTGGGAGTCTCGGATAGCGAAACGGACAACAGGGAAAAGGACCGGATGCAAGTTTTGAAAAACATGATGATGTAATGCAGATGATGACATGGCAAAATGCAACACGCAAGCAGATGACATGGCAACAACGATGAATAACTGGAGGACACTTGGCGCATCAGATCCGGGGCGTTACAACACTCCTCCACTAACAAGAGAACTCGTCCCGAGATCTTAGGACCGAGACAGTGAGGATGAAAAACGTCAAGAACACTCGAGAAGAAGAGAGGAACGACGAGAATGACGAGAATCAAATGCTCATGGAATCAGATAGACTCTGAAACCACTCCGGTTAGAATGAGATAAGAAACGAATAAGACTGAAAGGATTTAGGCAGCACTCCGGCTGAAACAAGGAAAGAATATAACATGAACTTGAGAAATGGAACGATACTTGACTTGAGGAACAACACAAAACCTCCGGAATACTTGAAAGAGTGGAATGAGAAAAATGGGGAAGAAGGTTACAACTTCTAACAAGAATGAGATAGAGAGCATCCTTAGAAGGAAAACATTGAACGGAGTTGTTGGAAATTCAACAACAAAAGAATAAGCTTGTTGTGAACTTATGGATAACATCTCAAAATTATGAGGTGGTAACCTACCACAAGCGGAAAAGATTGAAAAGCTGAGAAGAACGAGGAAATGCAAAACTCCACTTCAAAAGAATATGGAGAATTAATTGCATCTCAAGCCGCAAGAAGAAAAGATACTAGAAATCCTTGAACAAGAACCTTGATGAACACTTGAAGAATGAATTAAATCATGACGAGCCATCGTGACGAACTCCTGTAACAAAAGGATGATGAGACAGAATTGAGGTATGAAAATAATAAGGGTAAAGCCTTGCAATGATTCCGATGGAGGTTCGGACGAGATGGCCGAGGAAGCTTGGAACTCCGGAAAAGAAAAGATGAAAACACTTTGAACCAAGAATGTGATAAGATGAACAATCTCCGAATAGAAGAGATAAAACCACTTGAAGAAAGAAGAATAAGGATTACGTTATGCTTATCCTCCACCAATTAAATTGATGAGAAACAATGGATTGCATACAACTTATTCACATTGGGAAAAGATTAAGGGGGGATATAGCGCAAAACTTGAGAAAGTCTTCGTGAACCACCGGTAGGGTTGGAAATAACGAATGAATTGATATGATAACAACAGAAAGAATCTTGAACGAGCCACCGTAGGAATTGAAACGAATGACGAAAAGAGAATGAATCACCGGAAAGAATTAGAAAAGCACGAAGATACTTGAGGGAATCTAGAGACAAGAGAACGAAGAGATCACAAACTGATTACAGAGCAAAGCACCGGAAGAATATGGAGACGAACGAAAAGGCACGAATATAGAATAATTGAAGAACGAATCTGAAAACTTAGGACAAAGAAATCTTCTGAAATGATGGCCTTTGGGTGATCAAGAAGCGAAAACAACTCATGAAATGCTCCGGATGGGTATGAAAAGAATTCTCACAATCGAAAAACAATTATGAGAGGATGGCATAAGCTAGAACTAGGAATCCTTGGAAATACGGGTAAGGATTTGGAGGAAAAAATCTTCTTCGGTCTTCAAATGTCGAGAATGATGATGAGAAACACCACCATGAATTATTGAGGCACTCCGGAACCATGAAGAATAGAAAGGTTGAATCAACAATGAAAAGAACTTGAAAGATCTTGGAGAAAGACATATGACTGATGATAATTCATTCTTACGTCAAACTTTGCAATGAATTTGAGAATAACTCCGAAAAGAATTAGAAGAGTCAGGTAAGATCCTGCAAAAGACCTGTGGGTTAGGGTCCACTCAAAAGAAACACCGTTGAAATGATTACTTGAAAAGGAGACATCACCGGTTGAATTAAATGGCTTGAATGAGGTAACAACCTCGAAATAGTTAGAATTGATGCGGAGTGGAAACATGAATCTTCAGAGATATCTTCAGCACTCCGGAACAATTGAATAGCAAGCGGGGAATGACTGAGAGATATACCGGCATACCGGCATGAGAAAGCATTTGTAAGGAGGAAAGGGCTATAATCAACACTAAAAGCTTCAATTGAATCCACCGAAAAAGAATACGAGAATGAAGAATGATAACCTTGAAGATTCCTGAGCATCTTCCTGAGAATCACCAGATAAGAACATTGATGGAAAAGAATGGAGAAACTTCACATCCATAAGATGGATACATGATTAAGAAATCTGAGTCCTTGAAGAAAGAGGGTGGGAGGGCGGGAAAACAAAGGCAACTTCGGGCAGATGGAATAAACACCGTTGCAAAGAACTGAGAATTGATCTCGCGAATGTTGAAATGATCAGATCCACTTGAAGAGAAGCACGTCGGTTGGAAAAGAATTGGCATGACAATCTCGATGATCAAGAAGGCTTAGTATCCACATAGAAATAGGGGAACACCACTTAGGGAAGGTATGGAATCAACACTTGGCATTGAAGCAACTCGAATACCACAAATTAAAACAAAACAAAGGATTGGCTCGCAGAATAAGCCGGAAACAAACATATGATAGATCCCATATCGTATCATGTGTGTGTTGGAAAGATATCCTATGAGACACTTGAATTCCCACTTATGAACTCCCGAAACTTTCTGGTTATGCAATCTGGTGTTGGGGATACAGGGGACGCAATATATCTCACCCAAACTAACAATACCTAGATCCAGCTGTATCCATCCTTCAACACATAACCAAGAAACCTTCGGAAATCATGTACCTCAACCTTCGAAAAGCATCCGTTATACGAGTTATGGCAATACTCCCGAACTCCCGCCCCAGTACTGGGTGGCGTCGAGGTGATCTCACCAACAACTGCATAAAAGAGATTTTCGATGTCGGCGAAACTCAGGTATTCCAGAACTGCAACGATAAAATTGTGACGACAACACCTCGGAGCTCAACTCCCCGGGACACTGCCACAACCCCTAAATGTCAGGAGGCACCAAGAACAATGTTCTCCTCACAAAACCATCGGAACGATTCTAAGATACCTGCGTGATCCTAAATTTTTTTAGTGAAATTTGAGGAGAGGAAGGCCAAAACATCTACGTCAGGAGACCTCACCAGAGCGAGGAAGGGGCTGAGGAGTAAAAAGAATCCTACTCTCTGATATATATAATCCTAAGACTCAAAACATTTTGTCTAGACTCAACAACGCCAGCGATTCGATCAAGCAGGGGGCTCCTAAGTCGGGGATGGCTCTAATACCAACTTGTCACGCCCAATATGCGACACTATCCTAAAGAGACTCAAAGGTCCCACCAAGGATAGAACCGCATATTGACACGCTTTTTCAAGGTGGATATCATTACATCAACATTACATAATAGATGGGGTTACATACAAGGCATCACATGCCGCAAGAATACATCAATACATCATACATAAGATCAACATCCGACTACGGATGAAACACAAACAGAAGCTCAAACGACATCCACCCTGCTAGCCCAGGCTGCCGACCTGGAACCTATCCCCTGATCGAAGAAGAAGCAGAAGAAGAAGTCCAAAACAAGCAACATCGCTCTCGCGTCATGATCATCGCAAACCGATACCTGCAACTGGTGTTGTAAAAAACTGTGAGCCACGAGGACTCAGCAATCCCATTACCATGGGTATCAAGACTAGCAAAGCTTAATGGGTAAGGAAGGGGTAAAGTGGTGAGGTTGCAGCAGCGACTAAGCATGTATGGTGGCTAACTTACGCAAATAAGAGCGAGAAGAGAAGCAACGGAACGGTCGTGAAGCTAGCAATGATCAATAAGTGATCATGAACTCCTACTTACGTCAAACATAACCCAGAAACCGTGTTCACTTCCCGGACTCCGCCGAGAAGAGACCATCACGGCTACACACGCGGTTGATGCGTTTTAATTAAGGTCCAGTGTCAAGTTCTCTACAACCGGATATTAACAAATTCCCATCTGCCACATAACCACGGGCACGGCTCTCGAAAGTTTATACCCTGCAGGGGTGTCCAAACTTAGCCCATTATAAGCTCTCACGGTCAACGAAGGATATTCCTTCTCCCGGGAAGACCCGATCAGTCTCGGAATCCCGGTTACAAGACATTTCGACAATGGTAAAACAAGTCCAGCAAAGCCGCCCGATGTGTCGACAATCCCGATAGGAGTCGCACGTACCTCGTTCTCAGGACACACCGGATGAACACTACGTACAACTAAAACCAGTCCTCAAGTTTCCCCGAGGTGGCGCTGCAAGTGGCTCTAGTTTGGACCAACACTCCGAGGAGCACTGGCCCGGGGGGGTAAAATAAGATGACCCTCGGGAGCGCGACTCCCAAGGGAAAAAGGCTAGCTGAGGCAAGTGTAAAACCAAGGTTGGGCCTTGCTAGAGGAGTTTTATTCAAAGCGAACTGTCAAGGGGGTCCCATAAATCACCCAACCGCGTAAGGGACGCAAAATCAAGGAACATAACACCGGTATGACGGAAACTAGGGCGGCAAGAGTGGAACAAAACACCAGGCATAAGGCCGAGCCTTCCACCCTTTACCAAGTATATAGATGCATTAATAATATAAGAGATATTGAGATATCCCAACATAAACATAAACCAACATGGAGCAATCTTCAACTTCACCTGCAACTAGCAACGCTATAAGAGGGGCTGAGCAACGCGGTAACATAGCCAAACAATGGTTTGCTAGGAAGGGTGACAAAGGTTAGAGGTTCATTGCAATTTGGGGAGGCTTGAAGAGCAAGTGATAGGTAGCGCAGCAAAGCGATAGAACGAAGCAGCTAGCATAGCAATGATAGTAGTGAGATCCAAGGTGACGGTCATCTTGCCTGAAATCCCGCTAGGAAGAAGAACGAGTCCATGAAGAAGATGAAGCCACGAGGACAAACCAATCGTAGACGAATGAATCCTCACGATCGCAACGACACGGGAACTATCGAGAAGAAGCACACAACATGGTAAACACACCAGACATGAACAAGGCATGATGCTCGACCAAGTATGATGCATGACAAGGCTACATGAAGCTACCCATGACAAGAAATGATGCATGCAAGAACAACACATCAAAGCAAGTTTAAATGAGGCCAGAACTAACATATAACAATTCCGGTAAGTCCTCATATGCAAATTTCGAAATTGGTCCAGATCTGAATAACCTTATGTTCAAGTTGTCAAACAGCAAGTTAAAATGCACCAAGATGATCTACACGAAATTCTAGTCAAGTTACCTATAAAGTTCATTAGATTCGGAGCTACGGCCTAGAAGATATGAGCAAAACAAGTTAAACATGGCATTGATACAAAATGCATTCAAACATCAAGCAAACACATTCAAGATAAGGATGCAACATGATAATATGAAACTACATGCAATTCTAAGCAAGTTTCATATAGAGCATGCTCAAAACGGAGCAACGGTGCAACACATACACTTCAAACAAGATATAGCAACAATCTGTCCAAAACAGCAACTAGGCATCTTGCAAGCAACAAAACAATATGATACAACACCTCAACATGAAAAAAAAGGCATGGACTTGATGTACAGGTAAAGCACGACAAATCATGAACACTGAGCTATCTCCATAAATCACTATAACATGCTCAAAAGGACATGTCAAGATTGCAAATAATAACAGATTCACAGACTTCACAGAAATTACTGGACATGACAGAAATAACATCAGGTTGCAAAGTTTAGAGCTATCAATCAACATGCTACAGGTACATATCATAGAAAAAAAAGGCATGGCATGAATCTACTAATTGCCTAGAACAAAAGTCCCCTACTGATCACGAGCCAAAAAGGCACAGAAGATATGATGGCACCCATGTAAACATAACAAGTAATATGACAAATTCAGACGGTGAAAATAACAGGACATGGCAGAAACAACGATAAGTAGGCATGTTGGTGAGCTTGAACCACTCACTACGAAGCATTACATGGCATGGCAAGGTAACCAGCAGTAAGAAGGCATAATTTTGAAGCTAAGAATGGCAATAGCATAGTCATAGGTGCATGGATCACTAGTAACAACCATGGCAAAATTGATTAACATGTAAACAATCTGCCAGGAACATTTTATAACAAAAGTAGAGCAAGATTACAACAATCTACAACAGGCTATAAATGCAAATAAGGGCATGGATGGATAGATCATAACATGTATAACAAAACATCCTTAGTAAACATCTCCAGATCATGCACAGAATGACTTGTAGCAGCAGGTTTACATGGCATCACAACATAACAGACTCAGACTTGGCAGAAATTACTAAGTCACAGAAACCAGCAACATCATGGAGGCTACTTTGCATGCTTGTGCTAGTCACCACATAGATCACAAAAATACAAGATAAGAAACACTGTAAAGATGACATGATGTAGTTCAAAACACATGTAGAGATCATGCTCCTAGGATGCACACGCAAAATGCAATGAAAAAGACAAATCATCAAATTCTGAGAACAGACAGCAGGTAACATCATATAGCACTCTGGCAATGATGATTAGGGCATCAAGATGAGCTCAAACAAACATGGCACGATAGACCAAAATGAAGAGCATCTCACAATGAACATTTTGGCATATCATAGAACATCATAGGACAAATATGCACAAAGTTACACACTCCACAAGATGCATGAGTGATGTGAAATCTCAGGGACTTGGTGAAATTCTCACCCCAAAGAAAGTTGGACGGAGAGGTTCGGGGACGGGGCGGTGCAGGCGTGCCGTTTGGATCGGGGTACGGGGCGGTGCAGATCTGGTGGAGGAGGCGAGGGGCGGCGCGGATCCGGCGATGGGGCGCCGGCGGTGGCGAAGGACGGCGGCGCACGGCGTGGAGGGCGGCGAGCTCGGGCGCCGGCAGTGGCGGAGCTCTGGCAAGCAAGGAGGCGGCGTCCCGGCGGCGAGGGAGGCGGCAGAGGCGGACGCCGACCTGAGGGCGCGAGCGCGAGGCGCTCGGGCGGCGCCGGGATCCAGGCAGCGGCGGGCGCGGCGCTGGAGGCGCGCCGGCGAGGCGAGGTGCGGAGGCGGCGGAGGTTCACGTCGCCGGCGGCGGCGCTAGGGCAGAGGACGCGGGGGCGCCGGATCGGGCCCGGGGTGGGCTCCCCGTGGGCCTGGCGGGCCTGCGGCGGAGGGAGACGGCAACGCGACACATGGCATTCTCGGGTTGGACGGGGCGGCAACGCGGACATGTCCGGCGCCGGCAGTGGATGTGTCCGGTGGCGCGTGGAGGAAGAAGCTAGGGTTCATCCGCGAATTTCGGGGGAGGGTGTGTTTATATAGGCATAGGGAGCTAGGAGTGTCCAAATGAGGTGCGGTTTTCGCCCACACGATCGTGATCGAATGACCGAGAGCATGGAGGGGGTTAGGATGGGCTAGGTGGGCTGTGTGAAGAGGTGCTGGGCTGCAAAGAGAAGGGGGTTTTCGGGGTACGCGGTTAACCGTTGGGGTATCAAACGACCTCCAAATGGAACGAAATTTGACGGGCGGTCTGTCGGTGCTATACAAAGGCCACTCGGCCCATTCTGAGAACGTTTTTCTCCCGCTCACAAAAAGAAAACAGAGGGGTGCAACGGGCGCGTGTGGGAGTGTCGGATCGCGAAACGAACAACGGGGAAAAGGACCGGATGCAAGTTTTGAAAAACATGATGATGCAATTCAGATGATGACATGGAAAAATGCAACACGCAAGCAGATGACATGGAAACAACGACGAATAACTGGAGGACACCTGGCGCATCGGATCCGGGGCGTTACACTTGGTCGTATCCGAACCATAGCCACGCCTCTTGATCGGCGCAATGCCACAGCATCACTTGGGGGCTTGGTCGAACCCGAACCATAGCCACGCCTCTTGATCGGCGCAATGCCACAGCATCACTTGGGGGCTTGGTCGAACCCGAACCATAGCAACACCTCTTGATCAGCATAATGCCAAAGCATCACTTGGGGGCTTGGTCGAACCCGAACCATAGCAACACCTCTTGATCAAATTTGGGGCCTGGCAGCCCGTGAAAAGCCTCGACTACAACGGTTTTATTTGCCTTTTGCTAAGTTTCTTTCTCTTTTGCTAAGATTTGTGATGTTTTCAAATCAGTGCTTATCAACCCGGTTAGGCTGTCAACTACAAGTTGTCAGTACATGACCAAGTTATAATCCGGAGACTATCAGCCCGGTCTAGTTTTGACTCATAGTCACTAGTATGGAATAAACCGGTGTTTATCACAACCCGGAATGGTTTTTGTTGTAAACCGGCATTATATAACAGGAGATACTTTTACTCCGGATTAAGGTTATTACCCTCATTACAAGGTTGGTCAGCCAACACTATGCCTAAAGGTCGCAGGTATCATATATTTCCATGTTTGATTATCTTTTACAACCTTGGTTATAAACCTTGGTCATATATATAGTTGGGTATCATGACCCGCCCGGTGGTAAACCGCCAGGGCGCTTTAAGCTTTTTATCGGCAGGAACAACTGGAATAAATAGCTATGGATTATGAACATCATATCTCAAGCATGGCGGATTAAGACGCATCAGTTGCAGATAAATATGCACGAAGGCATAACAGACCAAGTGTTTAACTAGCCTATTAAAAGGCGTTTCAGTGCCCAAAAGAATAATTGTTTCTCAATAAACATTGCAGTATGGAAGATTAAACCGGCCCCCGGGTTATGATCGCTGAGCAGCTTGACCTAACGGCTGCGGATCATCTTGCACTGGTTCATCTTCTTCGTCTCTACCCAGCGGCTGGAAGTCAACAGTTGTCTAGTCGATCCCGGTTAAAGCTTGGAAAACAGCTTCGTCGCTTATAAGGGTGGACGGTTCAATGTCAGAGGCATAAGTGCGCTTACGGATTGGAGGGATCAGGTTTTGAGCCTCAGGAGTTGGTGCAGCAACCCGCTTGTTATTGGTATCATAGCTCGCCTGGTAAAATGAAAGATCAGCCACTTCAGCAAGTTGACAAGCCAGTGGACGTACTTCCCGGTTTATGGCGCAGAGATCTTCAGTGCCAAACTCTGATTCGTCTTCTTTTAAGCTTGGGTAGCCTTTAGCCACGTCCGTCGGATCAAGATCAGGCACCCATGCTTTTTCCCGGGTTAGTGCGGTCGGAGCGCCAGCCCTTGCAGCAGACCGCTTCAGCTCTTCTATCCGGGCAGGCAGCATAGATAGCCTGGCTAAGGTATCCTTGATCAACGTCGGGGGTGGCTTATTGTGAGAAGCGGTGCAGATAATCCGTTGTGCGCCGGTATACAGTTGCTCTATCAGCGTGTAGGCAGCTTTCAACTTCTTCCGCACATGAGAGCCCAGATGGCTAATGCGAGTTCCTGTATCATTACAAACATCAGTAAACCGGAAACGCATGGGAGGATATGTTGAAAGCATAAAGGAAGGATGCTTACCAAACACAGCAGCGGTCATAGCATGCACTTGCCGCTTTACACCAGTCAACTCGTCAACCACCGGTTTAAGAGCGGCCTCTGCGTTTTCAGCCCTTTTTATCAAAGCGGCTTTTTCAGTCTCCCAATCCGCCCGCTCTTTGTTGAAGCCCTCTTTCAGTTTCTCCATAGCGCCTAGAGCATGGGTCAACTCTTCCTTCTCTTTGGAGGCTTCAGCTTGCTGGGTTTTGATGTTCTCTTGCAGATCAGCGGTTTGGCGTTCCTTCTTGCTCAGCTCCGCCTGTAAAGGGACAGATGTATCATGAGTTGACATTACATATTTGAAGTACCAAGCCCATAACAAGTTATGCCCTTGATACTTGGGGGCTAATGCATGTTTGCTCTTGATCAGAAATTTCTACAAGTCCCAAGCACAATACAAGTATTAATCTTGGCACTTGGGGGCTAATGTGTGTTTGCTCAAAAAGCTGTTGGTATGGGAGTTCTTCTACAGTCCCGGTTCATCTTTATAAAGTTAAACCGGCCCTTGGGGGCAATACCGGTGAAAGAGCAGTATGGCAAATTTTAAAGAAACCGGTTCATCTTAACGAGGTAATCTGGTCCCTGGAGGTTAAATATGCAAAGATAAGTTATGACAAAAGTCTCGGTTTAGATCGGTATCATAAACCGTCACTTGGGGGCTACTAGGAATTGATAAACTACAATTGGACAAAGAGAAAAATGGTAGTTACCTCATATCGCTCCTTCATCAAGTTTACCAAACTAGCTTCATAATCACGGCTGGTATACAGACGGTTCAAGAAGCCAGAGTGAATGTCTTGAGCATTGAGATGGGTGTAGCTTGATAAATCGGCATTCCATTTGCCTTTGCCGATAGCAGAGAGATCATCCTTGGCAGTATGCTTTGACAAAGCTACAGGATTGCCAGGAGTGGTGTGGCCAGTGCCAGTAATCATAATATCATCTTCTTCTTCATCAGCAGCCCTCACCGGAGTTGGCGGTTTATCAGTGTCCTTAACTGGACTGACCGGTTTGTCATCCGTTCGGACAGGGCTGGCTGGCCGGTCTGCATGGCTGGTAGTGTTAACTTGCACTTGTTCAGCAAGGAAGTCATGGTCTTGAGGTGGCGGATCGTGAAGCATGGCGTCAACATCGGTTTCTTCCGCCTCTGGAGTTATTTCCGGTTCAGCAGCCACATTATCATCAGCCGGTTTGTATAACCGAGGTTTCTTGCTATGTCTTGGCTTGGCACTGAGAAAAGATAGACATAAGGATCAGTACAGTATGTAAAACACAGCAAGAGTAAAGACATGTGCATAGCTCACCCAGGAACTGTTTTGAGGGGTGGAAGCTGTGTGGCTGATGACTCGCCAGAGGATGAGTGAGAAGTATCCTGTTAATTTGAATCAGACGGGTTAAGAGGCTGGCGAAAACAACCTGCTTTTGGGCATGAAGTATCAATGGGATAAGAGACCTTTGATCGGCATTTCCGAACCGGACTGTTCGGTAAACCGGCGGAGGTAGCTACCTGGCCGCTGTGCCGGGTTGTACGGCAAGCTTCCTGCTGCTGCGTCTTCAAAATAAAGTTTGGGTCCAAGTGAGCAAGAGGGTGAGAAAAATTTACTTTCCGGTTTGCTTGACGGATTTTTGGTGTTGGCAGAGGATCTGAATCGGAGGAAAAAATGGTTACCTCTACATCCTCAGCGTGACTACCTTCAGCGTCGTCCTGATAATAATCATTGTCAATGAGATGTATGAAAAATGAACCAAGAGAGTCAAGTTCTACCTCTGGTTCTGGATTACGCACATCGTCATCAGCGGGTATATCCGAGGATGCGGTGGTCCTTCTTTTGGCAGGTTTTTTAACAACCTTGGTCTTTGGACAAACTGGCTTGACCGGTTTGTCTTGCGGCTTCGCCGGTTTGTCTTGTGATGGTTTCTTGTTCCAGAACGGATCATCACCCTGTCAGAAAATAATCACACTTTCAGAGAATATTTGGACAGAAGCAAATTCAGATACAAAGGATTATATGATTCTTACAACTGGTGGTTTGTTGAAGGTGCAGAAAGGGAGTAGTCCGGTTTGGGCATAGACGGCCTCCGGTTCTTTCAGTATTTTCTTCACAGCCTCAGTGACTTCTTCGTCTGTAAGCTGAATGTCAATGTGCCGCTGAGCATCCTTCAAACTCCCCATGTATTCACACATCAAACCGGGGCGCCGGCTTAAGGGCAGAATGCTCCAGCTTATCCAGCAACGAGCAAGATCAACTCCTGTCAAACCGTTCGCCATGAAGGCTATAAGCTTTGATAGTTGGGGAGCATAGTTGACCCGTTCTCTTGCTGTCAACCTCTGAGGAAACGGGTGTGTGTTGCTCAGGCGTTCAGGGCGGTAACCCGGCAGGGGATTTTCGTCAGATGGAGAGGTATCCATGCAGTAAAACCTAGTTTGGTTCCACTCTTTGGGGTGACTATGGAGTTTGGGATGGGGGAAGGTGACTTCTTTCCTCTTCTGAACCGCCATTCCGCCCACTTCCGTATTGGGTCCATCTGAGAACTCGGTGCAACGGTTCAAGTGAAAGAAATCCCAAAACAGTTCGACTGTAGGTTCCTCTTGTAGATAAACTTCACAGAATACTTGGAAGTGGCAGATGTTGGTAATAGAGCTGGGACCGATGTCTTGAGGGCGCAACTGAAAATTGGCTAGCACATCTTGGAATTTTTTTGAACCGGGTGGGCTAAAACCTCGTCCGAGATGATTAGCAAACACGACTACCTCTCCATCCTTGGGTGTAGGAGGATTTTCCGGGCCAGGGACCCTCCAGTGGATGATATCTTTCTTGGCTAAAGCGCCCGTTTTAACGAGCTTGTTTAACTGCTCCTCGGTTACTCGAGAGGGAGCCCAATTGCACTCATAGACTTGTTTAGCCATGACAAGGAAAATCTGAAAAAGGATTATTACCGGTTTAAGATTTACAGTGGACAACTATACAGCGGTATGAGGATACAAGCATATTGGTAAACCGGATTTTGTTATTCGTAAACCGGAGTCTGACAATGGAACGGTATAATGCATTGACGGTTCAACAGGGGACTAATGGTATCTACCGGGTCATCATTTTTTCTGTGAAGTTAAACCGGCCAATCTGGTATTCAAAGTGTGTAAGTGAAGAAAGAAACAAATTTCACATCTTGCTATGGTAATTTCAGATCTACCGCGCGTAGGAAAACAAAATATATTCTGACCTAAATTCCAGCGTACTAAAAGTTCACCAAGCTCAGATGAGTTGGATATCAAACAAGTGCTGAAACTACTACCGCGCGAGATCTATGTGGCTTAAACTACTACCGCGCAAGATCTATGTGGTTTTTGGATCTAGTCCATGGATATAAATAAGGAAAGAGAAGGGCGGTGATGAACACTGATGAACGACAGAAACCCTAAAGTGCAGATCTATGGTAAGAGAAAGGGGACACTTGTGGATGTTGTTGAACAGCAGCGGCGCGCGGAGGAGCTCTGGTACGTTCAGGTTGATGCAGCGGCCAAGGTTGGTGCAGCAGTCGAAGGTTGACGGCGGCGGCCGAGGTCGAAGGGTCGGGCGTCGCGAGGATGGAGATGAAGCGAAGAGGCACGAGGGGGAAAATGGAAAGACCCCCTGGCCCTATTTATAAGGGAGATATACGACAGATGCGAAAATCAAGGAGCCGGATTTTTTGATATAAGGTGATGCTGTTGCTCGATTGTCGGAGGCTCGTTAATGACAGGTGACGTCACGGCGGTTTACCATGATCCTAGAAAATGATGTCATGGCGGTTTACAAGATTGTGTGAAGATGTTGAAGAAGAAATTTTCTTAAGTATTGAGGATTGACATGAACCTGTTCAAATCAATCTGGGGCCTAATGTTGGGGATATTATCACTGGGCGTAAACCGGCCAGGAGAGGCCGGGTTAACTTCATAAGTAGTTCATTTGTATCTGAAGCCCATGAAGACAGACGGTGACGCTTCATGAAGGCCCAGGGCCCAAAGCCGGTTTAAGGCCTGTAGGCACAAACCGGCACCGAGATGTAAACTTGTGTTGTAAGATAGAAGTAGCAGAGACCGAGTCGGACACGATTATGAGCCGGCCTCGGAGTCTGTAAACCGACGAGCGTTAACCCATGTATATAAGGGGACGACCAGACGGCGGTTCAGGGACAACAGACAACAACTCGAGACTCAAGCAAAGCGTATTCGCTCCCTGGTCATCGAAACCCCATCAATTCCATCAAAACTAGACGTAGGCTTTTACCTTCATCGTAAGGGGCCGAACTAGTATAAAACTCTCTTGCGTCCTTTGTCTGCTTTAACCCCTTTAAGCTAACCCGTAGCGATGGCTCCATGACTAAGTCCTTTCTCTAGGACATCTGCCGTGACAAAACCACGACAGTTATCTTTTACCTTGGTTATAAATCTTGGTCATATATATATATATATATATATATATATATATATATATATTTGGGTATCATGACCTGCCCGGTGGTAAACCGCTAGAGCGCTTTAAGCTTCTTATCTGCAGGAATAACTTGAATAAATAGCTATGGACTATGAACATCATATCTTAAGCATGACGGATTAACACGCTTCAGTTGCAGATAGATATGCACGAAGGCATAACAGACCAAGTGTTTTAACTAGCCTATTACAAGGCGTTTCAGTGCCCAAAGGGATAATTGTTTCTCAATAAGCATTGCAGCAACTGGAAGACTAAACCGGCCCCCGGATTATGATTGCTTATCAGCTTGACCTGACGGCTGCGAATCATCTTGCACCGGTTTATCTTCGTCCCTACCGAGCGGCTGGAAGTCAACACTTGTCCAGTCGATCCCAGTTAAAGCTTGGAACACAGCTTCGTCACTTATAAGGGTGGACGGTTCAATGTCAGGGGCATAAGTGTGCTTACGGATTGGAGGGATCAGGTTTTGAGCCTCAGGAGTAGGTGCAGCAACCCGCTTGTTATTGGTATCATAATTCGCCTGGTAAAATGACAGATCAGACTCTTCAGCAAGTTGACAAGCTAGTGGGCGTACTTCCCGGTTTATGGTGCGGAGAACTTCAGTGCAAAATTCTGATCCGTCTTCTTTTAAGCTTGGGTAGCCTTTAGCCACGTCTGTCGGATCAAGATCAGGCACCCATGCTTTTGCCTGGGTTAGTGCGGTCAGAGCGCCAGCCCTGGCAGCAGACCTCTTTAGCTCTTCTACCCGAGCAGGCAGCATAGATAGCCTGTCTAAGGTATCCTTGATTAACGTCGGGGGCAGCTTATTGTGAGAAGGCGGTGCAGATAATTCTTTGTGCGCCGGTATACAATTGTTCTATCAGCGTGTAGGCAGCCTTCAGCTTCTTCTGAACATCAGAGCCCAGATGACTAATGCGAGTTCCTGCATCATTACAAACATCAGCAAACCGGCAACACATGGGAAGATACGTTGAAAGGATAAAGTAAGGATGCTTACCAAACACAGCAGCAGTCATGGCATGTATCTGCCGCTTTACACCAGTCAGCTCGTCTACCACCGGTTTGAGAGCTGCTTCAGCGTCTTCAGCACTTTTCCGCAAAGCGGAATTCTCTGTGTTCCAATCCGCCCGCTCCCTGGCGTAGCTCTCCTTTAGCTTTTCCATAGCGGCTAAGGCGCTCGTCAGCTCATCTTTTGCTTTGGAAGTTTCGGCCTGTTGGGACTTGATGTTCTCTTGCAGATCAGCGGTTTGGCTTTCCTTCTTGCTCAGTTCAGCCTATAAAGAGACAGATACATAATGAGTGGACAGTACATATTTGAAGTACCAAGCACATAACAAGTTATGCCCTTAATACTTGGGGGCTAATGCATATTTGCTCCTTATCAGAAATTTCTACAAGTCCCAAGCACAATACAAGTATTAATCTTGGCACTTGGGGGCTAATGTGTGTTTTCTCAAAAACTGTTGGTATGGGAATTCTTATACAGTCCTAGTTCATCTTTATAAAGTTAAACCAGCCCTTGGGGGCTATACCGGTGAAAGAGCAGTATGGCAAATTTTAAGGAACCGGTTCATCATAAAGAAGTAATCTAGTCCCTGGAGGCTAAATATGCAAAGTTAAGTTATGACAAAGTCCCGGTTTAGATTGGTATCATAAACCGTCACTTGGGGGCTACTAGGAGTTGATAAACTGCAATTGGACAAAAGAGAAAAATAGTAGTTACCTCATATCGCTCCTTGATCAAGTTTACCAAACTAGATTCATAGTCACGGCTGGTATACAGATGGTTCAAGAAGCCGGAGTGAATGTCTTGAGCATTGAGATGGGCGTAGCTTGATAAATCGGCATTCCATTTGCCTTTGGCGATAGCAAAGAGCTCGTCCTTGGCAGTATGCTTTGACAAAGCGACAGGGTGCCAGGAGTGGTGTGGCCAGTGCCAGTAATCATAATGTCATCATCTTGATCATCAACAGCCTTCGCTGGAGTTGGCGGTTTGTCAGTATCCTTAACCGGACTGGCTGGTTTCTCATCAGTTCGGACAGGGCTGGCTGGCCGGTCTGCATGGCTTGTAGTGTCAACTTGCACTTGTTCGGCAAGGAAGTCATGGTCTTGAGGCAGCGGATCGTCAAGCATGTCGTCAGCGTCGGTTTCTTCCGGATCTGGAGTTGTTTCCGGTTCAGCAGCTACATTATCATCAGCTGGTTTGCTTAACCGAGCCTTCTTGCTGGGTCTTGGCTTGGCGCTGAGAAAAGATAGACATAAGGATCAGTACAGTATGTAAAGATAACACATCAAGAATAAAGACGTGTGCATAGCTCACCCAGGAACTTTTTTGAGGGGTGGAAGCTACGTGGCCGACGACTCGCCAGAGGATGAGTGAGAAGTACCCTGATAATTTGAATCAGACGGGTTAAGAGGCTGGCGGAAACAACCTGCTTTTGGGCATGAAGTATCAATGGGATAAGAGACCTCTGATCGGCGTTTCCGAACCGGACTGTTCGGTAAACCGGCGGAGGTAACTACCTGGCCACTGTGCCGCGTTGTACGGTGAGCTTCGTGCTGCTGCGTCTTCAAAAGAAAGTTTGGGTCCAAGTAAGCAAGAGGGTGAGAAAATTTTACTTTCCGGTTTGCTTGACGGATTTTTGATGTTGGCAGAGGATTTGAATCGGAGGAAAGAATGGTTACCTCTATGTCCTCAGCATGACTGCCTTCAGCGTCGTCCTGATAATAATCATTGTCAATGACATGTACGAAAAATGAACCAAGAGGTTCAAGTTCTACCTCTGGTTCTGGGTTACCCACATCGTCATCAGCTGGTGGATCGGAGGATGAAGTGGTCCTTCTCTTTGCAGGTTTTTAACAACCTTGGTCTTTGCATGAACTGGCTTGACCGGTTTATCTTTCGGCTTCGCCGGTTTGTCCTAAGATGGTTTCTTGTTGCAGAACGGATCAGCAACCTGTCAGAAAATAATCACACTTTCAGAGATTATTTGGACAGAAGCAACTTCAGATAAAAAGATTATATCATTCTTACAGCTGGTGGTTTGTTGAAGGTGCAGAAAGGGAGTAGTCCGGTTTGGGCACAGACACCCTCCGGTTCGTTCAGTATCTTTTTTACAGACTCAGTGACTTCTGCATCTATAAGCTAAATGTCAATGTGCCGCTGAGCATCCTTCAAACTCCCCGTATACTCACACATCAAACCGGAGCGCCGGCTTAAGGGCAGAATACTCCAGCTTATCCAGCAACGAGCAAGATCAACTCCTGTCAAACCGTTCGCCGTGAAGGCTCTAAGCTTTGATAATTGGGGAGTATAGTTGGCCCTTTCTCTTGCCGTCAACCTTTGAGGAAAAGGATGTGTGTTGCTAAGGCGTTCAGGTCGGTAACCCGGCAGGGGGTTTTCATCAGATGGGGATGTATCCATGCAGTAAAACCAAGTCTGGTTCCACTCTTTGGGTGACTGTGGAGTTTGGGTTGGGGGAAGGTGACTTCCTTCCTTTTCTGAACCACCATTCCGCCCAGTTCCGTATTGGGTCCATCCGAGAACTCTGTGCGACGGTTTAAGTGAAAGAAATCCCTAAACAGTTCGACCGAAGGTTCCTCTTGCAGATAAACCTCACAAAAGACTTGGAAGTGGCAGATGTTGGTTATAGAATTGGGACCGATGTCTTGAGGGCGCAGTTGGAAACTAGCCAGTACATCCCGGAAATTTTTTGAACCAGGAGGGCTAAAACCTCGTCCGAGATGATCAGCGAACACGACTACCTCTCCATCTTTGGGTGTAGGAGGATTTTCCGGGCCAGGGACCCTCCAGTAGATGACATCTTTTTTAGCTAAAGCGCCCGTTTTAACAAGATTGTTTAACTGCTCTTCGGTTACTCGAGAGGGAGCGCAGTTGCATTCATAGACTTGCTTGGCCATGTCAATGGAAATTTGAAACATGATTATTGCCTGTTTAAGATTTACAGTGGACAACTACACAGCAGTATAAGGATACAAGCATATTGGTAAACCGGAATTGGTTATTTGTAAACCGGAGTCTGATAATGGAAACAGTACAATGATGAAAGCATTGGCGGTTCAATAGGGGACTAATGGTATCTACTGGGTCATCATTTTGTATATGAAGTTAAACCGCCCTATCTGGTATTAAAGATGTATAAGTGAAGGGAAAAACAGGTTTCACAAGTTGGCATTATAATTTTGGATCTACCGCATGTCAGAAAATGAAAATATATTCAGACCTAAATATTGGTACCGAAGTAGTTGATGAAGGATCAGATGGGATTTTCTACTTAAACGAGATGCATGGATGGAAAAGAAGGGCTACGGCTATCGCCGTATAGGATAAATATCAAGGTTTGAATCAAAGCGCTATTGTACAACGACGAACACCGATGAACACTGAAACCCTAATGACAGATCTATGGAGGAAGGAAAGAAGGCTTACCGATGCTGATGGAAGAGAGGAGAGGCGCCGTGATTCTCTGGTGCGTTCAGGGAGATGCAGAAGCGAAGGTCGACGGTGGCGGCGGAGCTCCAAAGGTCGGGCAACGCAAGGAAGAGGACGAGGTGAAGAGATACGGGGGGGAATGGAAAGACCCCCTGGCCCTATTTATAAGGGCAGAAAGATAAGCGTCAGGCGCGAAAATCAAGGAGCCTAAATTTTGGATATGAGGCGGAGCTATCGCCTCGATTGTCAGAGGCTCGTTAATGATAGGTGATGTCACGGCGTTTTACCATGATCCTAGAAGATGGTGTCACGGCGGTTTACAAGATTGTGTGGAGATGTTGAAGAAGAAATTTTCATAAGTATACAGGATTGACATGAACCAGTTCAAATCAATCTGGGGCCTAATGTTGGGGATATTACCACTAGGGTAAACCGGCCAGGAGAGGCCGGGTTAACCCCATAAGTAGTTCATCTGTATCTGAAGTCCATGAAGACAGACGGTGATGCTTCATGAAGCCCCAGGGCCCAAAGCCGGTTTAAGGCCTATAGATATAAACCGGCATTGACATGTAACTTGTGTTGTAAGATAGAAATAGCAGAGACCGAGCCGGACACGATTATGAGCCGGCCTCGGGATTCTATAAACTAGAAGGCGTCAACCCATGTATATAAGGGGACGACCCGGCAGCGGTTCAGGCACAACAGACAACAGACAACAACTCGAGACTGAGGCAAAGCGTATTCGCTCCCTGGTCCTCGAAATCCCATCAATTCCATCACAACTAGACGTAGGCTTTTACCTTCATCGTAAGGGGCCGAACTAGTATAAAACTCTCTTGCGTCCCTTGTCCGCTTTAACCCCTTTAAGCTAACCCGTAGCGATGGCTCCGCGACTAAGGCCTTTCTCTAGGACATCTGCCGTGACAAAACCACGACAGGTGTCCTTCTTCAACAACTCCGTCATGGGATTCACAATCTTTGAGAAATTTTCAATGAACCTCCGGTAGTATCCTGCGAGTCCAAGAAAACTTCGGATCTCTCCAACTGACGTGGGTGACTCCCAATTTGTCACAGTGACAAGTTTGGTGGGGTCTACCGCTATTCGTTCTCCGGATATAACATGTCCAAGAAATCCAACTTCCTTCAACAAAAACTCACACTTGCTGAACTTGGCGTATAACTGATGTTCTCTGAGCTTCCCAAGTACCAAACGCAAGTGCTCTTTATGTTCTTCTTCATTCTCCGAGTAGACCAGCATGTCATCAATGAACACCACGACGAACTTATCCAAAAACTCCATAAACACCTTGTTCATCATGTTCATAAAATAGGCAGGTGCGTTAGTCAGACCGAATGACATAACGGTAGACTCATATAGCCCGTACCTCGTGGTAAAAGCTGTCTTAGGTATATCCTGCTGTCGAATCTTCAGCTGGTGATACCCTGATCGCAGATCGATCTTGGAAAACACCTTATCTCCTTGCAGCTGGCCAGACAAATCATTGATCATCGGCAGTGGGTACTTGTTCTTGATCGTCACTTCATTCAATCCTTGATAATCAACAACCATCCTTAACGATCCATCCTTCTTCTCCACTAGAAGCACTGGCGATCCCCAAGGTGACGAACTTGGGCGAATATAACCTTTATCCAGTAACTCCTTGATCTGCTTCTTAATTTCCTCCAAATCCTTTGCGGGCATTCTGTACGGTCTCTTAGATATTGGCCCTGTGCCTGGCAAAATCTCAATCAAAAACTCAATGTCTCTATCCGGTGGCATGCCTGGCAACTCTTCTGGAAATACATCCGGGAAATCCTTTACCACTGGTACTTCCTCCTGTACAACTCCTGATAAGGAATTTACTTGAGTCCTATTCGGCACATGCCGGGATACATACTTGATCCTTCTTCCTTCTGGGGTGGTGAGCAAAATCGTCTTATTGGCGCAATTGATGTTTCCTCCATACATCGATAGCCAATCCATACCCAGGATCACATCCAAACCTTGCGATTCCAAAACTATCAGATCTGAGGGGAAAACATGCCTACCTATGGTCAATGGCATCTGAAAACATCCTTTGCTTGCCATATACTCTGCTCCTGGCGAGCTTACTAACAAAGGTGTACTAAGTACTTTGGTGGGCGGTTTATACTTATCCACAAATCCCCTTGATATTTATGAATGTGATGCACCAGTATCCAAAAGAACAACTGCAGTAAATGACTTAACCAAAAACTTACCTATTACTGCATCTGCTTGGGCTTCAACCTCCTCCACGTTAACGTGGTTCACTTGTCCCCTGTTGAAAGGGTTGGGCTTCTTCCCAGAGTTTCCATTGTCGTTTCCATTCTTAGCTTCAGGACATTCATTGGCGTAATGTCCGGTCTTCTGACACTTGTAGCAAGTAACGTGGCTTAGATATTTCTTGGCGGGTGTTGCCAGGTTGGAACGGTTCTGTCTGCTACTTCCTCCATTACCATTCCCATTCTTGGGGCCACTATTATTGTGCGAACTTCCTCCATTATGAGTGTGGCCTCCATGGTTATGAACAAGTCCTCCTGAGTTCGGAGTGAAACGGGGTCTCTGCTGAGCTCCAGAATTATACTTCCCTTGTCCATACTTCCTTTTGCGGCTGTCAATCTGCTACTGCTTCCCTTCAAGCATGAGAGCTCTATCCACCAACTCCTGGTAGTTACTGAAATTTGCCACCATCAACTGCATGCTCAGCTCATCATTCAGTGCTTCCAGAAACTTCTCCTTCTTAGTCGCATCTGTAGCGACGTCATCTGGGGCATAACGTGCTAGCTTACTAAAGTCATCCACATACTGGCCAACAGTGTGCCCTCCTTGGCGTAAGTTGCGACGCTTCTTCATGGCCATAGCTCCTGCTGATACATGGGCAGTGCGAAAAGCTTGCTGGAACTGGTCCCATGTCATAGTGTCAATGGGGTAAGTGACTATGAAATTCGCCCACCATGAGGTTGCGGGTCCATCAAGCTGATGTGCGGCAAAACGCACTCTCTCCGCATCTGTGCATCCTGCAGTAGTCAACTCCCTTTCAATCTTGCGGAGCCAATCATCTGCAACAATCGGCTCGGTGCTACTGGAGAACACCGGCGGATTCAGCCTAAGAAAACGGGCTAAGTGATCAACTGGTGGTGGTCGTGGGTTGTTGTTGTTGTTGTTCCCCTGGTTCTGACTCTGGACTAGTATTTGCATCAATGCATTCTGTTGCTGGATCAACTGAGTGAGCTACGGTGCGAAAGCAAATCCATTGTCGCGTCTCGGAGGCATCTGCTGGGTTTAGAAAAGATGAGAAAACAGAGCAGAATGAGGTCTAGGGGGAAAACACTACCCATATGCACATGAGACAAACACAAACATATCACTCAATCAAATCAAACAAGGGCATACAATCGGTCTAGAACTATCGTTACAAAAGTGCTTGGACTATACTATATACATGGTGGAATACTACTACTGATATGGTGTCGACCAGAAAAATTGATCGGTCGAAGACTCCATGATATCTGCTCCAGCTTCATCAACATAGTCATCATCGCTATCGTCAAGGTCCGAGTCAGTGTCGTCGATGATGATGTAGTTCTCCGGGCAAGTGGAACTGTCATCTTCTCCTCCTAGCGCGGGGTCTCCCATGAATACTCTGATCTTCTTTATCAGGTCGTCATTCTTCTCCAATAGTGTTGCGATTTCCTCCTGATATCTATCGCGTGTAGACTGGAGTTCTTCCTCCATTTCCGTTATCCTTATCATCATCTTCTTCAAATTTGTCATGCCTGCGCACATCTGGTTCTCCTGGCATCGAATGTGCTGGTTTAACTCCTGGATGAAAGCTGCAATCGATCTATCCTTCCTGGTGCTTATCATCTCCCATTGCTCATCTCGGCACCCACAAATCTGGTAGATAGTATCCTTGAGATCCTTGTGGTAAACTTCCCCAATGCGTCCCATGGTGATGTGGGCTGCCATACTCTTTCCTAGACTCCAGGTTGGTGCATCAAAGGAAAACTCTATGGGCTCAGTGACTAGCGTGAATGTCCTTCCTGGAACTTGAACTTGAATCATCCAGCGCTCCTCTTCTGGTAAAGTGGTGTTGTAAGTCCCGGTGAAGCTTGGTATTCCGATGTTCAGGTACCTGGTGACTTCCTTCAAGTGGCGTCCAAAAGGGGTGTCTTCATCCGGTTGCGTGAACTTGATCCTTGCATCCGCCATCCTAAAGAGTAGAAAATGGAGAGGAGTTAGAAATGAGAAGAGAGTAGTGATCTAGGGCTTTAGCTTAGTGGTCGTGTCCTATAGTCAGCATGTGCTCTGATACAATCTTGTAGCGACCAGACATCAAACAACCTAATCTCTGTGCATTAGTGTCATCCCTGGATCGGTAATGCTGACACGCACAGTACTTGAAGGATTTATAACAGAGTAGCAATCACACACTTATTACATCGAATGTCTCACAAGAGAACTTATTACAATAAATATGGCTTAAGGCCATCTAGTATGATAACAGCGGAAGGCTTGGAAGATAAAGTGAGTCCATCAACTCCAACTGCATCACTGAGTGAAAGACCACGACCTAAGGCTCCTTACTCTTCATCTGAAAAGTCTGCAACATGATACGTTGTAGCCCGAAAACGGGTCAGCACATGGAATATGCTGGCAATGTAACACAAGAGAGTAATGAACAGAATAAAGCTATCACTACATGCATATATGGCTGGTGGAGGCTGTATGGCTAATATGTTTTGCGAAAAGCCAATTTTTCCCTACAACAAAGGAATAAATTTTATTTATCATGGTGATTGTTAAACATTAAGAAGGTTCACCCAACTCAATCCCAATTAAGCATCATCACTAAACCCAATCAAATTATATTAAGAGTGATGAGATCCACATGATAATCCAAGAACTAGATACTCAAGACGTCCATAACCGGGGGCACGGCTAACCATGATTAGTTTGTACACTCTGCAGAGGTTTGTGCACTTTTCCCCACAAGACTCGATCTCCTCCATTGGATTTCTCGCACTACATGGTGTTTGAGAAACGGATGACCGAGACACAGTCTTTCCTAAGAGGTCCCTTTAACCGATAGATAGGCATGTACACCTACAATCCGCTACATCTGCTAGCCCATCATGGAAAAGTTCCCCACAACTTACTCAACTATGCCAGAGCCCATATTGGCATGTAGCTGCACACGGAAGTTTCTAGCATGAATAATCTTATGATTCCTTTGAGCCTGGGCGGCAGTCCATAGGAGAATCACACAGTACCCCGGGATTTCCAAAAATACAGGCAATCACTGGAATTCCCCAGGTGCCTCAATCCACCCAGATGTGTATTAAAGTTGCCACCTTAAGTTAACCATTAATTAACAATACTCACATTTGTCATGATTACACTCAAACCCAATCCACGTCTACGAGCATAGCATAGCAGTATAAGCAACGTAGAAGTAACTCCCAAGGTTTGATAATAAACAGGTGAATAGGTACTACCTCATCTACTTCCCAAACCCACAATTTAAATCAGATCCTAACCATGCAATTGTTTGAGGATTGATTTAATGCAATAACACTGGGTAGTAAAGAGGTATGATCAAAGTGTTACTTGCTTTGCTGATGATCCGCGAAACCTAGAGACTCGTAGTAGCACGCTTCACACTCCGGGTACTCTATCGCAAACAAACAAGAATACAATAAGCAATCAAGCAAGGGCAAGGGTAAAACTCAAAAAATAGATCTAACCAGACAGTTCAACTTAAGAACTCTGGTTTGCAAAAAGAATCTAATCAAATGAAGCAACAAAACTCAAACGGCGAAAGAAACAAGCTTCGTTTACTAATCTAGAATAAAGTCAAATTTTATAGTAGGAAAAACTTGTTTAAGTTGGTTAAACAGAAAGAGGGCTTCGAGACGAAACTCTAGGCGCTTGAATTGCCTGATTCCGATAAAACGTGCAAAAAGTTAAACTGAAACGAAAATCGGATCAGAAATCGCGATCGAAAATAATCACAGAAAAACCGAGAAACTGAAAAAACTGACGAACAGGCTAACGAACGAACGTTCACTGTCTGCGGCTAAACGGTGAAAACCGTTCGTTAAAACGAACGTATGAACGGGCGTTTGCTAAATAACTAAACCGAAAAAAAAACCGAACCGATCTAATCTAAAAAAATGAATCTAGGTTTTCTAAAAAAACAAACAGTTAACCGAAAAAAATAAAACGGAGACAAACGGCGGCGGCTACCCCCGGCAGCGGTCCGGCGAGGCGGGGCGGCTCCGGCGGCGGCGGGTTTGGCGCAGGGCGGCGGCGGCGCGCAACGGCGGCGACACGTGGTGGCGACGGCGGCGGGCGGCGGCTAGGGTTAGGGTTTGGGCGCGGGTGCCGGTGGGCTGGCGGCTGGGCCTTGGGGTGGCTCGGGCGGCGGCTTATAAAGCCCCCCGGGCGGAGTCCCGCTCGGGTACGGCCCGCAGTCGGTTTCTCTTTTTTTTTTAATAATTCCGACGTGCAGAAAAAGAAAGAAAAGAAGTACTAAACGGACTCCAAAAATCCTGAAATAAATTTTCTCCGTCCTCTAAAAATAGGCGACAAGGTGAACATTTATTGGGGCCTAAAATGCAATTTTGAAAAACGCATATTTTTCCTAATTCAAATAAAATAGCGATAAAACTCCGAATAAAATCTTATTTGATTTTAATATTAAATCTCCGATATTTCTTTATTTTTAGGAAGTCATTTTATCCTCTCTCTTTTATTTTTATAAAAGAAATATTCAAAAGAAAATAATTAAAATCAAACGATCCTCTTTTCAAAATTCGAGAAAAACTCGAATATGAAAATATTGAAATCCCCAACTCTCTCCGTGGGTCCTTGAGTTGCGTAGAATTTCTAGGATCAAACAAAAATGAAAATAAAATATGATATGCAATGATGATCTAATGTATAACATTCCAAATTGAAAATTTGGAATGTTACAATCTTGTGCCCGGGACGGCACCTCTATGCAAGAAGTATTATCGGATGCCTTCCTCAGAATTAGTGGACTTAAAGAAACAACTTGATGAGATGCTTCAAAAAGGATACATCAGTCCAAGCTCGTCACCATGGGGATCACCAGCAATATTCACGGACAAGAAAGACGGTTGTCTTCGAATGTGTGTGGATTACCGTCAGTTGAATGATCTCACTGTCAAGAACAAATACCCGCTTCCAAGAATTGATGATTTATTTGATCAACTCAGCGGGGCAAAAGTATTCTCCAAGATTGATTTGAGGACCGGATATCACTAGCTCATAATCAAGAAGGAAGATATTCCTAAGACCATGTTCACCACTCGATACGGGCTTTATGAATATACAGTCATGTCATTCGGCCTCACCAACGCCCTCGCTCTCTTCATGCATATGATGAATAAAGTATTCATGGACTTCTTGGATAAGTTTGTGGTGGTCTATGATACGTCTCCAACGTATCTATAATCTTTGATTGTTCCATGCTGTTATATTATCAATCTTGGATGTTTTATAATCATTTTATAGTCATTTTATATCATTTTTTGGTACTAACCTATTGACATAGTGCCAAGTGCCAGTTGCTGTTTTTTGCATCTTTTTTACATCGCAGGAAACCAATATCAAACGGAGTCCAAATGCAATGAAACTTCACAGAGAATTTTACTGGACCAAAAGACACCTAATGGGCCAAGGCTGCGCCTAGGGGTGCTGCGAGGAGAGCACAACCCACCAGGGCGCGCCTGGAGGCCCAGGCACGCTCTGGTGGGTTGTGCCCAGCTTGGGTGCCCCCCGTACCACCACTGCGCTGTATAAATACCTCAATATTCCAGAAACCCTAGAGAAGTCGACGAAAATCAATTCCAGCCGCCGCAGGGTCCAGAACCACAAGATCCAATCTGGACACCATCACGGAGGGGTACACCACTTCCATTGCTGCCTCTCCGATGATGCGTGAGTAGTTCTTTGTAGACCTTCGGGTCCCTAGTTAGTAGCTAGATGGCTTCCTCTCTCTCGCTGAATTCTCAATACATTGGAGATCCATATGATGTAACTCTTTTTGCGGTGTGTTTGTTGGGGTCGGATGAACTTTGACTTTATGATCAGATCTATCTTTTTATATCCATGAAAGTTATTTGAGTTTCTTTGATCTCTTATATGCATGATTTATTATAGCCTGGTATTTCTTCTCCGATATTTGGTTTTTGTTTGGCCAACTTGATCTATTTGTCTTGCAATGGGAAGAGGTGCTTTGTAGTGGGTTCGATCTTACGGTGCTTGATCCCAGGGACAGAAGGGGAAGCGACACGTATATATCGTTGCTACTAAGGATAAAATGATGGGGTCTATCTCTACATAGATAGATTTTGTCTACATCATGTCATCGTTCTTATTGCATTACTCCGTTTCTCCATGAACTTAATACACTAGATGCATGCTGGATAGCGGTCGATGTGTGGAGTAATAGTAGTAGATGCAGGAAGGAGTCGGTCTACTAATCTTGGACGTGATGCCAATGTATTGATCATTGCCTGGATATCGTCATGATTATGTGAAGTTCTATCAATTTCCCAACAGTAATTTGTTTACCCACCGTTTGCTATTTTTCTCGAGAGAAGCCACTAGTGAAACCTACGGCCCCCGGGTCTCTTTCTCTTATTATTTGCCTTTGCGATATACTTTTCCTTTGCTTTAATTTTCAGATCTACTAAACCAATATAAAAAATACCTTGCTGCATTTTATTATTATTTATTTTATTTGGCGTTCGATCTATCAATCTACTACAATTTATTTCACGTCCGTTTTGCCAACTTCTGGCGCCGTTACCCGAATGGGATTGACAACCCCTTTAACACGTCGGGTTGCGAGTAGTTGTTATTTGTGTGCAGGTGTTGTTTACATTGTGTTGCTTGGTTCTCCTACTGGTTCGATAACCTTGGTTTCATCACTAATGGAAATACCTACAGCTGTTGTGCTGCATCATCCCTACCTCTTTGGGGAGATACCGACGTAGTCTAAGCAGACATCAAAAGGAATTTCTGGCGCCGTTGCCGGGGAGGATCTTCAACATATACCAGGTTCCTAATGACAAATCTCATCTCCTCGCAATTTCCATTATTTTCCATTTGCCTCTCATTTTCCTCTCCCCCACTTCACAAAAATTTGTCGTTTTATTCGCCCTCTTTTTCGTTCGCCGTTTTCTCGTCGGATATATCCTTTGCTTGCAATCATGAGTGATTTCGGTATGGCACCAACAGATGATGGCCTAACTCCGGAGATTGGATGTACGGGCAATCTGGATGCTAAAACTTTTATCTTGGGGCAAGGGAATGTTATGGGAAAAGAATGTATCCAAGAATTTTTCAATTGTGTTAGAAATTTAAGTCTTGATGATGCTCCTATACTTAGGACTACTAGATCCTATGCGGAAGCTGTTTCAGCACTAGTTCTGAATCTTGAAAGTAAATTTATCCGTACTCATCCTACTTTGGAAAGATTGTTTTTTGAGCTCCCCATTGTAAAGAATCCTAAGGCTAAAAAGTTGGCCACTCTCGTTCTTATGAATGAGTTTGACTACATAATATGGGAAGCTGGGGAAATCTTTAATTTTTATGGTACGAATCGTGAAAAACCCGTGATAGATGAAATTCTTTACAATAGTGAGTATGCGCTAAGGCATTTTCTTAGGGATAATAAAATCTTTGGTGGGAATCTTAAAAAAGAAGTCCTCATTTTAGATATAATCCAACAAGTTTTCAATAATGTTAATGAACATCACTCTTGGATAGTTGCGGGAAATCAAAGGGGTTATGATGAAAACCAACTTAGGAATGCTAAGGTTTCTATGGATAATATGTTTTATGTTGTTTTTACAAAACCCCATGATGAAAACACCTCTAAGAAAGTTAAGGACAAAGAGGACAAAACTTAGATCCTTGCTTTATGCCTAGCTAAGGGCGTAAAACTATAGCGCTTGTTGGGAGGCAACCCAATGAATAATTTTTTTTTTGCTTTTTTGCTTTCTGTTCTTGAGTGTTTGCACAATTATGCTACTGTTATAATTGTGTTTTTTGTGTTTTAATTAGTGTTTGTGCCAAGTAAAGACTTTAGGATCTTCTCGGGTGATAGTTGTTTGATCTTGCTGAAAACAGAAACTTTTGTGCTCACGAAAACAATTCTTATTTTTAACCAGAGTGTGATAAAATACCAATTTTTTGCAGTAGATTAAAATACTAATTTCTCAGGTCGTCCTAATTTTTCAGAATTTTTGGAGTGACAGAAGTATTCGAACAATTCAGATTGCTACAGACTGTTCTGTTTTTGACAGATTCTGTTTTCTTTGCATTGTGTGCTTATTTTGATGGCTCTATGGTTTTCTTTGATGAGTTTTTGCTATAGAAAAGTTGGAATACAGTAGATATAATTCTTGAATAAAATATGAATAGGTTGCAACAGTACTTATAGTAGTGATTTATTTTCTTATACTAACGGATCTCACGAAGGTTTTGTTGAGTTTTGTGTGATTGAGGTTTTCAAGTTTTGGGTTATATTACGATGGATGAATGAATAAGGAGTAAGAAGAGCCTAAGCTTGGGGATGCCCCAACATCCCAAGCTATTATCCAAAAGAGAGCAAGCAACTAAGCTTGGGGATGCCCCGAGTGGCATCCCCTCTTTCTTCTAACGACCATCGGTATTTCACTCGAAGATACATTTTTATTCGTCACATACTGTCAGGACGCCGATCCTAAGCCACATCGATCTAGAATGTAACACATCATATCACTTTGCGGCCTCACGCACGGTATTCCCATGGGTGCCACCTTACCTGGCCCGGGACCGTTTGCGCCTTTTGGCTCACGTATATGATAGTGTCGCTAGCATCCATATCACAGAGAACCCGGGACGACATGACTAGTCGTGAACCCAAAGTGGCACTAACTTGAGGGGACAGGCATACATGAAACAACATCGAGCATGGCGGTCAGCAGCGTGTGAATCCGGGCTGTAGCAACTGGGCTAACAGGACTCCGGGAACCGGGCTGTAGCAGGCTAGCAGGACTCCGGATGTAATCGCATGACATTTCCCCGAAGGGACAGACACAGGAATGAAGTGTATCACATGCCAGCCAGTCTAGGTGTTCCGTGGCAGTAGTACTGGGCTAGCAGCACTCCAGTAAACTGGGCTGTAGCGGACTACCATGCCTCAGTGGAAGCACCAGACTACATTTCCCCATTAGAGAGGCTACCAAGGATAGACAACTAGGTTGTCGGATCACACACATAACAAGCATTTCAAAAACATACACACAATATGCTTGATATGTGCAAGTACAACATGGCATCACAACAAGACTCTACGACTCAGAGTATCTATTCATTAGGCTTAGAGGAGCCAAGTATTAGAAACATGGTTCTCATGACCCAACATACAGAGCATACAAGCATCAAGCGGAAGCATGAACATGTCTGAGTACAGACAACTACAAATGGAAAAGGCTGAGAAGCCTGACTATCTACAAGACCCTCCAAAGGGTATGAGATCGTAGCTGAGGTAACAAGCTAAACGCCGAAGTCCACGTGGAACTACTAGTGAGACTGACGTCTCTCTACAAAAACATAAATTAAGCAAACGTGAGTACAAATGTACCCAGCAAGACTTACATCAGAACTAGCTACATATGCATCGGTATCAACAAAAGGGGGTGGTGGAGTTTAACTGCAGCAAGCCAGCTTTGACTCGGTGGCTATCCTAAACTACGACTGCAAGTAACTCTTTTGAGGTGGCGCACCCGAGTGCACATATTCACCAATCAATACACCACTATGGATCCTCTCCTGTCTCCCTACGAGAAAGCTATCCATAGAACTCACGCTTATCTTGCGCATTTTAGAGTATCCACTTCAAGTTATTTATGAACTGTACAGGCAACCCAGAAGTCCTTTACCACGGACACGACTATTCGAATAGATGATGTTAACCCTGCAGGGGTGTACTTCTTCACACAAGCTCTCACCACTTACCACCATGTACACGTCGTGTATCTCGGCAACCTTCAAGCGGAAGCCTGGCGAGGGAGTCGGCCACAACCTAACTAACCACACAAGTCTCTAGTCCAGGTTTATCGCCTATTCGGGTTCCATCTGCAAGGAGATCCGGCCGGGGTGTCGCTCACGACCCCAACCGATGTGTGCAGGGTTCCCAAGCCCACCTCGACGGATGGATCTACTCTTGGTACACCGTGCCACGGTGCCTAGTCTGTCCCAAGTCCACCTGTACCGGGTGCCACTTGGTAGACTACTAACACTACCTACAAACACCAGAAACTAGTTGCAACTCCTGGACAGAGATCAGGTTGATTAATAAGTCGAGAGAGCTTGGAACGCCCGGAGCCCAATGTGTGGTAGTAACTGTTCATGGATCACAAACACAGAACTCAGTTCCTGCGGACTGCAAGAATGAGACAACCCACCATGTACTCCTACAAGGCCTCTCACCGCCACCATTACCAAATCATGTTCACACACTTAGCTCTCAACAGTAGGACATGTTCACCACATTCCAATTCATCCCCGATGAATCAGACCTGACTCAACCCTAAGCAATAGCAGGCATGACAAATAAGAATGAATGAGTAGGCACATCAGGGCTCAAACAACTCCTACTCATGATAGTGGGTTTCATCTATTTACGGTGGCAATGACACGTCTTGCAAAGGAAAGAGGTTCAACTACCGCAGCATGTAACAGTTGAAACATTGTTGTCCTAATGCAGTAAAAGAGAGCAGGAGAGAGAGAGTGGGATTGTATCAGAATGAACAAGGGGGTTTTGCTTGCCTGGCACTTCTGAAGATAGCATTGGGTCTTCATCAGTGTAACCTATCACAGCGTCGGAACAACGTCTACCGAGGGGGAACAACACCGACAAACCGAGAATAAACACAATCAATGCAATGCACAATATGATGCATGAACATGGCATGTATATGTGATGTTTTTTGTGCTAATGCAAACAACAACAAGTTCAATGGAGCTCATTTGAATCAAGGATTCAAATGCAAGTCCAAACTTAAGCATTTTAAATGCCCTTTATGTGTTTTCATCTATACAGAAGGTTTAGGTTGGTTTGTCATGCATGAAACTAGTACAGATGGATAGATTGAATTTTTCTGATAATTTTTCATATATAAATTATTTCATTCAGAGCTACGGTTGATTTTATATGATTTTTAGAAGTTTTGGGCATTTTCTGAAAATAAAAAATCATTTCTGATTTATTAAAATCCGAGAAAGCATTACTGCGTCAGCACCACGTCATGATGACATCAGCAAGTCAACAGGGGCTGGTCCAGGTCAAACCTTACCAGTGGGGCCCGCACGTCAGTGTAACAAGGCAGGAACAAAGGCTAACTTGTGGGCCCAAGTCAACAGCCACGTCAGCACTCAAAGCTGACTCGTGGGGCCACTGTGTTTAATTAGAGCTAAACAGAAACTAAACCATGGTTAATTTGGCAGCGGGGCCCGACTGTCAGTGGGCCTGAGGGTGGTTAGTGGTGTGTTTAGGCAGCTAATGATGTGCCATGTCATCCTGCCGGATTTGAACGCCGGCGAGCACGCAGACGCGGCGGGGACGCTTGGATTCGCTCTTCCCGCGCCCAAATGAGCGACGGAGAGTATCTACGGGGAGCCAGAGCTCTCCCGCATCCAGTGCAGCAAGCGGCAACAGCTGGGGTGGCCAGAGCTCGTCGGAAAAGAGCTCGAGGCGGCGGCCGGAGTTCGGTGGCGTGCGGGTTGGTGCTACGGGGCACGGGGGGCCCAACTGAGGGTGTCTACGGCTTCCCCGTGTCACCAGGAGCACGGTGGTGTGCTCGGTTTGGGCGGAGGCGGGCCAAAACGATGACGGTGACATGAACGGCGGCGAGAAGCTACGGCCATGGCGAGGAACGGAGATAGAGCATGCAAAACGCGGGAAAGGAGAGTAGTTCGGGGCAGGAGCTCACAGCGGTCTCGACGGAGGCGTCAGCGAGCTCGGGGGTGGTCCGACGCGGGCAGAACGGCGACGGCGATCTCGGGCGGCTAGAGGTGAAGACGATGGCGATGGCGGCGTTACAACGCGTCCGGCAACGCACGACTTGACGGAGAGGTAGCAGGCGATGTGGCGGAGCTCTCGGACACGAAGAGAGGGCAAGGGGGAGGCGGTGACTGCGTCTACGGCGAACGGCGGCGATAGCACCGCTTGGTCCCGTGGGAGAGAGAGCAGCAGGGGAGGGGACGAGGACGGGAAAGAGCGAGAGACGTTCAGCGTGAGTCGTGGCGACGTCCAGAGCATCCGGGCGTCGAGGGAGAGGGGCAGGCAGGCAGGTGGCGTGGCAGCACTGCCGTGTGCGTGCGTCGGGCACGCGCTCGGCATCCGACTGGCGTGGTGGAGACGACGATTGGCAGTTGGACTAGTGGGCCGCACCGCTGGGCTGGGTAAGTGGCCAGGTATTCTCTCTCTCTCCCTCTCTCTCTCTTTCTAATTATGTTTCTGTTTTTCTATTCTTTTCTTTGTTTTGGTTTAGTAATAAAATACCAAACCATTTGTAAAATGCTGAAAATATTTGTGGGCATTTTTGAAATTATTTCCAACAGCCCTCAACTAGTTTCGCTATTATTAGAACATTTAAACTATTTATAGAATTTAAATGCACCAATTCAAATACAATATGGATTTATTCAAAAATCCAGAATGTCCTAGAAATATGTGCACCATTTTTGGAAAAGGTTTTTAGCCAATTCAAAATTGATGAACTTTTCTGCAGGGCATTTTGGGTTCATTGAAAATATTTTTATTTGAAACTAGTTGAATTCATTTGGTGCTAGGGTTTGAACATCCCCAATTCAAATTTCATAAATTTAAACATGATGCATGGAAGCTCACAGATGCAACTAATTACAAAGCAGAATTCTAGGGCTGTGACAACTCACCCGCACTAAACAAGAATCTCTTCCCGAGATTCAAGCGTAGGGTAAGAAGACAGAGGGGACACAAAGCTAACACGATCTTCATGATCCAATTTCCCTTCTCAAAGATGTTGAATCATTGCTTCAAATTGATCTTGACGTCTTTGCTTTCGAGATCTTAATCCAATATGATGACGACAGAGAGAAACTCTAGAGGAATAAATCTCCTCGAAATTCGAGCACTCAAGATCAACTCATGGAGTGAGACGGAAGAATGTCTCTTGAGCTGAGACACAAGACACGAATCAGTGGTGAAAGGAAATAGATGGCGATTGCTCAATTTGGTAGGCAACAATTCCATGCTGGAGTAGGATGGTGCATGGTTTTCAAGGTAGCGAGGGGATAATTGCCATGATTCCATAACGGGACACCTCGGCGAAGGTGACTCATAGAATTATTCCCTTAAGTGGCAAAAAGAATTACATTTGATACAGAGATCATGGAAACTCTCTATACCAGCCTAAGGAAAATCACAATTGATCATTTGAATGAATTCAAAAGAATGGCATACTCAGTTTGGAGAGGAAACTAGAGTTATAAGACAACTCGGCAAACGGGAGGCACATTCCAATTGATACCGAGGATATAACGTAGTAACTGAGCGTGCTTTCAAGAACTTGAGCATTTCCATACTCATCAAGATCTTACCAACATCCGTGCCAAGGATCCTGGCAACACATCATACTACCATGATGAACAATGATGGAGAATGCAGATGCAAAGGAGGACAACACTTTCTCAGATTTCACCTTAGCGATGCCAAGGAAACAAAATCTGGATGATCGACCGAGAGACATTTAGCACTCCGCTTCTAATGTTCTCCTTGATGTACCAGCTTAACCCAATACCATTCGGTATCTGGAACATCAAGTAAAGGTCTGACTTCGGGAGAACAAGGGATCCATAAGGAACAACTTCTAAAATAAGTCGCACAAGATCCTTACGGAGAGGATGGTCAAATTGCTCAGTTAAGATGCTACAATAATAGATCTTCGGCTAGGTGTGTCGGCCAACATCAACCTTGTCGGGACCTTCATCATAGATCTTGGAAAAGTTCCAATCATCATATCTGCCTGAGATTCAGATCTGGTTGGTGACAGGACATTTCAGACGGCATGTCTGAAAAGGAAAGGTTAGAGGAAGTCACTTCTTTCATCATGAATTATACTTCAAGGGTTAACATGAAGATAATGTTTAAGAAAATTTCCAACACTAACTTAGATGTTCAACATGAATCATGGACAAGATGAAATGTGGTTGATGAGCTCAACAGCAAATCATCGAGATTCCGATGAAGATGGAATTCCACAACTGTGTGAACAAGGTGATAGCATTGATCAGACCCAAAAGATATAATGATGTATGCCCGAGGAAATAACCACGAATAAGACAACATGACGAAAATTGTTGGTTCTGATTTGATTTCACGATAGCCCATACTCAAATCAAAGATTGGTAAGATAATAGATCCAACAACTGATCACGAGGATCAATCAATGAGGATATCATCTTTCTTCGGCTAACACACAAACACAAGGATATCCCTTTGGCAATGACCTAAGTTAGACAAAGCTTTTATCTTCCAACTCTCCAAGTCGTTGTTTAGCTTAACTAACTAGTTCAGGGTATCCAACACAGATTCTTGGAGAAAGGGTGGGTTACAAGAACCCAACTTGATCATGAGCTCAACATAGCGGTCAGGTGACAACCTGGTAACACTTCCGAGAAGATATTCGGAAAATCACAAACCACCGATATGTTACTAAGCTCGAGAACAATCTTGCTTTTCAGGCAAGATGATGTGATCAATTAAGCAAGGATGGACACAATCCTAACTCTTGATCGAAGAGTGCACTAAGGAAAATGAACTAGGTGGCACGATCAACCTTAGGGTGATGATCCAATAACCAACACACTAAGAATGAGATTATTGTCCATTAACTACCAAGCAATGGGGTTGCTAGGAGTATTGATTTCACACATCATAGTTCACTTGTCGGCATTTCGGTTGCAACAACACGGGAACCGAGGAATGAACAATGATGGCAAGAAGTATCACTACATCAAGAACTCCTAAAAGGTTGTGCAATTTCCATGACATTCTTGAAATAAAGACGGTAATACTCTAAGGTAGAACAGAACAAAAGTTGGTTTGGCATTTGATCTGCGGAATACAACTACTTTGACCCAGTCCTAGAAATGGATGAGGTACTGGAGTTTGTTTCTCCTAGTCATTCCGGAATAGAACGGCTTGAAGGACCACAAGAATAATAGGCATCGATAACACGAATGCACAACTACTCCTGATTATCAACTAATACAAGAGGGTCAGAATACAACTAAAAGGGGACAACTCAAAGGGACATATCAGTTTCTGAGTTGTGTATGTGTAGATTAGCATGTCGAACGAGTTCAACATATTTCTTCCAGATAACCCATGCAGAAAGCTAGAACTGGCAGATTCACAATATAGAATGGAGGACTCATCAAGAGCACTCTGGTTGTGATCTTTTGGTTCAAAGAACTTCTGCCATAATGGTTCATGGTATTGGAAGAATGATACACCATGGACCTCGAAGACTATCACAAGATTACTAGTTTCCTAAAGGAACTAGCAAACACTATCAACATGAAGTAAGTAGAGTAAATCTTGGGTTCAAGAACCCAGAGATAGAATACTTACTAGCTAAATTGCATCACGCGATGCTTTTGAGGAAGACGGGCAGAATCATCACACTGAGAATATAAAGCATTGCTAGATTACTGGGTGGTTCTCTAAGATACCCTAGGGTCATAATAATAGCTCCAACATATATGTCGAGGCAACAAAGTACCTCAACTCACCGATTAGTGTGGTTAAACTGGCCCAAAGAAACATTGGGAACGGAAAGAAGGGATTTGCAAATGCATTAGACTATTTAGAAACCTGGGATGACTCGGACAGCATAATGGCTCTAAATTCTCAAAAAGATTTGAGACATCCTGCAAAATATTGGCATGACCACTCAACATCACAATATCAAGGTTCCCGGTCCAACTAACATACTGAAGTAGTAGAAACTGAACTGAGGCTTGGAACCAACAATCCTAAGAGTCTACGGATTAGTAACACGTGATCCTGATAGAAAGATGAGAAGCCTAGTTCCTTAACCCCGTAGGAATGATAGGATGACTCGGACCAGAAGGGCATGAGGTATAAGTAGTAAAAAGACCCTTATGTTCCCTTCCACAATCAATTCCCTTATATAACTAAAGCATTTCTAGACTCAACTTCGACCAGTTAGGCTTGGTAATCCTACAGGCAGTCAGGCTCTGATACCAAAGCTGTCAGGACCCCGATCCTAAGCTACATCGATCTAGCATGTAACACATCATATCACTTTGCGGCACACGCACGGTATTCCCACGGGTGCCACCCTACCTGGCCCCGGACCGTTTGCGCCTTTTGGCTCACGTATATGATAGTGTCGCTAGCATCCATATGACAGAGAACCCGGACCGACATGACTAGTCATGAACCCAAAGTGGCACTAACTTACGGGGATAGGCATACATGAAACAACATCGAGCATGTCGGTCAGCAGCATGTGAATCCGGGCTGTAGCAACTGGGCTAACAGGACTCCGGGAACCCGGGCTGTAGCAGGCTAGCAGGACTCCGATGTCATCGTGTGACATTTCCCCAAAGGGACAGACACAGGAACGAAGTGTATCACATGCCGACCAGTCTAGGTGTTCCGGAGCAGTAGTACTAGGCTAGCAGGACTCCGGTAAACCGGCCTGTAGCGGACTACCATGGCTTAGTGGAAGCACCAGACTACATTTCCCCATAAGAGAGGCTACCAAGGATAGACGACTAGGTTGTCGGATCCCACACATACCAAGCATTTCAAAAACATACACACAATATGCTCGATATGTGCAAGTACAACATGGCATCACAACAAGACTCTACGACTCAGAGCATCTATTCATTAGGCTTCGAGGAGCCAAGTATTACAAACATGGGTCGCATGACCCAACATACAGAGCATACAAGCATCAAGCAAAAGCATGAACATGTCTGAGTACAGACAACTACAAATGAAAAAGGCTGAGAAGCGTGACTATCTACAAGACCCTCCCAAGGGTATAAGATCGTAGCTGAGGTAATAAGCTAAACGTCGAAGTCCACGCGGAACTACTAGTGAGACTGACGTCTCTCTACAAAAACATAAATTAAGCAAACGTGAGTACAAATGTACCTAGCAAGACTTACATCAGAACTAGCTACATATGCATCGGTATCAACAATAGGGGGTGGTGGAGTTTAACTGCAGCAAGCCAGCTTTGTCTCGGTGGCTATCCTAAACTATGACTGCAAGTAACTCTTTTGATGTGGCGCACACGAGTCCACATATTCACCAATCAATACACCACTATGCATCCGCTCCCATCTCCCTACGAGAAGGCCATCCATAGCACTCACGCTTATCTTGCACATTTTAGAGTATCCACTTCAAGTTATCTATGAACTGTACAGGCAACCCAGAAGTCCTTTACCGCGGACATGGCTATTCGAATAGATGATGTTAACCCTGCAGGGGTGTACTTCTTCACACACGCTCTCGCCACTTACCACCATGTACACGTCGTGTATCTCGGCAACCTTCAAGAGGAAGCCTGGCGAGGGAGTCGGCCACGACCTCAGTAACCACACAAGTCTCTAGTCCAGGTTTATCGCCTATTCGGGTTCCATCCGCAAGGAGATCCGGCGGGGGTGCCGCTCACGGCCCCAAACGATGTGTGCAAGGTTCCCGAGCCCACCTCGACGGATGGATCTATGCTTGGTACACCGTGCCATGGTGCCTAGTCTGTCCCAAGACCACCTGTACCGGGTGCCACTTGGTAGACTACTAACACTACCTACAAACACCAGAAACTAGTTGCAACTCCGGGACAGAGATCAGGTTGATTAATAAGTCGAGAGAGCTTGGAGCGCCCGGAGCCCAATGTGTGGTATTAACTACTCACGGATCACAAACACAGAACTCAGTTCCTGAGGACGGCTGTAATGAGACAACCCACCATGTACTCCTACATGGCCTGTCACCGCCACATTTACCAAATCGTGTTCACACACTTAGCTCTCAATAGTAGGACATGTTCACCATATTCCAATTCATCCCCGGTGAATCAGACCTGACTCAACCCTAAGCAATAGCAGGCATGACAAACAAGCATGAATGATTAGGCACATCAGGGCTCAAACAACTCCTACTCATGCTAGTGGGTTTCATCTATTTACTGTGGCAATGACAGGTCATGCAGAGGAAATGGGTTCAACTACCGCAGCATGTAACAGTTGAAACGTTGTTGTCCTAGTGCAGTAAAAGAGAGCAGGAGCGAGAGAGTGGGATTGTATCGGAATGAACAAGGGGTTTTTGCTTGCCTGGCACTTCTAAAGATAGCATTGGGTCTTCATCAGTGTCAACGATCACAACGTCAGAACAACGTCTACCGAGGGGGAACAACACCGGCAAACCAAGAATAAACACAATCAATGCAATGCACAATATGATGCATGAACATGGCATGTATATGTGATGTTGTTTGTGCTAATGCAAACAGCAACAAGTTCAATGGAGCTCATTCGAATCAAGAATTCAAATGCAACTCCAAACTTAAGCATTTTAAATACCCTTTATGTGTTTTCATCTATACAGCAGGTTTAGGTTGGTTCTTCATGCATGAAACTAGTACAGATGGATAGATTGAATTTTTCTGATAATTTTTCATATATAAATTATTTCATTCAGAGCTACGGTTGATTTTATATGATTTTTAGAAGTTTTGGGCATTTTTTGAAAAAAATCATTTTTGATTTATTAAAATCCCGGAAAGCATTACTACGTCAGCACCACGTCATGACGACGTCAGCAAGTCAACAGGGGCTGGTACAAGTCAAAACTTACCAGTGGGGCCAGCACCTCAGTGTAACAGGGCAGGAACAGAGGCTGACTTGTGGGCCTAGGTCAACAGCCACGTCAGCGCGGTCAAACCTGACGCGTGGGGCCACTGTGTTTAATTAGAGCTAAACAGAAACTAAACCGTGGTTAATTTGGCAGCGAGGCCTGGCTGTTAGTGGGCCTGAGGGTGGTTAGTGGTGTGCTTAGCCAGCTAATGATGTGCCACGTCATCCCGCCGGAGTTGAACACCGGGGAGCACGTAGACGCGGCTGGGACGCTTGGGTTCGCTCTTCCGGCGCCCAAATGAGCGACGGAGATTATCTACGGGGAGCCGGAGCTCTCCCGCACCCAGTGCAGCAAGCGGCAGCAGCTGGGGTGGCCGGAGCTCGTCGGAAACGAGCTCGAGGCGGTGGCCGGAGTTCGGTGGCGTGCGGGTTGGCGCTACAGGGAACGGGGAGCCCAACTGAGGGGGTCTACGGCTTCTCTGTGTCACCGGGAGCATGGTGGTGTGCTCGGTTTGGGCGGAGGCGGGCCAAAACGACGACGGCGACATGAACGGCGGCGAGAAGCTATGGCCATGGCGGGGAACGGAGCTAGAGCACGCAAAACGAGGGGAAGGAGAGGGGTTCGGGGCAGGAGCTCACAGCGGTCTCGACGGAGGCGTCAGCGAGCTCGGGGGTGGTCCGACGCGGGCAGAACGGCGACGGCGAGCTCGGGCGGCCGGAGGTGAAGACAACGGCGATGGCGGCGTTACGATGCGTCCGGCGATGCACGGCTTGACGGAGAGGTAGCAGGCGACGTGGCGGAGCTCTCAGACACGAAGAGAGGGCGAGGGGGAGGCGGTGACTGCGTCTACGGCGAACGGCGGCGACAGCAGCGCTCGGTCCCGTGGGAGAGAGAGCTGCAGGGGAGGGGACGAGGACGGGAGAGAGCGAGAGACGTTCGGGGTGTGTCGTGGCGACGTCCAGAGCGTCCGGGCATCGAGGGAGAGGGGCAGGCAGGCATGTGGCGTGGGAGCACGGTCGTTTGCGTGCGTCGGGCACGCGCTCGGCGTCCGACTGGTGCGGTGGAGACGACGATTTGCAGTTGGGCCAGTGGGCCGCACCGCTGGGCTGGGTAAGTGGCCAGGTATTCTCTCTCTCTCTTTCTAATTCCGTTTCTGTTTTTCTATTCTTTTCTCTGTTTTGGTTTAGTAATAAAATACCAAACCATTTGTAAAATGCTGAAAATATTTGTATGCACTTTTGAAATTATTTCTAACAGCCCTCAACTAGTTTCACCATTATTAGAACATTTAAACTATTTATAGAATTTAAATTCCCCAATTCAAATACAATATGGATTAATACAAAAATCCATGATGTCCTAGAAATATGTGCACCATTTTTGGAAGAGGTTTTTAGCCAATTCAAAATTGATGAACTTTTCTGCAGGGCATTTTGGGTTCATTGAAAATATTTTTATTTGAAACTAGTTGAATTCATTTGGTGCTAGGGTTTGAACATCCCCAATTCAAATTTCATAAATTTAAACATGATTCATGGATGCTCACAGATGCAACTAATTACAAAGCAGAATTCTAGGGCTGTGACACATACTACATGTTTTGCTTGGAGCATCTTGTATGATATGAGTCTTTGCTTGTTTTATTTTGTGTTTTAAGTCTTGATTCCTTGCTGGACACACCTATTTGAGAGAGCCAAAATTATGTCATGACTTGTTAGAATTGCTCTCTATGCTTCACCTAAATTTTTATGAGCTATGGACTTTCGCTAGTGCTTCACTTATATCTTTTTGAGCACGGTGTGGTTTAGTGTTCTTGAAGAAATGCTCTCTTGCTTCACTTAGATTTATTTGAGAGTTAGTAAAATTTTCAAGAAATTCTTTCTTGCTTCGCATAAATTAATTTGAGAGAAAGAAATATTTGTTTGAGCTTATCAAAAGGAACATATGAAAATTAGTTCCAAAGTGATAGATATCCAAGAAGGATATAATAAAAACTTTCATGAAGATCATTGGACAAAATAAACTTGATTCTTAGTAATAGTTTTGAGATATGATGATGTGATATGTGAGTTATATTGATGAGTAGTAAAAATGTCGGAGTAAATGGCCACGGGTAGCCTAACCGACTGCCCCTGGTACTTCTGAAAAAATTATCAGGCCTTCGGGCCTCCAAGCACTCCAAGCATTGGGCCGCCCTCCCTGGCCGGCTACCACTAAAGCTGACTCCCGGAAGGTGACCCAGCCTCACCAACTCCTCCCCAGGACGACTACGGGGTGGCCGACTCCAAGAAGCCGGCCAAGAAGGACGCCGACTCCTAGGAGCCGGCCAAGACCACAACCACTCTAAACCACTCCCACATAACGGCGACGTGACGGGGTGTGGCCACAGTGTGGCCCACTACCCCCGAAGCCCGAGGCAGGCGTGGCTATAGGAGGCCGTATGGGACGGACGTCTCCCGTGCGGCTCGGCACTGTAGCCATGCTAGCCTCGACGTCATCCACGACCCACTCTTGTACGGCCCAAGGACTGGGGGGCCCTTCAGCCAGAGAGAGGCGTGAAGGCGGCCCGGCCTTTCCCAGTCGACCAAGAGCATAGCCGGCCTCCAGAAGCCGGCTACTCCCTTCCTCGAAGCAGGAGCCCCATTAAGGAGACAAGACGAGGTAAGGCTACAGTGATAGCCCCCGAGGCGGCCCACTGTAGCCACGCTTACCTCGACAAAGCCCTCGTCATCACAGGCGAGGCTACAGTAAGCAGCCGCCGACAAGACCCTAGGCGGTGGGGCCGGCCTGTCAATCAAGTAGCCGGCAGCCGGCGGGACCCAGCAGCTGGCGGAGAAGCCGGCGAGCGTAGACACTGACGGCTGGGACCGGTTCCCAGTCGGATTACCATTGTACCCCCGGCGGGTAGGCCTATATAAACCCCCCAGAGCACCCATGCAAAGGGTTCGCAACCAAGCATAGTTGGCCTGTGAGCATAGAGTTGCCCTCTAAGCATAGCACACACACCATAGATAGAGAGAAGCAAGAGCTAGCCTTGTTCTTCTTCTCCCTTGATCTCAACAGCTCTAGGAGCGATTGTAGCTACCTTTTATCGATCTAGTGATCATGCGGAGACCCCGCAGAGCAGGACTAGGGGTGTTATCTCCTCGGAGAGCCCCGAACCTGGGTAAGATTCGCTGGCGTGCATGTCTTCGCCTCATCCCGTTTCCAGGCACCGGCGATGTTTTATTGGCTCCCACAATGATAAGCCATCCCTTGGCATATGTCGCACCAACCACCCGACATTTGGCGCCCACCGTGGGGCCAGGTGCACCGTCGTCCGGAGACCTGTTCTGGACGGGAACCCTCTTCCTCCCCCGCGAGCGCAGCCAGCCTGCTGCGCCCGATGGCGTTTGCCTCAACGCGCTGCAAGGCGTCGACGACGCCGCCGCAGCGAGCCGCCTCGCCGATCTGTTTGGCGAGACTCGCATCTCCGACGAGCCTGCGTCCGACGCAGGCACCGACTACCCCGAGAGCCGCCTCGTCAACCTCCTCGACCAACTTCACGTCTCCAGCGAGCCTGCTGCGGACATGGAGTCTGTCGGCTCCACCGACCCGATGCTGATCGACTCCGACACCACGTCGCTTGACGCCTACCCCTCCGACGTGGTGGTCTTCGACGACCCCCTCCCTCGAGCTGACAGCGGCAGCAGCGCTGTCACCGAAGTGCTGGTCATCAGCCACGTCTCCAACTCGGGCGAGAATGCCCACGACGCTCAGCAAGCGGCGATGCACGACCTCTCCGTCCCCATCCCGGCCGACGCCGACGCCGAGACCCTGGAGGCACGCCGCCTTGCCCTCATCGCGGAGGGCAAGAAGATAGCCTCGATGAGATGCCTCACCGAGGCCCACCAGCGTGAAGTCGATCGTGCCGCCTTTGGCACGCCGCCGCCTAGCGGCCCGAGCCGAGCTGGCTTCGTCCAGAAGCGCGGCGCAGCCGTTGCCAGCATGTTGGGCGCAGATCGCCTCGTCTACGCCACCCCGCTCGAGAATCTGTGAGCCGCTCAGGCGGCTGCAGAGGAGCTCAATGGGCTGGGAGCCGATGAGCTCCCCTACATGACAAGTCGGATCCAGCAGCTGATCGACGCGGCTGCAGAACGGCACGAAGCCGGCGCCCATGCTGATAGTCATCCCCCGCGCAGGGAGCACGCCGCGACGTCCGGCTCGCCGACTGCGAGCGGCGCACGCCAGAAGAAAGACAAGGAGCCGGCTGCCAGCCGCAGCCGGACTCGCATCACCATCGAGCGCGACGCGGATGGCCGCCCTCGAGCTGTAGAGCACCAAGGAAATCTGCCTCCTCCCCCGCCTCGAAGAGAAAGATGCCTCACTCCGCCGCCTATCACGCACATGACTCTTGGCGACTGACTCGGCCGCCGAGAGGGAGTCGGCGAGAACGACGCCCACCACAGGATCGACCGCCTTGCTCGATCTTTGGCATTAGAAGAAGAAGACGATGTCGGCCCGCCATGCTTTGGCCCCCGCATCCGCGACGAGCCCTTTCCCAAAGGGTTCTCGCTCCCCAGAGACACGCCCAAGTACAACGGCTCGGTGAAGCCGGAAGATTGGCTCATCGACTACTCCACGGCCGTCAGCATCGCCAACGGTAATCGGCGCGTCGCCGTGAAGTACGTCCCCCTGATGCTGCAGGGCACGGCGCGCACATGGCTCAACAGCCTCAAGCCCTACAGCATCAATAGTTGGCTGGACTTCACCGAAGTTTTCGTCCGCAACTTCACCAGCACCTACAAGCGGCCTCCCAAGCCTCGCCAGCTCTCCCTCTGCGTCCAGGGGCCCAACGAGTCGACCCGCGACTACCTCACGTGATGGGCCGAGCTCCGCAACTCCTGCGAGGGAGTGCATGAGGTCCAGGCCATCGAGTACTTCACCGCCGGGTGCCGAGAGGGCACCCTCCTCAAGCACCGACTCCTCTGCGACGAGCCGGCTACCCTCGACGAGTTGCTGGTCACCGCCGACAAGTACGCCACTGCCGACTCCTCAATGAAGACCGAGCTCCGAGTGGATGCCTCGGGGAAAGTAATTGCCCCGGCTCCCAAGACGCCGGCTGGCGACCCTAATCGGCGCCCCTACCAGAACGACCACAAGCGCAAGGGCCCCATGCCGACTTCCTCCAATCGGCAGGTGGCCATAGTTGAAGACGAGCAACCCGAAGAGCGGCCCGCTCCCAAGAAGAAGGGTGGCCGGCTGCCCTGGCAGCCGTCTTTCTCCTACGAGCAAGCACTCGATGCCCCCTGCAAGTTCCACAGCGGCGCGAAGCCGTCCAACCACACAACCCGGAAATGCCACTGGCTCACCCGCATCACCAAGGGTGAGGGAATGTTTCCGGCTCCGCCTCCCGGCCAGCCGCCTCCAGCCCCCCAGCAGCCGGCGGCTCGGCCGGCAGTCGGCACCATCCAAGACGAGTTCCCCGAAGTGCACGACGCCTACGTCGTCTTCACAAGTCAAGCCGATGACAAGCGCAGCCGACGCCGGCAGCACCAAGAAGTGAACGCAGTCGCCTCTAGCACCGCCGAGTTCATGCACTGGTCGGAAAAGCCAATCAGCTGGAGCCAGGCCGACCACCCAGAGGTGATGCCTTCGCCTGGCTCCTATGCTATGGTCTTGGACGTCACCCTTGCGACGGAGAGCCGAGCTGCCAGATTTTCCCGCGTCCTGATAGACGGCGGAAGCAGTATCAACATACTGTACCGCGATACCATGGACAAGCTGAACATCAAAGCGAAGCATCTCATGCCGAGCCGCACCGTCTTCCATGGTATCGTACCCGGCCTATCTTGCTCTCCAATCCGCAAGATCAAAATGGATGTTCTCTTCGGAGACAAAGATCATTTTCGCCGGGAAGCAATATGGTTCGAGGTAGTGGATTTGGAGAGCCCCTATCATGCACTGCTTGGCCGACCTGCTTTGGCCAAGTTCATGGCTATGCCCCACTACGCCTACCTGAAGATGAAGATGCCGAGCTCGAAGGGGATCATCACGGTAGCTGGCGACTACAAGAAATCCATCGACTGTGCCATGGCCAGCAGCCGGCTGGTCGAGTCCCTCATGGTGGCAGAAGAGAAGAAGATGTTGGAACGGGTTGTGGCCATGGCCGGCAAGCAGCCGGCCTTGTCGCCCAACCCCAAGGATTGTGATGCGCAGGGCTCCTTCCAGCCTGCATAAGAAACGAAGAAGATACCTCTAGACCCAGAGCACCCAGAGAGGTTCGCCGTGATTGGGGCGAACGTGGACAGTAAATAGGAAGGCGAACTCGTCGACTTCCTCCCTGAGAATCGAGACATCTTTGCATGGTCCCCAAAGGACATGCCGGGTGTCCCGAAGGATTTCGCCGAGCACAAATTACATGTCCGAGCTGACGCGAAGCCGGTCAAGCAACCCCTCCGATGACTGTCAGAAGAGAAGCGAAGAATTGTGGGAGAAGAGATAGCCCGGCTCCTCGCAGCCGGCTTTATCATGGAAGTGTTCTTTCCAGAGTGGCTTGCCAACCCAGTTCTGGTTCTGAAGAAGAATAACAAGTGGCGTATGTGTATAGACTACACGAGTTTGAACAAGGCCTGCCCAAAAGATCCGTTTGCTCTGCCACGGATTGACCAAGTGATAGACTCCACAGCCGGATGCGAGCTGTTAAGTTTTTTGGATGCATACTCAGGGTATCATCAGATCAAGTTGGACCCGGCTAACCGCCTGAAGACTGCCTTCATCACACCCTTTGGAGCTTTCTGCTACCTGACAATGACATTCGGCTTGAGAAATGCCGGTGCCACTTTTCAGCGTTGCATGCAGAAATGTCTCTTGAAACAACTCGGCAGAAATGCCCACGTCTATGTAGACGACATTGTGGTGAAGACAGAGAAGCGCGCTACCTTGCTGGAAGACCTGAAAGAAACATTTGCCAACTTGCGCCGATTCCAGATCAAGCTCAACCCCGAGAAGTGCATGTTCGGAGTGCCAGCCGGCCAGCTGCTAGGCTTCCTGGTCTCCGAACGCGGCATTGAGTGCAACCCCGTCAAGATCGAGGCCATCGAGAGGATGGAGATTCCCACCAAACTGCGAGATGTGCAGAAGTTCACTGGCTGCTTAGCCTCCCTGAATCGTTTTATCAGCCGACTAGGAGAAAAGGCTCTCCCCCTGTACCGACTCATGAAGAAGTCCACTCACTTTGAGTGGAATGATCAAGCCGACCAAGCCTTCCATGAGTTGAAGAAAATGTTGACCACTCCGCCTGTCCTGGCTGCGCCGACTGAGAAGGAGCCCATGCTCCTGTACATCGTCGCGACTAGCCGAGTCGTCAGCACTGTTGTTGTGGTCCAGCGCCTAGAGGAAGGCCGAGCCCAGCTGGTCCAGAGGCCGGTCTACTATCTCAGCGAAGTACTATCCAGCTCCAAGCAAAACTACCCGCACTACCAAAAGATGTGCTATGGGGTGTACTTCGCTGCCAAGAAATTGAAGCCCTACTTCCAAGAGCACCCCATCACGGTCGTGTGCACTGCCCCGCTCGCCGAGATCATAGGCAGCCGGGATGCATCCGGCCGGGTGGCCAAATGGGCCATTGCCTTGGCGCCCTACACAATTTTCTATCAACCCCGCACCGCCATCAAGTCGCAAGCATTGGCCGACTTCCTCGTCGACTGAGCCGAGACCCAGTACTTACCGCCGGCTCCCGACTCTACTCATTGGCGGATGCACTTTGACGGGTCCAAGATGCGCACCGGCTTGGGAGCCGGCATCGTCCTCACCTCTCCCAAAGGCGACAAGCTCAAGTACATGCTGCAGATCCACTTCGGCATATGCCGGATCCTGTTCTACGGCGACTCCGACTTAGTGGTCCAGCAATCATCTGGCGACTGGGACGCCAAGGACGCGAACATGGCGAGCTACCGTTTTCTCGTCCAACAGATGATCGGATACTTCGAAGGGTGCGAGTTCCTTCACGTGCCAAGGGCCGATAACGACCAAGCAGATGCCCTAGCACGGATCGGCTCCACCAGACAAGCCATACCGACTGGCGTCTCCCTCGAGCGCCTCCTCAAGCCGTCCATCAAGCCGTCTCCATAGTCGGATTCCATCTTCGTACCGCCTGCGCCAGAAACAGCCAGATCCGACTCGAGAAATCCCGCAGGCGGCACGGGGACCTCGACGACTGGCCCGGGGACTGCCGTAGTCGCACCCGGCACGGGGACTTCAGAACCCGGCCCGGGGACTGCAGCAGTCGGCCCGGGGACTGCAACGACACAAGAAGCAGTGGCCGACTCCAATTCAACACCCAACCCACCCACCCGAGTCATGGTGGCCACATTAACAGAAGAAGAAGTCACAGCTCCCTCATGGGCCCAGCCCATCCTCAAGTTCCTAGTCAGCAGAGAGCTGTTGGCTGATAAGATCTCAGCAAGACTAGTGCAACGACGAGCCACAGCATACACAATAATCAACAGGGAGCTTGTGAAGCGCAGCGTCACTGGAGTCTTCCAGCGTTGCGTCGAGCCATAAAAAGGAGTGGCAATCCTCAAAGACATCCACCAAGGCGAATGCGGCCACCACGCCGCCTCAAGATCCCTTGTGGCCAAGGCTTTCCGCCATAGTTTCTTCTGGCGGACTGCCTTGGAGGATGCTAAAGAAATAGTCAAGAGCTGCAGAGGATGCCAAGTTTTTAGTTCCAAGCAACACCTGCCGGCTTCTGCACTCAAGACCATTCCCCTCACCTGGCCTTTTGCCGTCTGGGGACTGGACATGGTAGGCCCTTTCAAGACAGCCTGCGGCGGCTTGACACATCTACTCGTTGCTGTGGACAAGTTCACAAAGTGGATCGAAGCCAAGCCAATTAAGAA